>NW_008236478.1:2901226-3020200 GCF_000691975.1 Corvus brachyrhynchos
TGTCACAGAAAACTTGCTCTCTCTTTTAGCTTTTTGGGAAAATTTTGTAATTTTTCTCAAACACGGACGACGGTTTATATGTGAATTCTCTGAAGGGTGTTCCACCTAATAGCATAATTTGTATCATGATGAACTATTGCAAGCCTGCCTAGTTCTTGATGAGTAGTAGCTTGGTCTCTTTCTGCACGTCACATCCATTCTAATAGAAAATGTCCTAAAGCATCTGTAAGAACCTGTTTTTCTGTTTGGGTGAAGTTGTTTCTTCACCTTTGTCAGTGGTGAAGTGGTATCTTTTAGGGAGTCTTCGTCAGGTTTTAATTTCATTGTTCCTCATATACAATGAAAATCTTACTAGGTCTTCAAACTGAAAGTAGGAGGAAGGGGAAGAGTGACTAAGCTCCTTAGGTTTTAAGATTTGAATATCATCTTGTTAACACACACACAGTGTCTTTAGATTATGTGATTTGTGGAGGAAAAATACTCATTCCAAAATAATTCGTATCTGTTTACATCATGTTAGGCCTGGTTGAGCTACTGAGCATCTTGAGCTTCAGTGTGTACCAGGAGGTTCATATCAGAATAATAGTTAACAGTTTTGAAATGTTGACTCTGCAACTTTCCTCTTGCTGTGGTACAATTACACTTCCTCTCCCCCTCCCTGCAGATAATCGGCCTACTGAATGTGTTCACACCACAAAAATCCCTGGAAGAATTTCAAGATGTGTAAGTCAGATTCGAGCTAAAGCTGAGAATTTATTTTTAAAGTATTCATACCAAAAGATGAGCAAGAGAGAGAATACAGTAAAATGTCAGTATTACCTGATTATTATTCTTTTCTTTCTTCATAAGCTACATAGTGATGGAGCTCATGGATGCAAATCTTTGCCAAGTGATTCAGATGGAGCTAGACCATGAACGAATGTCCTATCTTCTTTATCAAATGCTATGTGGTATCAAACATCTTCATTCAGCTGGGATTATTCATAGGGTGAGTGAACTAAACTGTATAATTTGCATTGCACCTGGTTTTACCTTGAGTATTTAAAGATAAAAAAAGTTAGCAATAGGAGCACGAAGAATGTTTCATAGGCTGTCCCATAGGCAGGGAGAGAAAGCTGAAAAGAAAGCACCATACCTTTTTGCAGGGTAATTCTGGAATGAGCCTTTTGAATGTTTAAGTGATTTGATAACGATCTGCACAGAGCAAACTGAAGATTTTTGCAGTGAGTTGCATTACCTCCTCTAATTCTGTATAATGTTCTACTTTAGTAGTTGTGGCAGGGAAGGATATCTGGAAGCATCTCTGCCTTTATTGTTTTGGTAACCAAACCTGAAATCCCATCTTTTGAAAGAACTGCCCATTTTATTTCTTCTCCTTGACTAGCAGAGTAATGAATAACTATCTGAAATCTGCAGATAAGCAGATGATGATAAAGACTTGTAAGTGGAACTTGGATAACACCTGTGCGTCACAAATCATTCACTCAGATAGTTAACAGGCAAAACTGACTACTGCTTTTTAAATGGCATTTGTGTGTTATAATCCAGTCAAGAAATTTTGAATTTAAGGTTGCCTGTTCAAGTTGAGCATCTCATATTTAATGGTATGTGGGTTAAAGATTGCTTGAGATTATCTGGTTATAGCTTTTCAAATATAATCTTGTTGGTTTGGGAAATGGTAGGCTTGTATTTTTACAGTACTACATTTTTCATTGTAATATTTTTAAAGAGTTTGAGAAGTTTTCATTTCTAAAGTGATAGAGAAGGTTTAATTAACCTTAGCAATGTGGGATAGTTTCAGTCGTTACTACACAGTCTTCTCATGACGTGCACAGGAAAGCAAATCACAAATGGCAGTTCTGTGCACTGCCACAGGAATTGCTGTGTTAGGATGCTTGTCCAGGTCAGTGGTCCACCACACTCTGACTGGGGGGTTGAATGGTCTGCAAGCTAGCTCTGGCAGTCTGACACTCCTGTTCAGTCTTTTTTGCTGCCTTTTCCACAAGGGAACAGGAGCAATTATATGAATAGAAAATACATCTTGAGTGGGCAAATGCTGCTTCCTTTTGCTCAGCTAGTTCTAGTACTCATCAGCTGCTGCATTCCAGTGAGGAGCTCAGGGGATGAAGGTGAAACCTTTCTTCTTGCATGCAATTTCCCTGAACTGATGTGTTGGAAGAGATGGGCAAGGATAAGTAGGGAGAAGCATTGCCTGCAACCAGGCATTGTACGTGATGCTGGTCTGCTTATGGGCATTTGAGACAGGTCAGTTGGGCTTCTTGCATTGTTCTGGGAATCCTCAGCAAAACTAAGTTGTTTAACTTACTGTTGTGGTACTGTATTACCTGTGACTGAGATGATGCAGCCCTTGGTGTTCTAATGTATGTGCCTGTGGGTCAGAAATAATGGTTTGCATACAGTTTCACATTTCCTGGTCCCTTCAATAGTTAGGTATGAAAATTTAATGCTGTGGATTTTCCTATGTGGTTTTTTTTAGTTTCAGAAAATGATATATTATTTGGACATGGCTAGTGTAGGTGAAGTAAGAATGTCTCTCTGTGGATCTTAGCACAAGCTTAGGGGAGCTTCTAAAACTGTGCTTGCCTCAGGGTGGTTTGTACTCCTCTGAAGTGGGCATAGATCCTGTGGAAGTCATGGATAAAATTTAAACATCTTTACATTTGCATAAAAGAAGTAGCTGCTTAGGTAGTTGGGCAAGAGTAAAGACAGCTTTGAGGATAGAATTCCTGTCTCTGTAAATATGGGTTAAGGCTGTGAAATGCTTCATATCTACAGGGATAAACGATCCTAAAGAGACTAAATACAATTGCTATGTAAATAGCACCGTATGTATGCACGAATGCTTTTAAAGGACATGTGCAGATGCTTCTGAAGGACATTTCACTTGCATGTCTTCCTGGCAGATTTTCAACTGACAGCTTCTTGGTAGACTTTGTTAGAAGATTGAGTATATTCAGGCACAGCCTTACCTCCTGTGTGCATTGTGCCTTTTTACTTCAAGGTGTAAAGTATCAAAATCTTGTTTCTCTGTGGAGCAAGCTGAACAAAACCTTGGAAGACAAGGAAGATATCCTGCAAAGGCACATGTGTCACACAGACCGTGTGGCTGCAGTGGTAACTCTTTGTAGCATTCTTCTGGGCTCTCAGCACCAGTCCTTAATGTCCACAGCCAGTTACTTTATTGAAACTTCTTAAGCATAGCCTGCACTACTGCGGCTGCCCGAGGAGCATTTTGGCTATGAATCTAGTGTTCTACTTTAGTGATCTCTAAAGCTTTAAGTTTTTTTTGCTGTTGGTATCACATGTTTTTTAACTGGGTTCTTCAGCTTCTAGCGTAGCTGTGGTAATCTCAGCATCTTAGTAGCTTTTTCAAAGCTTGTTGAATGACTGAAATCAAAAAAATCTGTATATGTGCCTTATAGCACTGGATACTACTTGCCATAGAAATAACAAGTTGAGGGCATGGAACAAAACAGAAATCAAACTTCACCTTGAAGTTGTAGGGGCAAACTTGGTTGTCACATCAATGGATAAAGATTTGGCTGTAACTTTGCACTGACTTTAACAGATGTTGGCAAATCAACATTACTGGGTCCTGAACACTGTGCAGAGATGCAGTTTCCAGCCAGTGTAGAAGTACATGTTCATTTATATTTCATAATATGAGGATGAATGATCAGCATTGCAGAGTTGTGCCTCACTGACTTTCTGAGGGACACAGAGTGTCTCATTAGTCTTGCATGGAGGCTCTGAAACATTGAATTCTGCCCGATTTTGAGTACTTAACAAAGGGGCCTAATTATGGAACCTTCACAAATCTTCTGTTACAAAGAGGAAAGCCCGTAGAAGCCATGAATTACCCTCTAGAGATGTCCCTGTCTCCTTGTCTGGCTTATAGGGAGACAGCCCTGAAGAATCTGGTTTTTAAGCACTGACATTTTACATTTTCAAGGTTCAGTGAGAGATTTTCTGCTATAGGTTCCAGATGTATTTATCCATCCTAATTAATTTGATCACTCTCAGAGGAGCTCTCGAGTTTTGGTTTATTTAACAGAAGATATTAAGTGATGCAGGTTTTGCATCTCTGCATGAATCTGAATGTAGTGTAAGTCAATTCATCATTTTGATCCTAGGCTTCATGACAACTACATGGTGTTCAGAAATAAGGATGGACAGCATTTGGTAAGCAAAGAGAAGATCTCTTAACATTGGAGTGTTAATCCTGCAGTTTTGGGGAGAATGAGTGTAGTTAATACCATGAGCATATGCCTGGTGTTCTGCAGTGAACTTCCTGAAAATAATAGATGTGTGCAGAAATAAAGCTGATAATAAAAAGGACTGTAGAAGAATCTGAAACGTGTATTAAATGGCCAGAAGGCCTTATAGAACTTGAATTAATTTGTGGTGTTTGAGAATGTTTTAAACTAAAGTTGTCTGTAAAGTCTTTGTGTGGAAATGTATGTGTGAATATGTATGTATGCAAGACTTGTACTTAGTCATTAAAATTCTGTTGTTCTGGAACTCTTTTTGTTGTTTCCTCTTTATCTTTAATGCAGTTTTCTCAGCATTATGAGGAGATTGCTGAAAGCCAGCCAAGTACAAATGAAAACTACATAAATCTTGCAGATATCCACCTTTAAGTCTTTAAGAAACAATGACAAATGGGACTACATATCAAATGCTTGCAGCTCAGGTGCTGGAGTCCTCTGTCATATCTCAGGTTTTGCTCTCAATTAATCTCAGTAGAGTGTAGGCTGGAAGTATCTAAGTCTTATCTGTGTTAGCCCATGTGCTGCAAATGATTTTATGATTGCAAAGTTGTTTTGAAGTTACTCTGTAATATTTACACTGTGACATTCAGCTTTGTGTAAGATCCTGCTGAGGTGATGACAGAGTAAGCCTGTGTAGTTTTTGTTTAAATAAATGTTGCAAAGCCACTATTGTCAATAGGGTTCAGGTGTAGAGAATAGTTTCCATGTTGCTGACTAGAATGATCTGAAGCTATGTCAGCATTTTCCACTCCAATTTAATGATTGTGTTAATTTTTGGCAGTTTTTCAATGGTGCATTTTTGGGTTTGGTTGCCAAACTTAGTATAAAACCAAGTCCTAAATAGGAAACTAAAATCATGTGGCCATGGAGATTTTCTTTCTGTTCAGAGAAATACATTGGTTCAAAAGAGGTAATGTAACCTCAACTAGCAAATAAACCTTTCACATTGATATTATAATTCTAATAATTCTTGTATTAAGATGATTATTGAATCAAATGATTGTCATGTTACTTGTGTTCTGCATTGTAGTAATAATTCTTGTTCCAGTGAGCAGTTTCTAGACCTTTCCTCAGAGCTAACACTTCTTACTAACCTCGATTTATTTCAGACATTGCTAACATATCTTGTAATGCTGGTTGTATTTTCCTTCTTTAATTGCTATGTAAATCTACAAGCACAATAAAGGAATTAATTCTGTAATCTGCTGAATGCACATAAATTAATGCAAGGGGGAAAAAGCTGCAGTTACAGCAATAACCTAGTTGTGTTTGGGATTTAATGTTAGCAATATTATCTTTTTAAAATGTGAACCACAGAGTACTTTGTGCTTGTCTTAGCAGTCATATATGATGTTTCTTTTTAAAGGATTTAAAGCCCAGTAATATAGTAGTAAAGTCAGACTGCACTTTGAAGATTCTTGACTTTGGACTGGCCAGAACTGCAGGAACTAGTTTTATGATGACGCCTTATGTAGTGACTCGTTACTACAGAGCACCAGAGGTCATCCTAGGGATGGGATACAAAGAAAACGGTCAGCAAATACAGTCTTTCTTTGGCATAGCTTTATCTTTTTTGTTTGGCACACCACATTTTACATGTTAATGTTTTTTTCAAGCTGTAGAAATTTTATAAATTAGTCTTGTGACTAAAATGCAGATTCTGGATACACCGATTTGTTTATTCAATTCAACCCATTAGAAAATGTTTGCATTTAATAGGAGAAAAAATGGAGGGCCTTGTTTGTTTAAAAATTTAAATAACTTCCTTGGTAGATTACGTGACATCCAGGAAGAACTGGAAATGTATTTTCTTGATATTTGGTATGCACTTTGATACACCTTCATCTGACTTTATTCTTGGTGAAGATGTAAATTGTATTTCATCAGCAGATGTGTGTACTAAATTTGATGCTAAATAACTGTATTGTGTATGGCCTTTCAGGAGGTAGGGAGCATAAGGTCTACTGAGGAACAAACAAGCTAAGACCTACTGTGGAATTGCTTTTTATTAAAACCAGCCTCCTTTAAGCCTTTTTCACTAAGTTCTTAATGTTACTGAAGAAAAACTCAATAACACACTTAAGCATACAGAGAGTACTGTCATGATGCATCATGGATTCTTTGAGGTCCCTGACAAATTCCAAGGGAATTTTACTTTGTCCCTCTGCTTGCATACACTTCCGCCTCACCATACTTGCTCTGTGACCAGTCTGCCTCTCAGTATCTTCTACAGGAAAATAGAAAAAGATCTGTCATTGGAGGGAAACACACCGTCAAGTACATTGCACCTTCTCAAGGAAACAGCTGGTAGTACCCATTAGGAAACCAAAGTGATGTGTCACTCCTGAAACTCCATTGGAGCAGCCTGATTCCGCTCCATTTCACTGCTGTGCTGCCCCCGTGGTCGGGTAACTCCCTTGTTTCACTTGTGAACACATCAGGCTGGTGGAGCCTACAGGTCACTATGTGTGTTTCAAACACTCTGCCCAAAGCTATCTCCTGGGGAGGTGTGAGGTGTGGCTCCTCGCCTTCCTGACACAACTGGGGCTTGCTCTGCCTTTCAGCATTCCTAATACAGTCTGCAAACCTGCCTGGCATACCATTGCAGCAGGTGACTTCAGGCTGTGTGAATGGTGATAGCAGTGAAAGAAGCCAGGTCAAAGGAATGAGACTAGATCTTTATTGCAAGACTGTGGTTTTTATTTGTTTGGATTGTTAATGTGCATGAGAGGATGTACATTTCTTCGAATGGCCTCCATGGCTGGCTGATTTTCCTGTAATTTAGGAGTTACAGGTTGAGTAGAGCAAATTAGTTATTTCTTTTAATTCCTAAAATTTTCTAGATTTGCAAATTTAAGTTTGTCTTTTTTTTCCCCCAAGACTTTATATTGGCAATTTAAGGAACATTAAATACAAGTACCTAAAGCTGTAGTATTGAGTCATGCAACTGCCTTACAGAAGGAATTGATAAAATGAAAGTCACAAGTTTTCTGACTCAGCTTGCCCATTTTAAATTTTTCTTTTAAATAGTAAGTAATTTTGAGTAGCAGAAGTATGAAACATTTTTTCCACCACTGGAGTTTTCCACTACTGGAGATACTCTACAACACAATCTATCCTGTCAAGCTTGTGACAACCCTGTTCCTTAAGGAAGTGTGAGTTGTGTTGTGCATCATAAATCATAATTTACTTTCATTTGAAAAACTATCACATCTTCCCAAAGCCAAATACATGGTTCTTGAAATGAGAATGGCACTTCTGGAGAATGTAAATGTAAGGAGTGAGTCCAAAGACAATTGTATTTCCATATGTACTGTTCTCATTAAAAGGCAGTTTATGTGAGCTGTTACTGTTCTCAGTCGAGGAGTTTGTGGAGCTCCCATGACAGGGAGATGGGTAGCAAGGATGCATTTACAGTAAGAACCATGGGCTGTCCAGGAGCCTTGCCTGTTCATATTGATGCCTATTATAGCCCCTTAAACCCATAGTTAAATTAACTGTGAGTTTACTTAATGTGGAGTTTAATACTGAAAATTGAGAGTTAACCGGTGGTTACAGAGCTGTCTGGCAGTTTGCTGCAAAAATGCTGAACTTGTGGGAGGATTGCAATGTATATTTTGATGACTGAGATATGTACTGCAGACTAACATCATTTTGGTACTATACTTACACACATACAAAATCTTCAATTGTTTTAAAACTAGCAAGGATCCCAAACAAATACATAGAGTTAACTTTTATGTAGGGTTTATTACTGAAGGATGTTTGGGGGTGTCACATCAGAAACCAACTGAAGGACACCAGAACTGTTCATGCACATGCACCTTAATAGATTTATGCACTGTTCTGTGCATGATTATCAGGAATGAAACACTGAAAAACAAGGAAAGTCCTAAAGACTCTGAAACAATTACTTTTAAGTTTCCTAGTAGATACATTGGGTTTAAACTTCATTTTCACATGGTATTTTTTCTCCTAGATTTATAAAAATCAGTAAGTTCAAACAGGGTTGTTAAGAATAAAATGGACTCCTTATGACAGCAATAGATTTGTTAAAGTATTTTTCAAATCTGTGATGAGATTTTACTCAGTTTTCTATAGAGGTATTCACAGGAGTATTAGTTCAGCTTCCTAAAAAAAGTTAGAGACCTGTAATTAGACAGGTTTTGTCTGATTTAATGAAAGCAGCAAATCAAAACACCCCAAAACATCTCAAGTTTGGTTTTGTAGGGAGACGAGAAGAATGGTAACTTTATCGTGTGGGTCACAAACTAATTACAACAGATTTGGGTATATTACGGGTTGTGATGGCAGGAGGTTGTTTAGCAGATCAAAAAGTCAACATTCAGAATTTTATTTAAAAAGTCAAATGCAAAACTTGGCTTCTTTGGGTCTCTAAGCCAATGAATATATACTTAAGTATTTGAAAAAAAATTTTAAAGGAAAAAGAGCATTAAAAGTGTTGACAATATTTTTTTAAATGAACAAGGCCCTTAATTTTGACCTATTAATATGCACAACTATGATCTCCTATCATATTATTTAGATATTATTTTAGAGGAACTTAAAAATAAAGAAGGAATATTGAAAAATAAGAAGCTATGTTGTTTGCTTGACATTGTTGAGCTCCTTCAGAACATTGACACATAATTCTTACTATACGATTGTTCTCACTTAAATCCCCTTCTTATGTGCTTAATTGAAATTCCAGTGTCATATTTGACAAAGTATTCATAATAATAAAATGTCATTATTATGATTTCAAGAAAACTTTTGCATACAGAATTAACAATACCTCTGAAAGCAACTGCAAAAGAAATTGGCTTACCTGTACAAAGTAAACTTGTGCATCTTTAAGTATGTCTTCTGAGTGATTTATTTTAAGGTAATGTAGAAAATGCATATCTCATTTTAAAAAAATTGCTGTTGAGTTTTTCTTTTATGAAATGTTATTTCAGCATAACTGGAGAAATATTTTAAAACAAATGATTTTAACTGAAAACCTAGGAGCATACTAACATTGTCATTAACTGATCCTCTAAAATTTTTAAGTGATCTTTTACTGATTCTGTTTGCTTTTTATTTAAAGCAAGAGAGAGATTCATGGTAATCTGACTTCTAGGAAATACTTGCTGTTAAATTTTAATTCCTATGTAATACCTAATTAATTCTCCTAGAAAGTGTGAACTGTTTCAATAGGCAATATTTTTACAGGTCAGTGTACTTTGCTACTTTAAGAATTATTCCAACAGCTGCAGTGGAATTACTTTCAAGAAATCAATCTGTCTTTCGTGCTTGAGTCTAGTCTCTTGGCAGAGGTAGCTTTGAAGCCTCCAGCCTTGGAGAAGGGCTTTACTCTGCTTGATTCGTGTCTCTCTCTCTCTGCTCAAGCTCTTGCTCTAGCACTATATTAAACAAAAGGATGTTTTTCTGCCTTGTATTTGAGACAGTTAAAAGCTAATCCTTACACATGGTTTATGTTAAACTGTTTTCATTGATTAATACAAAGACTTGCTCTTCTTCCTGTGCTGTCTCTGCAGTTTATAGGATGCAGTCATGTTATGCTTCTTTTAATTTTAAATGACCGTTTGCTTTGCTTTTCCTTCTTTTTGTGCTACAAACATAGTGGATTTATGGTCTGTGGGGTGCATTATGGGCGAAATGGTTTGCCACAAAATCCTCTTTCCAGGAAGGGACTGTATCCTTGTGCTGCTGCAGCAGGTTGAATTAGTTAGGAAGTGATTAACCTTTTTATTGATGTTGTGTCATGAAGATGCATATTGTACAATTTTTTTTTTTTTATTAAATGAACATGGATTTTTCTTGTGATACGCTTAAAAAAAAAAAATCATTTCTATTCAGGCTGCACCTAGCAGTAGGACATAGTCTCTGCTGGTCCTGTAGTTAGCATACATTCACTTTCACTCATTTTCATTGCACATGCTTTTTAGAGTCACTTCATGTGTATGTGTGTGTCTAAATATTTTTGTTTATTTTATTTTAATAACTATCTTTTATGTTAATATCATTGCATTTTGTTTTCAGTTGACATTTGGTCAGTTGGGTGCATCATGGGAGAAATGATCAAAGGTGGTGTTTTATTTCCTGGTACAGATCGTATCCTTACCCTTGGCCTAGGATGTAGCTGTAAAAGGTCAAAAGACTCTGCAGTGATACAGTTTCAGATTAAGGTGGTTCTAATTTTTAAAATAACTGGTTTTAGACTGCCTTTTCAAACTGCAATTTGCAAAGTCATTATATACCATTGGGGCAAACAGACTTACTTTTTTCTTTTCCCTTTTTTTTCCCTCTTTTTTTCTTTTTCCAGTTTAATATAGTCCCTATCCATTACTTTTGAATGTTGTCACACTTAAGACAGACTTCTTTTTGTTTAGGTGGGGTTTTACTGGTTTACATGCATTGGGCTTTAGTTTGGAGGTCATTTTTATGTAGTAATTTATTAATCTTGTTTAGTACCTGAGCATGTTAGCAGTTATTATGCTTTGTATTTTATAGAAAATGTTTACAAAAATTCCTAACCCTCTTCATTAGTTACACTCTGGAGATTTATTTTTTGTATGCAGAGATGATCCTGCAATCAGCTTTCAGAAGTATCTGACATTTGTCTTTCTACTCTATGAATGGTTTGGTGGTGTCTATATGGGTTGTCCTGTGAACAGTATTTCAGACAAAGAGTCTGCTCCAAACAAATAGAATTGAAACTTCAGTGTCATTGCTAAAATTAGTGAAAATAATTGGACTTTGATATCCTATTTGTTTTACTATTACTTGCAGATCATTTTTTCAGATGCCATCAGAAGTGTTTCCTGCTTTTTCTGCAGGTTACTGTTTCAAAATTGATATAGTACCATTTAGGGGTGAAAATGGGGTGGAGATTTTGAGCCATGGTAAGGAAATCCAGAGCATCTTTACTTTCACACAGCTCTGTCATTGCATGAGCTGCACCATGCTTTGCTTTATGCATCTGGTTTGCTGGCATGGCTTTTCAATTTAGACTCAGTGCCGTACAATGTAAATACTACTTTTTGTGAAGGCCTGTACTAAAGCTCACCAGAGCTTGAGAATCCTTATACAGAAATCTGTTGTTAAGTTTTAAGAATATAAGAGAGGGTCTGCTTCAGCCCACTGAAGATTTAGGTAGCCTGGTATCCAGTCTTTGATGGCAGCCAAAAAGAAAAAGTTGGGGACAATGTGAATAAGTGTATATAAAATTTTATCTGAGCTCTCCCCCAGTATTTAACCATCTGCAACTAGGAATTCCTGTGCCAAACCTTACTTTTTTTGTTCAGTAATGTGTATTAAATTCTTCTGCCATGAAGTGGTCAATCTCCTCTTTACAGTGTGTAAACTTCTCAGTTAAGATGTTCCTTATACATTCTTGAAACTCTTAACTTCATTCAGGTCCCTGACAATATTGTCAGTGACCTGCGTGGGCCCAGCCTTGGCCCTCTGTGTGCCCACTGGTGCTCAGTGTTGCACAATCCCTGGTGAGAGGTTGCCCAGGACTGGGCTGAGGTACCAAGATAAGAATGAAGGACAGAACACCCACCCACGTGGGCTCATTCTCAGGAGTGCCTTGGTAATGGGTAGTAGCTTGACTGCTGTGAGTGTGTGTTCAGATCAGGGACGCAGTCCCCCAGAACCCAAACAAGGCCTTAAGTTAAATCTGTTATATTTAAATATCTTGTGAGTCTTCTAATATTCTGTTTCTCAGAATTATATCCTTTTCTAGTCAATAATGATTTTGAGTGAAATACATGTTGCCTTGACTACACTATCATAGTCTTGCTTTGTTTCACCACTTAAGAAAGTAGTCCTAAGTCATGATGATGAACTTGATATTTTATTATAATTTCCTGTGTTTTCTCTGTTGGTTATTTCATGTGGTTTTAACATAACTTTCTAGCTGAAAACTAGACACAGTGTTTTTCTTAGCTGCATAACTTTAGATATTGATCAATGGAATAAAGTTATAGAGCAGCTAGGAACACCATGCCCCGAATTTATGAAGAAATTACAGCCTACAGTCCGAACTTACGTGGAGAACAGACCTAAATATGCTGGATATAGTTTTGAAAAACTCTTTCCAGATGTCCTTTTCCCAGCTGACTCTGAACACAATAAACTTAAAGGTAAGGTCTGTCTTCTGTGTGTTGTATATTTTAAAAGTTTTAAAACTCTGATACATTGAACAGAAATGTAGCTCAGTTTTGTTCACTATAAAATCATCCTGCTAAGGATTTAAATATTTATATCATGAGAGTGGATGAATGTGCTGACATGTGCTTGCCTCCACTTTCATATCTTCACGAGACAGCTCCTATTCTTGGAGCTGTCTTTATAAAGGCAAGTAAATATCTATATTCTTCTCAATGACAGGTGCCAACATGATTTAGAGAAAAGTGGGGGGAGGTTGGAATAGAAGTTGTGTAGGCAGAACAGATCTTTGTTCTCTAGGATGAAAATAAGGGGTATATGTTAATAATATATAGATACCCTGTAGTTACTTCAGTGACTTACTGGTTCTAAAGGCCACCCACTCAGTGGAGTCACTCACTGTGTTTTCTGTGACTAAAAGCATGTGACAGAATGGGGCAGTAGGTGCTTGCCTGCTGCTATTCCAAACAAGGCTGCACTGCCACCTGAGCTGTTTCACATAAGGATGTCACACCAAGGGACACAGTATGCTGAAATTGTATAGTGAAACAAGTCTGACCCCTTTCCCACCTGTGTCATTCTCTTCAGGTTTTTTTTCTATTAAATGGAAAAACCTCAAATTATGTGAGGGGTGCATATATATTTAACTGGAACTTGATTACTCTGACCCTGCTCTTTAAAAGTTTTGAAACACTGTGTTATGTGTTCTATATATGGCAGTAATCTGAACAGATTTTTTTTTTTTTTTGCAGCAAGTCAAGCAAGAGATTTGTTATCAAAAATGCTGGTTATAGATGCTTCTAAAAGAATCTCTGTGGATGAAGCCCTACAGCACCCATATATCAATGTTTGGTATGATCCATCAGAAGCAGAAGCTGTAAGTTCTTGTTTTAGGTCTCTGCTTAGGAAGCTTCTCTATAAAGCCATATTGTTGTGATGCTTGGTACAGCTGCTTGAATGAAGATTGTTGCACATTTCATCAGAAGCTTCACTGAGCCATAATAGCTTTCATTGATGTTGATAGATGTGTTTATTAGAAATAGCATCAGGAAGGGGCTCAAGTACCTGTCTCCGTGTATAATTGCATATCATCTGAACATGTAGTCATGCATCTGAAATCTTTTATATAGGGTTCTAATGTATTGAGCTTCGGTTGTTTCAATGTGGCTTGATTGGCCTTGGTGGGGTTCTGAGGTATTTACTCCTGGGGAACTGAAATAATTTCATTAGGAATTGATAGTACTCTAGAACTAGAAATAAATGTTTCAGCAAAATCTGAATACAAAATATTGAGCTTTCAGTTATTAAAACTAAGAAACAAAGGGATTAATTTAAATTTTTTCCTTGAAAAATCAGTTTCAGGACAATTCCAGCTTGTGAGAAAAGTGTCATTTTTTTTAAAAAAGAAAAGTGTTTGGTGATGGCCACTAAGAATAGAAAAAGCTACTTGATGTAAACGGAGCAATTATAATTCTGCTGCTCTGTAATAGCTAGATAGAAAATTTAGTAATTAACAGTAAGGAGCTAAAATGAGCTGCTTGTGCTGGAGATTGCTGCACTTAGGAGCTCTTTTACCAGACTGATCGGTTTCTCTGTTAATTATTACAGTAATGTAAGCAAATTTGTTAATCAAAAGAACTTTAAAGACTGTAGTAGCATCTAAAAAGTAGGCTGAGTCCAAGTATGAGTGGATATATAATCGTTTAAATGTGTTATTTTTAAATCAGGTTCATGTTCTGAATGGTTAATTTCATTTTTAATTTGTACTGGTTTTGTATCCCTTTTGATTGTTTTATGATGAGTTAAGTTTTGTTTTTCAGCCTCCACCAAAGATACCAGATAAGCAGTTGGATGAGAGGGAGCACACGATAGAAGAATGGAAAGGTAAGAAAGGCATTTAAAGTATAATAAGGCTTTTGGGAGTATGCTGGGTCCCTGTGATTACTGTTATTAAAGTTCTTCTGAGCAACCTAATAGTATTTATTTCATCTGCTTGGATGGCAGGGGAACAGATCAGTGCTTCACAACCTCTCAATTGTTGGGACACTAAAACTTTTCCTGCAAAGGAGATGAACCTTTGAAGTGAAAAAAAGACCTGCTCATCTCAGTCACCTTTTACAATCCACAGGACAGCATTTGTAGGGGGGGTAACTCTTCTGGACAAACTGGTACAATTTAAAAAGATGCAGGAGCTTGAGCAATGTAAGGGTGAATTAGAAGGACAAGTCTTCAAGTGTTCCTAGCTCTTCCTTTGAAGACTGCTGATCAGGTTTACCTTACCAAAGATGCAGTTGATAAAAACTGAGTGGGCCTTAAGACTCGGCTTAGCCTCAGGTCTCCAAGCAGCCTGGACAAAAGAGCCTTAGAGCAATGCCAGTGCATTGTCAAGCGTGCCAGGCCCCTGTAGCTGCAACAGAAAAGAACTGTATGTTTTCTACATCATTTGCCAGTTGTTGTGTAGCCTACAACCTGTTGTTCAAAACTAATTCTGAACAGTAATAAACCTATGAAATGGAAATGGACATTTTAATGGGAGATATGTTTTCGATCCAGTCTTGGGGTTGCAAATTCATTTTTTGCCTTCCCTTCTCTGCATTTTCAGAGTTGATATACAAGGAAGTCATGGACCTGGAGGAGAGAACCAAGAATGGGGTTATACGCGGCCAACCAGCCCCTTTAGGTTGGTTACAATAAAAGCACAGTACAAGGCTCCATTGAGTTGTAGGTAGGAAGGAGTAAAGCTGATCAAGACATCCAAAAGTAACCAAACTCAAAAATGTGGCTCTTAAATGACCTAACCTCTCGAATTGAAACATTGTGTATTTGAGTGGAATATATGGGGCTGACATGACTTTTAATTGACCTGTTCAATCCCTCTGTCGTGCCCACTAACTGACTGTCGATAAGGCTTTGTGGCAGAAGTTGGACTGCTATTGCTGCCTCTGCTCAGGGTTCACTCAAGTTTAGACACTGAAAAATCCCTGGGTGTCTGAGATTGAATGGATGTGATGTGGTGGGCACCAGCTATTCCCCAGCCTCAAGAGGAGGAGGAAAAAAGCCAGGCTCCTTCTTTCTTTGTCAAAATACACAGATATGTTCTATCTTAGCGTGTCTTTGTAGGGTATATTTGTAGCGTAGCGTAGCTCTGGCTTTATGATTACTGTCTTTGTTTGGGATTTTTTAGCCATTAGCTTTTACTGTGATTTGACAGCTGCCCATGCCACGTGAGTTCCGTGGTTCTTGACACACCATCTGTTAAGCCCCACGTTAAGGACTTGGGGGTTTTATTTATTGTGACAATGCATTGAGACACATCTCTTCAAACTTGCCAAAACAGGGAAAAGTAACAGCCATTAGGAAGAGACAGACTAATGCAAGTACTGAACTGTGCAACTGTATCTGCAACTGATTTGCTGTTTTGTTTCTCATAGCACAGGTGCAGCAATGATCAATGGCTCTCAACACCCATCTTCATCGTCATCTGTCAACGATGTGTCTTCAATGTCAACAGATCCAACATTGGCCTCTGATACAGACAGCAGTCTAGAAACCTCAGCTGGACCTCTGGGTTGCTGTAGATGACTACTTGGTCTTTTGGGGGGTGGGAGGGGGATCCTTTTAGTCATTAATAGGGCACTTTTAAAATTTGGTGGTATTTTTGAGTGTTTTTTCAAAAATAATCATGGAATTCATCATAAAGTGCTGTAATTTCAAACTGTAAGTTGTGTTATAAGCAGCCACTTTTTTGCTGTAATTAACTGTAAAATAGTAAACCTGATAATTTTTATTGTGGTTTTAAAATCTGCATATTTGCTTTACTGTTATGCTGCTGATCTTTTTTTACTGAATTTGTAAGATTTGTTTTATCAAAGCACATATTAATGTTGTGGTCATTACCATATGATGAATTATTTAAGATTTTATAGGTTTTCAATTTTTTAATTGGAATTTATTCCAGATGTTTTGTTCATGATATCCTTCAAAGTTTTATGCTTGGTCATACATCTGTGTCCAGGCGGAGGGGGAGAGAATTCAGTGCAGCCAGCTGTAGTTTCAGGCATATTACTGTAGTGCTGGGTAGTGAACAAAATCCTCTTTTATTTTGGCCACTTGCCTATAATACTTCAGCAAAAGCAACAATTAGTGATCTTTTTTAGAGAAACAGAAAAAATCCTTTGCAAAGTTACATCATCTGAATGAGTTTACGAATTTAAGAAAGCAAAGCATATCTTCAAAGCTGCAGAAATATCCAGCCTAGCAAAGTAATGTGATGTTTTCTGCAGAGTTGTGGCATGCCAAATCTTGTGATCACCATAAAACATGAGGATATTTCATGAATAATACATTGCAATGCCAATAAACTGTTTACTTCTAGCTCGTAGCCTGTTTTTGTACACACAAAATGAAGTGTATCCAGGATGTTTAGACTGACAAGAGGGAAAATGAATATGCTGTAGCTATACTTTAAGATGTGATTCTTGGGAGTTTTGGTTCTTACTAGTTTTGTCTACTAAGGCAAGTGCTCTTTGAGTGCTTTTTGGGTCAAAGAGGGAATGACATGAATGCAATAGGGGCAAAACTTCGGCTACTCTTTCTCCACCAAAAGTAACTGATTGCTAAAATCCATTAAGTGGTAGGAGAACCTCAGGATTTCTGTAGCTAATGCATCAATTGAGCAATATATGCCATCCAAAGGAGGGAGAAGTAGTGCTGTATAAATTAATATTTATATCTTTCATTTCACCATGAGATCAGTGTAGCAGAAATCTTAGCAATGGTTCATTTTAAGTCATAAATATTCAGTAGTTTTCATCACTGAAGCTCCAGGTTTCAATACACTTTTTAAACAAAAGATATATTGAGATATATAGAACAGTTACTAAAGAGTCATGTAAGATGGTGCTGCTCCTCACAGAAGTATTTTAACTGTTTACATTTTATATTTACAGAATGATTTATGTATAACTGACTTAAGTTTATGTATGAGTTAAACAATCATTCAGAATTTATTTCTTTGGAAAATGCAGATTTTTAGTGAAGCTAGGCTGTATAATTGATTGCCTTGTGTAGATGCATATTTTGTGTAGTGAATTAGAATGTGAAGAGGAATTTAAATTAGTAAAGCTCACAAAAATGAGCATAAAAAATACAGAAGTCTTGCCAGGCGCTGAGCATAAGCAAATCATGTATCTGGCTACAGAGGTCATCCAGGAGTGACTGGTGGTCTTCAGTGTGGTTCCTTCTGCTTGTTGGGTTAAATAAGCATCTTTTTGAAGTTTTCACTGAAAGAGGAAAATTTGTCTTCACAGTAACTTTCAGAAAAATAGAAGTGATAGTAATGCTTTCAATATCTAACATGTCTTTTAAAAAACATGCAGAGTTGCAAGGAATGGCAATGTCTCAAAGATAACTAAATTGATAAATTGCACAGTTGTTTTCCTGGCCTGGCTAGACTACTGGTAAGTGCTGTGTGTGTCATTTTGCTTTCCTCCCTTGTATCTACTATTTCAGTATTGCCTTCCTAAGCCACATTTGTTAAGGCAATTATTTTTACAGGATCCTGCCAAATTGTATATTACCTCAGAACAGGCAGGACAAGTTTGGATTCATCTAGCACTGGAATGTAGAAAATGTTGAACAGAGACCAACAGAACAGTCGATTTTGTAATTTTTTTAATCAAAGTTTAAGCTGTGAATTAAGCCAAAATTTTTGGTCAAACAACAGTACTCCATTGTTATATTGAGTCAAATGATAGTGTGGTCAGCACAGTGTAATGAAGTTAAGACTGACAAAAGTAACTTCTGATGCCTCTCAGTGCTGTTAAAAACAAATTGGTAAATATAGTTCCTATTTATTTTAGACCTCACTGGATTACAGTGATGATTGAAATATTTTGAAACTTAAAAATACTTTTTTGCTATCACTTTCCAGTGTCCTAAATATATAGTAACTGAACTGAGCTCATAAGCTCTAAGGAAATGGAGCTTTTCTTCTTTCAGGGCAGGGTTAGTGAATGCGTGGAACTGCCCACTGCAGCCTGTTGCAGTGTGAGCAAGCTCACACTGCTTAAAGGGATTGTTTCAGTAGGGTCAGAGCTCTGCCTGTGGAAACTGAGAGTTCACTTTTGGCACCATCTTCCTACAAGTGTTGCTTTTTCTTTTTTTTTTTCAGTTGCTTGCATTTTAGGCAAATTAAAGTGATGGCAAATTTCAAAGACAAGAAAATCGTATTCAGTAATCAAGTTATCACAACAGCATCCTAGTCTTAACTTCTCTTTTTATTTGTTGAAATATAAATTTTTTTCAGATAGGTGTACACTGCCACAGATAGCAAACAAATGGGTAACTGGAGTTCAGGTGTCTTTGTCTGTTGTTAGATTATATGCTATCCAATACACTGTACAATTTTATTGTTAAGCTTTATTTTAGACTATGATTTGGAATCTTCTCATGACAACAGGCTTCACTAAAGTGCATGCAACTTTCTAGGGCTCTTCCAATCTGCTGGGAGTTGGTATGGATTCAATTACCACGAGCTGTGTGATCTCTTACCTCAGGTGAGGTTCAAAGTTGCACAGTAATAGCGATACTGAGTTCCACCTTCTCTGGGCAGAGCTGTGGCATGCAGCAAGGATAAATCAGCTCTCTCCTTTTTTAGAAGTAGGTTCTTCAAGAATTTGAAATAGAGATGGGGGCGGGGGGGAATCAGTACCCTTAGGGTTTACTGGAATGCGGTGCTGTGAAGTCCTTCTTTGGTGCAAGACAGTGGGTCAGAGCAGATTGTGTGTTAGTGTGTGTGAGCAGCTGTGCTGCCTGAGGACAACCCCCTGGAGGAACATGCCCAGTCCTGGGTCACTGCTCAGCTGAGAAGACATGGCACTTTGCCCTGCCCAAGCTCGGGCTTTTAGCTTTGAAGAACTTTCACTGTGTGAGATGCAGCAGCAACTTTCTGGGCAGGAATTCCAGCTCAGTACAGCATCAGCAGCAGTGGTGTGGTGGGGGTGTTCTGTGTTCCCAGCACAGGCTGTGGTAATACGGCCCTGCTGCCTGGGTTTGGTGAGGCCAGTGCAGAGCACCTGGGCAGGGGCTCTGCAGGGAGGAAGGGATGGATGGAGCACTCAGCTCAGCAGTGTGTGAAGAAAAATGTCAAAAACCTCCTACAGGAGGATGGTCCTACCCAGCCAATAATCTGAATTGTATGACAGTAAATGTTTCTTGATTAAGATTATGGGCAAAAGGGGAGAAGGTGGTTCATCTTACACTTGGTCTTACTCTTTCAAGTTGCTAAAGGGAGTGAATTAGTTTCTGGATCTGTTTTTATTTGCTGTTGGCAGCAGGAGCTTGTCCATGCTGTTACATTTTATTTTCCTGTTAGTGGTTTGGTGCAGTTGAAGGAGAGCCTGTCTGTATTTTTCAGTAGGATTAGAAAGAGGTTTTTATTGAAGAAATGTGATGAGAATGTACTGCCTACCCAAATTTTCAATTAATTTATTCTTAGTTAAGGGCACTGGATAAAATGGTATTTTAAGTGATCTCTCTCACTCCCTTCTCTTCTTTGTATGTCTGTGTTAAGAGAAACATGTTATGAATCAGATCACATTGTGTTTCTACTTCTGCAGTTCAAAATCTAAGCTAGGTTTTCTTGAACTACCTCACACAAACTTTCTACGTTTCTTAAGTAAGCAAAGCTAACCCTTGCTATTGGAACTACACTGAATGTGAATAGAAAATACACCTCCTTTAGAAAAACAAACCTATTGGCCAATGTTGAGACAATATCAGTATGTTTCTTATCTATTTCACGTAAGATGTTCATGTGTAATATATAGCTTGTGTACAGTAATGTACATCTAGATTATTGTGCTAGCTGTAAATTGGTGATTTTATTATTGTAGTCTGGTTTTGTAGGGTAAAAATAGCTTACTAGTAATGTCAACTCATCCTTTACATTTTACAAAAGGAATAATTCTTGGTAAGCTTTGCATACAGATGAATTACTTTTGTAGGCCCAATATCTAGTCTATTTTTGAGAGTTCTTTAACTTTTATTACTAAAGTTGAGAAAAAAAATCCCACCCCAATTATTGTGGTCATTCCTTCTGCCCTTTTTGAAGTATATTCTTAATTTTATTATGTCCCAAGAAATATGAAGTGGAAGACACACCATTAAAAATACTGGGGAAAACAATTTTTTTTTTCTTCCCCACATTTGATACCTTTTCCTGCTTTTCTTTTATTCCCTCCAAATAAGCTGTTGGTGGGCATTACTGAGAACATTGTGGTTTTTTTTTTTACTCATTCATGCCATAGGTCATTACATGTGCACCACTGGAATGTATACATTGTTATCTAGTATGTCAATTGGTTATAATGATATTTTAAATAAAAAAGAAAAAAAAAAAGTTTGACCACCATGCATTTAGTGTTTCTTCATTGCCAGGCTGGAATGGGTTTCATATGGATTGTGTAATAGGGCTGCACTTGAAATCTTATTAAGAGTCCTTCCTGAGAATTCATTTGTTTTTTAATGGTCTCGTTTTTAATCTGTCTTGTGAGCTCACTCATGGGCAAAGTGACATGTTTTTTCCATTCCTCCATCCCCATGGACTTTGGATGTGCCACAGACTGTTAACAGCCACATGCTCAGTGTCTTTGTGACTCCTGGGAATCTGTTCTTGCTTCCTTGCTGCCAGCTCCAGCTGTCGTAATTCCTGAAAATACAGTGGCTATCCCTGTGCTTTGGAGAGAGGTAAGCCATGGGCTGCCTAGTGTATGGGGAAGATCTCCCAAAACCGAGTCTTGGAGAAGCCTGAAGGATCTGACTTCTGGAGACCTGGCTTGGATGCCTGGACCACTCACTGCACTGGCACTTCTCCCACAGGTAAATCCCAACATAATGCATTTGATTGCCTTCACTTCCAGCAGGGTTTCGGTGCTTCCTTAATGACTGCAGCTGCCCTTGAGCTGTGGTGTTGGTGCCTTTGTGTCCAGTTTCAGGGGAAAAGGACTGTGACCACAGTGCAACCACCTTTGTTTATCAGGGCCAGCAGTTTGTAGGATGATCTAGAAATGTGGTGGGACTCAGAAATGCTCTTCTTTATTTGCATATGTCAGCGTAAAGTGCAGCCAATTTCCAGTGATACGTTGCTACAGAGCAAGGCTGGAGAACCAGTCATAGCTCTACCCAGGATTTGTCTGGTGGCTCTGGACTGAAACACTCCACAGTGCTGCTGGCATCAGTGGAACTCACTTGTGAATGTAGATGAGTCATTAAGCTATCCCTGTTCATCTTCCTTTTTGTGTTAGAAATGCCAAGGCGATCTATGGAGGTTTTCTTTGTTATTCTGAAGTGTTGGTGTTTTGCTTTTTTCTAAAGCATATGCTTGTGTTGGTTTTTTTTACTGAAAAGTTTTGACTGATTTTTGCCTGTGTAATACTGGAAGGGATATTCCAGGCTGGGAAGATGGCACAGGTGAAACTCTAGTAAAAATGCATCTATTCCAGGAACCTTCTGTCAGTTTAATTAATAATAACCAAAGCTGTATCTTGTAAACACCTGCTAAGAAAGCGGACATTTAAATCAGGGACTGTAGTGAGTGACAGGCCTGCAAAATAAGGAGTAGTCCCCAGTGCCTGGTGTGGGGAAATGCATTGGTGGGGAAGAGTATGGAAATGGGAGTTAAAGCTAGAACAGGGTCTATCATCTTCCTCACATAAGGGCATAGTGTTCCATGAAGTTTGTCCAAGTGGATTCCCATTTCTTGCGTAATTGCCCATATCAGGAATTTAACATTATGGTCCTGGTGCTGCACTTGGAGTTAACATCCTACTGTGGTGCATTTTAGTGTGAACTGGGTCATTTGTGGCTTCTTGCAGGGTTTATTTACTGCAGTGGCTCATCTTCAAAAGCTGCTGAAAGTTACTCCTCATGAACAAGAGGCATAGATGTTGCTGGAGCACAACAGTCAGTTTGGAACTTTCTTGTTTCACTCATCATTTTGAGTGGATAGAGTTTCATTTGTGATACTAAAAAGAATTAATTTATCTTGGATACCAAATGATGTACTACAGATCTGATGGGCCTGTCCTGGATCTGCAAGTCTGGGATAGGTGGCTTTGTGAGCAGTTACCTAAGGTTAAGTACTTAGAGTTAACCAGCAGTCCTGTTCACTGCTTGTCTGGCATATTTGGTGTTTAGTCCATCAGTCAGCAGGGCTCAGTTCTTGAGTTTGTAGAGTGAACTGAAGGGAGCAGTCTGCACTTTGTACACACAGGAGATAATGCAATATAAATAGGGTAAGGGGGGTGTGGGCTGTCAGGATCTATACAGTGAGAGGTTTCCATGTTTGGGGTATGAATAAAAGAAGGCATTACAATACTGTTTGCTACTACTACTTGGATTGAATGTCACTTTTTATCAGTCCTGGTGTTCTTACAGCCTGGTTCAGACCACCCTCCAGTATTAAGGTTTATTTTGTGATGACTGACCTGGTACCTCCAGCTACCTGACACATTGATGCTCTTCCACCTCAGTCACTGTTACTGCTTCTCTCTCACATTATGCATCTTATGCTGCTGTTTTAAAAGGCCATCTTACTCCTTGCAGGATCACTTGTGACCAATGGTAATGAATCCAAGGCAGAGCTGGGAAAAAAAGATGGGGATGATGCTCATGCCTGCAGGTGGCAGGCGGCTGCTGCTGAACATGCAGGTACCTGCCTCATGCCAGGGGCAGTAAGGAATCCAGGGCAGCTGGAGAGCCTGGGAACTAGGAAAAAGGTTTTGAAATAACTGAATGAACCTATCCACATGGCTTACTGTACTTGCTTGACTTTTCTTATCCAGGAAAGATGAAGTTAAAATTCTGCTTTTTGTTTGCTTTAAATGTTTTAAATTTTTTACATTTCGATAGGAAGGAGAAGTGTTACAGTGCAGTAGAAAACAACACCCAGATGTTTTAAATATTGAAGTACCTGGATATCTGTGAGTTGATGAAGAAAAAGTACACCTTTCAGTATCACCTATCTCCTGGTATGTAAAAAAACCCCATTCAAAGGTTATTTCCAGACAGTGAGTCATAGTCTTCTCTAGTAAGAAGTGAGATTCAGGGCATTTTTTCAAAATACTTAAAATAAAGCAATCTTCTTTGTTACAGTCTATACTTTCCCTTTAGCCAGTTCATGTTGTTGTGGCACATTTTTGTTAAAAATCCTTCTCCTTAGAGACTCCCAAGCTACCTCAGGATGTCAAAGGTAAGAGTGCTAAGAAAGAGTGAACAGTGCTGGGCTCGCAGGTGGAGTTCAAGCTGAAGCTGGTGACTGTTTTCTGTGTGCAGGCTCTGCATGGCTCAGGGTGCTACAAATGCTATGCAGAACTTCTTGAAGTCACTTGGAAGGGAAGTCAGCCCTGGCAGCAAATTACCAGAAATTACAGCCTCATTCTAATGATTTTTCCTTAGCAGAAGTAAGGAACTTGGGATGATGGGTTGTTTGCAGTATTCCTCCTGTCCCCTCATCTCCCTGTAAGAACTAACAACAAAAATATCAACTGGTATCATGAGAAATGTTAGTGTAAAGTCCAGGAAAGGTTAAAGATAGATCCCCACCCTCCCTCCCTTACCACCCTGATACCCCCCACCCCAATTGCACCCATTCCTCTTACCATAAGTTTTGCTATTAAAGTTTGGATGTGTTTTGATGATAAGAATCTTCCATCTTCTACCTTAATACATACACCAACTCAGGAGATTTTTTTTTCTCACAGCAAATACTGCTCTATTTTTGGCTCAAAAAACCCCCAGATACCTAGAGTGAAATGTGCATATTTTAAGTTCCATGGAGATTGTGTAGCCAGTCTGATTATTAATCCCATACAGTTTAATTTAAAGTTGCATTTTTGTCAAACACTGAAATAATTTCACGGATAAGTGAATTGTCAAGATTTTGGTAGCCTCAGTGTCTTTGCAGACCTTATTTTCACAATATCTTCATAAAATAACGCCACTCTAGGAATGAGAAATTTGAACAAACTTTATGTACGGAGTGGGACGAAAACCACCTCATTAAATCTGTGGCAAGCCCCTGGCTGTGGTGGAACTGCCACCCTTCCAAGCACAAGTGCAGGAGTCCCTCAGCTCCAGGCTCAGCTTGTCCATTTGTTCTGGCCATGCACCCACCCTGCAGGACCTTCCACTGTCCTTGAGCAAGCAAAAAGATGGCAGCAGGACACCCTGGAGAAGAGTGTCTGATGTTCTGTGGATACAGAGGAGACCCACCCTTTCTTGGCAATGACACTAAATTTTCAAGCATTATGGTCAGCAATCTTTCCCAGCTGGCCCAAATATAGCACATGTAAAGACAACAGGGAAGTGTCACTGAGAGCACAATCACTATAGAATTACTCATGATACATGAGTATACCAGAGCAAAATATGCATTTTCACTCATTTTGTCAGGAACAGGATTTTCTATGCTTGTTCTACTTGGGGACTTTAGCACTTGGACTCCCAACAGTTAAACATCCTAATGTTGAAAAAAATTCTTCCATTTCCTTTTGCAGGAGGTAATTTCTCTTCTCAGCATCTTCACGAGCGCGTTCAGAATTCCTCAGCTTTATCTCCAGCATCGTGTATTTCTTTCGTTCTTGATCCAGTTCTTCTTCTAACCTAACCACTTGGTTCCTCAGGTCTGCACTTGTTTCTTCAATTCTTAAAACCAACAGAGAGAAAAAAAAAAAGGCTTTTTAAAGTAGCTGGATAAATACAGCTGATAACTAATAAATTTAAGTTGTTCCTCTTAGAATATGTTAATGCTAAGAGGAAGTTTTAAAGCAATAATAAGTAATACTAATTGCCATTTCTATATGCCATTTCATTACTGTTGAATTTAAGGGCAGAGATTCCTTGGAATTGGGGCTTCCTTTATTTGTATCATGTGAAAAATGCTCAAATCTTAAGCATTGTTTTCTACTTTCCAGCACCATACTGGAGAGCTGAGATGTATTAACTCCTCACTTAGGCAGAGTTCAAGTATATAATAATCTTTTAACCTCTGTTTTCATCCTGTATTTCTCTATGTGGATATCCAGTACAGAGAAACATCCTTGGGGATCAGATAGGAATGAGGTCACAATCCTTCCTCACCATCCATTTGATGGTATTTTCTGTAAAGTTTATCACTGACATTGGGGTGGGGTACAGGATTTTACAAAACTCAACCTTTCATATAAGGAAGAATCAGAAGAACAGTTTTTAAATGTATCTGGGCACAAAGCTCTGAAGCAAAATTCAGGGCTTTTCACTGAGGAAGTTGAAGAACAAGGTTCATGGTTTTGTGATTTGAAGAAGCACAGAAGGCACAGCATTTGCTGTCCTCCCTCTTGTGTTTCCCAATCACAAGACTGAGAAGTGGTGTTAATACTGAGGAAGGAGTATTTTCAGTTAGGCATTACTAATCACTGGAATATGAATTTAAAAATTAGGCTTTTTCAGTGAAAAATGCCCCTCCTCTAAATAAAATAAATACAATCTTTAAAAATAATTTCAAACCCAAAACCACCCCCACCTCTTATTGATCAGTCCAACACTCAGCTGTGAAGCTGGGGTGTGGCATCCCAGTGGAACTGTGAAGGGGTTATTTTTAGGCAGGGTAACTGATTATCAAGAAGGCCATGCTACTGACTCCATGACAAACAAAAATGAAAAAAAGGGGGCCTTTGACAGTCCCAGAAGGGTCTGAATTCCATTTTATGACCAAGAGGCAGTGCAATGCCTCACCTTAAACTTTTCCTTTCTATTCTTTACGTACAGCTAAAGATGGCAGTTTGATTATTGTCACAATTTTCACAATGAATCAAAGTTCCAGGTCCACTGATCTGCCCCAAGTCCAGCAAAAAAGCAGCCCCCACGCATGAAGGCAGACCTTTATCTCCAGCCAGCTGGCTTCTGGAATACAACACTTCTGAAGCTGGAACTCCCCTACACACACGTAACAGCTCTGAGCTGCCAATTGCATTTTTCTACCACTATGTTTAGGGGTCAGCTACAGCAGCCTGGGCCGAATGACACGGCCACAGTACTTACAGCATTTCTACATTCCTAACAGTCCTCTCTAAATACTTACACTTTCTTAAGAGTCCCAGATGGTAAACATGAATTACTGAAACTCAACAGAGAATATCTGATAATTATATTAACCTTGAGGGAGAAATGCTCTGGAACAGAGTGGTTACAGAAAGGCCATAAAACTTGCCTCCCTCTGACTAAGAGAGAGAAAATGGGCAGTTGATGATGAGAAATAACAGCTTTTCCATCAGCAAGTGTGCCTTACCTCTGCCCCAGGCAGGTACTTACTCTGCTTTCCCTTCGCTTATGTATGTGCCAACAAAAAGCTCATATTCTTTCATTAAAACAGGTCCTGCTAGATACACACAGTTCTGCAAACCACACAAGCACATGTACAATTTTGGGGGACTAAATTATCTTCAATAAAATAAAGCTGGTGAGGCAGCCTAAATATTTCCTGCTAAGCAGCCTCCCTTCTTTGCTAGTTTGCTCCTGTCTTTCCATAGTAGCAGACTTCAGTGCAGTCTCAAAAGGAATGTACTTTTGCACACATAAATTGTTGCAGATATAGTAAAAACATGGCAAAATTTTTGAGAGCTGAAAAACTCAGCTTGAAATTCTTAGACATGACAGCACAGTCCTTCAGGCTGTAATCCTGAACAGCTGGACTCATCCTGTTTAATACAAAAAAGCAGTGATTGCATCGTGCCTGGTTTTATGAAAATCTTTAGCTCATTAGGCATTTCCCTCTCAGCTACATTACCCTGTGAGACCTGGCCAATTCAGAGTCCTCCCCTTGAGCCACAGTGCTCTCTGCCCCATCCAGCTGCAGGGGAAAGGCAGGTGTTGGAGCTGAAGCAGCTCAACAGCTGGAATGAAGAACAGGTCTTCCTGGATGCCCCTGATGTCAGCAGCTTAAGACCCCATTGGAACAATTTTACTGATAAGAGATGGAAAACCATCTCTTCCCCCAGGCAGCGGGCAAGAATTTGCAGCTACACATTTCAATGTTCTGCAGCCTGGTATTTCTGTTTATTACTCTGTATCCCTGCAACAAGGCTTGCCAGGGCAGCTCTGCACAATTAAATGCAAGGCACATACCCTCACCTCCCTCCCATTGTGCATCAGTGAGGCATCTAAAAAACACCCATGTAAGCCATGAACTTCCACCCTCAGTCACAGACCCTTCCCAGTACTCCATGCTAGCAACTGCTGGTGTTCTCATAAGCTCTTACACCTGGAACACAACAAGGTGGGGCTTTTCTCCCACTCTGGGATGTTAGGTGGGAACTGAAACTGCTGCACAGCCTCATTCTCCTTGCAGCTCCACACAGCAAGGCAGTACAATGCAAGAGGCAGAAACGCTGCAGGGGCTTGCAAGCCACCACCAAAGGAAATCATAAAATAAAGCAGAAAGATAGCAAGTGGAATTCCTACCTTAACAACTGGCCCATGGGAAGAGATTACAGTTCAGATACACTTTTGAGAAACTACCCTAACAAGAAAAAAGTGCCAAAAAATACAGCCTAAAGCTGTGCTACACAATCCCAACAGTCATACATGCTTTTGGTACCATGTTTGGGAGACTGACAGCATTTCCATACCTCAATGTCCAATCTGAGTTTTAGTAACTGAAGGAGTATAACAGCAACACCTTAACACAAAAAAAACCCCAAACCCCAAGAACTCAACTCTGTAAGAAATGTGACTACAGCCCTTCTTCAGTGCAGAGTACTGGTGCTGCAGAGCAGCATGTATTGTAACATGGTGTGCAATTTTGCACATGGCTGTATATTAAAATATATATAGTTCTTTTAAGCATCAATATTTCATGTGCCTGTTTCCCTAAATACTTTCCTGAAAGTCATTCTATAAAGCACATACACTCATAAAACCTAATATACTAACACACACAAATTAATAAATATGGCTCCCTCATTAATACTTTCCACTTCCTACATCCCCAGCCCTTACACACAGCTCTCCTGAAAACTGAAAGGAATTTTTCTGAGCTCAGGTGGAAAGTACAGCACCAGCAGCTGTGCAAAGAGACACCAGTTGGCAAATGACACAGTTCATGCTGCTCCCCCAAGCCAGGCTGCCCCATCAGCCAAGGACCACTCTGCATCAAAAACCAAAGTGAGGTTTCTGTAAGTTCAACACAAAAGGGCTCCTGACAACGTTGTAGCTGAGATGCAGTCCCAATACCACCACCTCAAAAAAACCTGTGGAAAATAGTGAAGAGCAGTTTCCTCAAGAATGCTGCTGTTGGGAAAAGCAACAAGAAGCCCTCAGTTTCAGACTGGTTCAGTACAAGTATCAGCACCTGCACAGATCAACAAAGTTCCTTTTTGAGGCCTGACCATCATGGGTCCCAATTTCTCCCTACAAGATGTTTGCTATGTTGTTTCTCTGAGGATATTAAGAGCAGACTTTGGCATTACCTGTGCAGTTCTCATTTACAGTGAAAACACCGAATATGAAGTATTGTATTTCCCGTTGTCAATAGAAATCCCCCTTCTTTGGTGTTTTTTTTTTTCTTTATGTTCTCTTAAATCAGAGGAAGGAAAGCTGGATTCAGAGAGTAGCAAGGAAAAAGTAGAACCAAATCTGCTGTTACCCAACCCCAAACTTTAGGGCTAAGAACCTGACACCCTTGGTAGCCCACACCCATGTTCAGACAGGGAGAACGTTGACAGATAACTTCCTTGTGCCCCCTGCAGATGACATTACCTTTTGATACTAGTCTCATACTCAGTCCTCTGTTTGCTCAGTTCTGTCTTTAGCTCCACCACCAAGCTCTGTAAGGCCCTGGAGCATTGGACAGAGTCTCGGGAAGCTGCAGCTGGGTCACTCTGTTCGCTGCTGCTGCTGCTGCAGGCTTCAAACCTGTCCATGCTGTTCTCCAGATCTGCTGTCTTGACCTCACTCTGAGACAGTGAGCCCTGAGTTACCCACTCAGTTTTTAGGGAGCTTAAAGCAGAAGAGTCACTAGCCCGGCAGGCTGGGCAGCTGCTCACTGAGTCCATCACGGAGATCTCACAGGATGATGTAGACCAGGTGGTGCTGGCCATGCTGTGCGTGCTGAGGGACAGGCTGGATGAAGGGACGTTGTCGTAAGTGGAGAGTCTCTGGGAGGAACACGAGTCTTTCACTCGTTCCCCAGAGGCTGTCCGGCGATGGCCTCGGAGGGAGTACAGGCCGTTCATCAACCAGTTCCCGCTGGAGGAGAGGTTGGGGATATCTAAGGATGAGCTGCCCAGCTTTGGACTCACAGACCGTGCTCCCTGCTGGCGGAAGGAGTATTTCCATGGAGGCAGCGTCTGCACTCTTTTACTGGGGCTTGTGGCAGGCTGGGCCGATTTGCCACTGTGCTCTGGAGGAGTGATTTTCACTGTAGGTCCCGGAGTAGCCTCTAGTGCCACAGCATTGCCAGAAGGCAAATCAGCAGGGCTGGCAGCGCTGTTCTGTGACCTGCTGTCCTCCCCGTCCTCCTCTGAGATCCACTCGACAGTGCTGCGCTGGCGCACAGGTCTGATTTCCAGCTGGCTCCCTGGCACCTCCGCCTGAGGAACAGCAAAGATCCGCCCCTGCTCACTTATCAGTACTGTCATCAGGTGCTGAACTAGCGAGGTGCCTGTGGGTGGAAAACAAAGGCAAGCAGTTGAGGAGACATGGAAGACCTCTGCAACTCACCCCACCTGCTTCCATGACTAGGCTGCATCCAGTTTCATGGTCTAAACAGGGCCAGAGCTACTGCTTATTGTAAAAACACAAATGTCAGCTCAGGCCTTCTGCTGCTGCTCTCAGTGTATAGAGAAACTTGCAGGAAGTATGACACCTGCATTATACACACACTGGCAGACGGTGTACAGCAAGTGCAGAAGGTACTCACAATTATTTAAATTCACAGAAACGTGCTGCTGTTGTTTTCCAGGAGTGGAGCAGACCATTATGAAATAATAGAGAACGCCACTTACTAAACCTAATACAAAGTGCTTCCTACAAAAGAGGAAAGCCTTTAAAAGGGTGAATAAGCAATTCTATTTTGAAGTATTGCCTGAAATAGAGAATAAGGCCAACATACTCAGGGGTTCAAGGCAAGAGCCTGGTTTTATTGACGAGTTTTTGGCCTAATAGCAAGATGTACAGAGCTTACCTACCACTATTTTATGTTTGTGAATGCAGGAAGAAAACTAAATGTCTTGGAGATATGGGCATTCCTAACAATTTAGCTGTCAAACTTCAGGTATTTCTATTTGAAATTCATTATTTAAATTTGAAGGCAGACATAATCAGAGTGGTTTTTGTTAAGATCTCATTATCAGTTTAGTTAGGAGATTGAAATTACCCTGAAGCTAAAAAAAAATTTAGTCTTTCCACTTCTCTGTTATTTTTATCTAACCAACATTCTATTCTCAACTAAAACAAAAAATTGCCAATCCTGTTATGAGTATAATGATTAAGTCTCAAAATCCAGCCTCCGTATCCCGTTTTTTTTACAGTTCAGATCTGTGGCAATACAGAATTCCAGGTCAGATCACTGTAGTGTTTTTATACGATGATTAGGAGAGACCCCAGCACCTGCACGTGTGCACCTGCACACAGTACAGGCACCTCTGCCATCAGATGAGCTGCAGAATGAAATGCCTGAGGTGATCTGAACTCAAACTTGTCCCCTGTGCCAGCTGAGCAGAGGGCACGCTGCTGGCCAAGGCTGTGAGAGCCGTACCAGCACTGGCCCGGTGGCCACTAGGGGAAGTCCCAGCATTGCACACAGGCTGACTTCAGTTGTCCCCATATCCAACACTGAATAACCAGCACTGCTCCCGCACTCCCTTCTCGTCCCCGATTTTCGTACCTTCTGCACCTCTAGGGCAAGGTATCAAATCTAGCCTTAATAATATGGCCCACATCGCTGTGACAGGCTTTGAATCCCTGAACTATTATAATATGTTAAGTCATGCTCTGAAGTTTTCCTGTTGCCTTACAGTGAGCTGCCATCACATCTGCACATCACCTGTGAAAGAGCTAAAGGCACTGCTGCTGCTAAGGCACGACAATACTGGCCTTCTGTGAAGGATTTGCATCACACAAAATACCATGTCAGCTGTCCCCTACAGCTAGGAAGCAAAACCAGAGCCAAGTTCAAGCATCCTGGGCACAGCATCTCCATCTGTGCCTAATTAATTCATCAATTCTTTTTGCAGGCTTGCCAAAATCCCACAAAACTTTATGCAAAGACCTTGCTAAAACTTGCACCACAGTAGTTATGTTTCAGTGTGACCTGGGAGAGGAGCTGTATCCCAGCCCTAGTGTCAGCCTGCTTGATTCATATGGAGGTAGACAATTTTATAGCTTCAGACTTTTTACATCCTAAATTAACAGTGATTTCCAACTCATTTTTCGAATTCTGTGAAGTTTTGATCCATACAGTCTGCTTAGAAGACAGCATTTCTAGTTATAGCCACAATGGCACAGCCAAAACTACAGTGCTCTCCTCATGGCCCAGATGTTCTCTGCAGGGAGCTGTATAACCACTGAAATGCACCAATACAAAATGATTGCAGTTTGGTACTTAAGCACAGGCCTTCTGGAAAACAGCTGAGCTTTCATTTCAGCAGTAGGTTCAAAAAGAGTTTCAGGGGCACAGAGGCATCTCCACATGGTAGAGAGGAGAGGCACTCCCAGTCCAGTGGTGAATGGGATAGGATGCCAACTGGAATACCCCTCACAGGCCCTGATGAAAGGGGTGGCTTGACTTGTTCTGACTGTGCAGGCAACTGATACAGCTACCAAGGAATGTATGGCTTTCACTTCCAGTGCCAAAACACAGCTGCTGTGCTATCCCACCAGAGCAGCACCTACCTTCCATCATGGTCACCGGATCCTCCATTTTGGGCCGCAGTATGTTTGGTCCAAATACTGTAGCCAGGTTCTGGACACTCATCTTGTTAATGCTGGAGTGAGCCTGAACTTCATCAAGGAACCTTGAAAAGTCCCCACAGAAAAATCAAAGGAGGAGGGAATTCATGAGTAAGTCACTTCTCAGAACATAAACATTCAGTTTTGTCCTGTTTTCATACAACCCTGACACCTGAAATGATTCTAGGAACTACTGTAGCTTAGAGACTCAATATAACCCCAGATCCCTCCTAGTGTATGAACCAGAGAAGACAGGATGTTTTCTGCCAGAAGTACCCACCTAGGAGGGACCCAGCCTTCTACTGGGTCTGAAAGGACAGATTCTTGCATTTTTACAGGAATTCTCCAATTACCTGGATTGACTTTGGCTAATTTTCACTTGCAGATGTAAGAGAAGTAATAAGTCATTTTACTCATCTCCTTGTCCAAGAACTAGCAGCCTGTGAAAAGAGCTTTGTGGCTTGGCTTGAATCTAACAAAATACAGATCACAGAATCATAGACTGGTTTGAGTTGGAAGCAGCCTTTAAAAATCATCTCCTTCCACCCCTCACATAAAGAGGCAGCCCAAAAACTGGGAAAATCAGCAAAGATTAAAGGAGACAAAGCTGTGGAGTCCCTGGTAATCCAAGAGAAAGCCACTACTAATCCCACTTCCAAACCAGAGCAAATGCCAGACTGGCTATTCTGAATGCATCTGCTACTCAGCTTGTGTCATAAATCTTCCAAGTGTTCAGTGTCTGGAATGAGTGTCTATCTTTAGTGGTCTGTAGGTGCTTCTCAAATAAACAATATACTGCGTTAGTATCACTCGTGCCTGCTGCCAAGGCTGCAGGTGGCAGCAATTTGCTCGGCTGATCCTCTTGGATAAACCAAGAGCTTCCTTCAGGCAGGCTGCATTCACTTCCACGTGTTTTAAAGGAGCTGTAACTTACAATTAAGTGGTTTTTGAATATTCATACTTTCAGAGTTTATTATTTGCATATAAGACAGCCTCAAAAAACCTAGAGACTTTTCCAAGTGTTAATTAATTTCACTTACTTGCATATGTATTTGAGGAGGTTGTAGTTGGCTTGGGGCAAATTCTTCACCTGTTTAACCAGTTCCTGGGTACCCTGAGGGACAGGAAAAACAAGAAGCAGAGCTATTAATGTAAATGCTGCAAAGCAGACGTGAGTTTCCTTCAGGACTACAAAGTCCTCTTTCCACAGCCAAATGCTGAACAATAGATAGTAACACAAAGAGGCTTTGCTTCAGAAGAGGTGTCATCCAGTGTGTTGTGCCTTACCAAAAACCCAATGTCCAGAACTCAGTTCAGTTCTCAGTGGAAATCCTCCTGTAAACTTTAATGGTTGATATAGAAGCCTTCAGTTAGTGAGGCCTGCCAGCCTTCAAAGCCTGCCCACTGGCACTGGTATCAGTGTACCAGCAGATGTGCCTTTGCTTACTTGAGACTTGGAGGCATTGAGTACAGTATAAATACACTGCAGTAATGCTCAGTTGAGCAGAGGGAAGATTTTCTTTAAAAAGCTACATGAGTCCAAATCAACTGCCTCCTTTTTAATGATGTACTTCATTTGCAGTCATTCTCACCTGGGACATACTTCTTCATGAAATTTCTGTCTTTACATTAAATGTAAGATGAGACATCAGCTGAAGGAATGACTTAAACCCCCGAAGCTACTTAAATCATCTAATGAAAACCTCTGACTCAGGAGGCTATTGTCCTGCCACAGTCCCAAGTATCATTTGCTTGTTCCTGTCAATGCTGCTGTTGCCCTGGAAATTTGGTTATTTTTGGAAGACAACTCAACCTCTTGTGGAAAAACAGATACTGAAGCACATTTAAGGAAAGCGTGATAGCTGCTCACTACTGATGGAGAAATTCCAGAAGCAACTGGTTCCAAAAAAGTGCAGTTGAACATTCATTTCAAACTCTCCTTGAATTTTTAAGGACTGTTAGGAAGGGAGTTCTGTTGGCCAGACTCTTGCAATGTATTCCTGATTTCTCCGGTCCAGACAAGTCAGAAAGATCCAGAGAGCAGTGCCTATTCCTGCCTTCCTCCTTATTACCTTAAATATATAGCTACTTTTTTTATTCTGTACATCCCAGCACAAAAAAAAAAAAAAAAAAAAAAAAAAAAAAAAAAAAGTTCTCTAATAAAAACCTGAAACTTAAACCAAAATTCTTAAAAGCAGTAACCCCTTTATAATTCCTTAGCTTAAACACTATGCTGGTTTAATGGTGACAGCAATGGAGACACCAATAAAAGGCCAGTCTCTTCTGAAAAATCTCAATCCTCTTCTTTAAACTTTTAAAACTTTTTCAATCAAGGATGGCTGCTACTGATGTGAAGGTTAAGGTCAGTTGTTCAGGTCAACCAGCTTTCAAGTGACAAGTTTGAACCAGAAAGAGGTGAGCTAACAGACCTAATTCCCTCTTGAATTTTTCTCTGTAACCCAATTTATTTCAAACAGGGAAATCAGGATGGTATTTGGGACTGTATTTCAAGTGCTCTGAATTAAAATGCCATTGACTCCATTGGATGTAAGAGGAAGCTTTGGAGCAGAAACGCAGGCAGCTGTGAACAGCAGGAAACATGATGTAAAGGTAAAAGAAAAAAAGGTTCTAAAAATTTATAATCCATGCTTTGTCACAAGGAATCTCAGGCATGGTATTACACAGAATATCTTTATATTCATCGAAGTACAAACACCTGACAGGTAAAAAAAAGGCGCTCTCTCCTACTGCAGCATTTATCAGCTCTGCCATAGATTCATCCTCACCAAGGCCTGACCAATGAAAGGCAGAGGCTTAGCCTAGGAATACCAGAGTGACAGCATAGAGGAAAACATGAGCTTGAAACCTCTGTAGTAACAAACAGCACTGAGCAGTGCCAGTGGCTGCAGCCCAGAAAGCCATAGAAGAACTGTACTGTTATTTATTGTGGGATTTTGCAGAAATAACTCTTACCTCCTTGAAAACGTTGCTTTCCAATGAATGATCCCAAACCCAAGGACTTTGCAATGTGTGTAACAGATCAGCACCAATTCAGAGCTTCTAGTTTGGCTGGAAAACTAGCAACACTTTAGATGTTCATAAAAAATTCATATGCCTCTTTAAAAACACCTGAAGCCTTGTGTTCAATCTACTGAACTGCTCTGTGCATCTCTGGAGTACAGGCAGCAGTGAAGGCTAAAATACTACCATGTCAAGGCAGCTCAGACTCAAATGAGTTTTTAGACATTTGAAGATCTCTCTTGGTCTAAAGTTATTTTTAATTTTCAACCCTCTTCCCCATCAGTTGGGATCAGAATCAAATATCTTTTAATGACCTGCTGAAATACCTGGAGACCTCAGCACCACCCAAGGTCTCTGTTATGTCCCTGTTTGCATTCAAACACCAGAGATGAGCTGGGTGCAGAATGAAGATGGAAAGCAGTTAGTATAAAAACTTAGGGCAGTACTGGAGCTAGGCCAGGTTAGCAAACCCCACAATAATTCCTATCCATGGTCACAGTGTAGCAGCATGAGGTACCAACAATTTTATCCAAAATGCTATTTTGCCTTAAGCAATTCTGGTTTTTTGGGTGTGGGGTGAGGGTGGCTGTACAAAACTAAAGAAAACGATATTAAGAGTCCAAAAGTCTCATTAAAAACTTTCAAGTGAAAAATGAAAAGAAAATAGTGCTTCAAATTAAACCAGTACAATTACATTTTGTTTCAAAATACTTTTACAAAACAAAATGTTTGATTTTTAAATTCCCTGCTTACCATTACGTGTTAAAAATCATGGTTTCAATGAAACCACGTTTCTGAGCAGGGGGATTTTCCATGTGGGAGGCGAGTCAGGCCCCACAGGCTAGGTATGACTTTGTGCTGCATTCTGCTCCACGTGCTCCTGTGCACGTACAGCCTCTCCGCCCCTGGTGTGTGCACTCCACCTTCCTTTCTGAAAAGGTAAACAGCCCACGTTGAGGTTCCAGATTTCCCTGACAAAACCAAAATTGCTTATGTTTATAACAGCACCTTAATAAAACAACTCTGTGCTATGAGCAGTGCTGTATTTTGTAAGTGTTCATTTTGGCTACCTAGTGCTCCCCATTGCCTTTCTAATCTAAAGAGAATTCTGCTCTACAAGTCATTTGAGTCTGACCTTGCTCACACAGATGTTGCTTCCTAAACTGCTGCAGCCCGTGCAGACAAAATCAGGCAAACAAGGTAGTTAATAAGCTGAGCAGTGATGTACAATTATGTTTGCCCAATTTGGCAGTGTCTCTACTCTTGTGCAATGGTGCTTAATGGATCCAAAACTTCCCAGTCTGCACATCTTATGACCAAAATCAAACCAGCTCCACTGCCTTAGAAATGCTGCTGTTTCTTGTGAAATATCCGCTGTGGGGTCTGTAACACGGCACCCTGCAGAGATGCCTGAATTCACTGAGGTTGAGGCAGAAAATGAGCAAGTTTTGGAGGTAGCAGACACCTACTAAAATATAACAGAAGTGCATTGACGCTGTCCAGAATGCAAGGGCATATCCATGTGTGGTAACATGCTGTGTCATGCACAGAAATCTGCTTTCTCGCAGTTGACTGAGAGTTACATCATTTGAGTGTAGAGAGTACTAAACTTGCCTTTTAACTATAAAGAACTTATATTGCCACATCTGCTACATTTGATGCATGCAAACAAGCATCTTCCTGTGGGCATCATCAAGGACAATCTCCACAGAGCCTTCTGCCACTTGAACTGAAAGTGAACCCCAGACTCACAGTGAGGAAAAGTTTTTACAAATCCCACCAAAGACGAGACCACACACAGAAAAGGGACAGAACTGTGGACCACAACTTACAAGCCCTCAGGCCTTTGCTTCTTTAGCAAAGAAAAGACACAAGAAACAGCCCTTGCAGCGTCTTTAAAGTTCTATTCTAGAAGGGGCACCCGCATCAGGCCAGACCTAACACACCTTTGCACTCTGCAAAGGGCTAGGGGAGCGCCACAAGAAGAACCATATGGATGAAACAGATGAGTCAATCATCTTGTAAATAATCCTGTTCCATGACTGCCACAGACTTGGTAGTTTTTGTCAGCCCTTTCCCTTGCCTGGAAACCAAAGAGAAGAACATCGTAAGAAGGTTCTGGCAAAGTATTCATAGCGTTATTCCCCCCCCATTCTGGATAATATTGTAGCCTGTCTTCTCATACTGCCTCTTCTCTAAGAAATACAAAGACCATTGCACTGACCAATATCTCATCCACCAAAATCTTTGGGAAGGAGAATATACTGTTCTGATACATAAAACAAAAAACACAGCAAAGGGGAGTGACTCCATACAGCTTGTTAGTGAGTGAACAGCAAGGCTGGGAAAGGAACCCAGATTTCCTCCTACCTTGCATCTCTTGCCAATTATGCTACACAACAGCTTTGCTTAGAAGAAAGAAGCACCAGGCTACAAGACTGACTTTTTTTAAGCAGCAGCCTGTGATAACAGCACCCAATTCACAGCTTCAGGAAAATTCAGGGAAAAGTTCCTGGGGACTTCACTGATTTAAATCAAGTCTGAAGAGTGATGAGGATAAAACCTGTACTACATTGAGTCTTGGGAACATCCTCTGAGGAGGCAGATTAGAAGGATCACTGACCTCTCCCTCATCTTTTGAGAGTAGCTGTCCACAAGAAAGAAAGTCTTCATATTTGGCAAAGGGGATGACAGGCTCTGGCAGCTCTCGAAGGTAAAGCTTCAGGAGGGACGCCACAGTGTGAACATCTGTGTTGCTGCAACAGAGAAGAGGGAAGGAAATTTAGAAACTCACACTACCTCAGAGCTTGATGCCTTTCATTGGGGGTGCATCAAGGTCCCTCCTAGGGGCAGGGACAAAGCAGGCACATGGAAGGAAGCTCTTCTGCCAGTCATTTGTACTAGGCAGGAGTGTCTGCCTGGGAACAAGGGAAATCTCCATTTTGTCAAGATAGAAACGCACCTCAGGCAACACAGGCAGTGGAAGGGATATGCCCATGATACTGCTTAAGGTAGGGTGACACTGTGGTTTCTCTGCCAGTGGGGACCAGGAATGTGAGGAATAGTCCACGCAAGTGCACAGTGATCACACAGCATTGACAAGTGAGCTCTGTATCTTGATTCTGTGAAACATAACCTCTGAGCCTCTCACTGATCCTTCCTGATACTCTCCCCAGCCAGCACACACATACAGCTGATGGGCCAGCTCCCAAACGTCCTGGTCAATCATTCAGAAAAAATGGAGGAAGCTGTACTTCCTCCAGGTCCTGTATTGCCCTTTGGTACGGCTGCCTGGCTTGTGGTATCTGGAATTTCCTAGCCCATCTGTTATGCTACTATATCAGCTTTTACTTTCTCTCCCAATCCAGGAACTTCTTTTTCCTCTTCTTTCTCCTTTGCTTTAAAGTTGGGGTTGAAGTGTCAGATCTCAGGATGAAGATGCACCTGCTCTTCCATTTCCAGCTATCCAAGTTTCTGGTGTATGGTGATACCTCTCCTTCATTCCAGGTTTCCTGTTGTACAGGATTGTTATTCATTGCAGATGACCTCCTCAAAGGTTTTGACTGTTGGAAGTCTAAACAGATTCTGTCACCAGCTCCTCCCTACCCACCATTGCCCTGACAGTCTTTAAAGAATTCTGAGAAAAACATATCAGTGAACATTGGGCAAGAGAGCTGCAAAACATCTCTTCCCTCCAAAAGCTGAATCCTTCTGCTTAGTATGTTTCTTTTTTAGAACACAGGGCTAAAACAAAACTGGAAAAATTACACCAGGAAACTGTCAGCAGATACCACTTACTACTAATCCTGCTAATGCTATTGCTATTAAATAGCTCCAGCATAGTTGACAATACCACAGCTTCACACAGTGGTTTTCTTCAGTTGATTATAATATTTCACAAATGAGATCGGTACCCTTATACTTTTTTTGCCTTTAGTATAGAGTTTCAGGTGTGGATGGTGGATCTGACTATCACTGAGAAGCAGAGCCCAGAACAGACCTTCAGGGCCGCTGGCTGCAGTAACCGTTTTGTTTACGATGCCATGTGAAATCCAGCCAGACTTTCCGTGGCATGAAAGTTCAACAGGAGCAAGCTGCTATAGGTGCTTCCAAAATAGCAACACCTGGCCTTTCATAAGAACGTTGGAAAAGAAAGCTTTTAAAAATAAATATTTTAATTATCAGTCATCACAAATGTCTGATCCACCATGGGGCAAGCAGGCAGTAAGCACCTGGATATCGCTGTAGTTACAAAAGACACCTAAAAGCACTGATTGCAGCTGAGTAATAAGGAAGGCTATTCCTTTCACTGCACCTGATCTGGAAAGAAGCATTTGGATTTCACACTTCTGCTCCTAGGAATCCCAGGCCATACATCGATAAATTATAGTTACACAAAGAAAGAGTTATGGTTGCTAGGAGGAGAAGCATTTCACTTAGCCAGAGTGGAACTGCCTCCCCGCCTTGCTGCTGCCTGTGACTGCAAATACACAGGATAGACTGCACGTGTACATGTGGACATGGTGGGAATAGCAAAAGGCAGGAACTGGGAGACCCTTAACTTTCCAGTACTCAGGTACTCCGGGCTTGCTTCCTTTAATTCTGTACTGAACCTTCAGTTACCACATCACACACTGACTGCCCATTCCTGCCTGGAGGTCTTTAGTGCCTCTGTTAAATGGGAGACAGCACTGATCTATTTAGCCAGTGCAAATGCCTATGGAAATAAAGGTGCTTTCGGCACCTGAGGTGGTAAGGCACTAGAACAGGCTGCCCAGAGAAGCTGTGGATGACCCATCCCTGGAAGTGTTCAAAGCCAGGCTGAATGGGCTCTGAGCAACCTGGTCTAGTGGAAGGTATCCCTGCCCATGGCAGGGGGTTGGAAGGATATGAACTTTAGGATCCCTTCCAATAATCCAAACCATTGTACAATTCTATTTTGCTTTAAAAATGCTGGGTGGAGGCTTGGTTTATCTACATAACAATGAAGTTAGTATAGATAAGGCTAAAGTAAAACATGAAACTGAAACTTGCACTCCTAATTAATTCCTTCTGTAGATACTCCTGTTCCGGAGTATAAGCACTGAATTAAGATAATTTTAATTCTGAACTAGAACACCCAGAAATTAATTTAAAAATGCAAAGGTTTTGTTAAAGAAAAGATTAAGTGAGACAATTTGATGATTTCAAACTTATTTTTTCATGAAAATATTTCTAAATGTTTGACACTTCCATTTAGGGAGCAAATACTGTTTGTGGTTAAGAATCAAAGAAAGGAGAATGGGTGGTCTGGGAAGCTGAGGGAAGGGAAGAATTAGAAGAATGTTCCAAATAAACTCTGAAGACATACTTCCCAAGATGAGACCAAACACTGTTTCTGCCCACGCAGGAGACAGTGCTAGCTCTTCCTGCAGTGGTAGGCAGGGAAGGTATTGGCAGTGTCGAGACTGGCTGCAGGTCCAGGGGAAGCAATCCCCTAAGGTTAATGTGTTGGTAATACACCAGATGCCACCGGCACCAACTGGAAAAACAAGGCTAGTGAGTTCCAGCAAGAAATGGTGCCAGGTCTCCAAGACAAGATCCCAGATCTGATCTCGCTTATGGACCTGTCACAGAGATCAGACCAGATCTACACAATGCCCTTGGATCCAAATATCCCTGAAGTTCAAGGTCTCTGTTAGGGTCAAGCCCTATTTCACAAAGGGCTATTAAGCTTTGCACAACACTCACCTTCACTCCAGGCAGGATGTACGTAAGACAGAGTAGAAGAAATGTTAGTTACAGGATAAGGACAGTGTTTGGCTGGAAGGACCCTGACAGCATCCACCTTTGTGGTGACTTGCTGGGGGCTAATGTAGAGACAGCACAGCTGAGAGCTGCCACTTCCCTTGCTGCCTGAGACAGGGCTGACACTTCCCATGGGAACCGTTACTAAGCTGAGCATCTACAAAACAGCCTCTGGCATAACAGCCAGGGAAAACATGTGAGATAGTGGTGACTATTCTAAAACCTGGTGACAGAGGAAGAGTCAAGATATTGCCTCAGGCAGATCTGCTGGGAGAATGCAACATTTGAAAGCAGTACATCACCTAGCTCACCTCTGTATACCCATTTCTTTGATGGGATCCCACCAACTGCTCGGTTTGCTGTACCCAAATCTAGCAATGCTTTTCATTCAACATGTGCTTAAGCTGGAACACTGGAGGAGCCCCATATAGACCAATGAGCTCTGCTCCACCACTGAGCTGTATAAAGGCCTCCACACCCAACACCATGTGGGAGAAAGCTCCATCAGTGCTTTCAACTGAGAATTATGGTGTGGAAAGAACATGTAAACTAGCATTGCCACTGCATGGATACTCCTGGCAGATTATACATGTCACAGATACACTAGCCTGAATTTGGTGATGTCAACTCACCTGTCGAAAAGGGGTTTCTCTCCACAATCAAAAGAATCCTGCAGATCTTTGACAAGGTTGGCTTGTCCAGGCATCCGAAAGAGCCCCTCCTCTGTAAGACCTCGCTCCCGAATAAAATCCACACACTGTTCCACCAGCAGAGGGGCCAAGCGCTGGCCATACTTCCGCTCATACTGTACGGTGTCCTCCAAGCGCTGTCCAAAGATCCCTGACAGCAGAGAGCAAGAGAGACATCTGGGTATCAGCTTAAACTCTTCCTGAGCTGTTGCTCGGGGCACACAAGGAGGAGAGCTTTCACATGGAGGGGGCAGCCAGTGTGAAGGCCCAGTTTCTAACAGACTCTGAAGAATAAAGCTATTTTAAAAAACAAGAATTACATGATGAATAATTTTTTTTCTGCTTAACAGTGCTTCAAATTATCCTCTACCCTAAGCTGGTTTATATCTCATACACAAGGAAGGTGGGTTTAAGGTTATGTTTATAGTTATCCACGGCTGTGCTGAATTTGGATTAAGTAATTATGCTTTAATTGCGTCTTCCATCCCAAGAAGACCAAAACAAAGGTTACACTGACTTTATGGGACACATGTCCTTCCTGCATGCACCCACTGCTTAGGCTGTCGCACAGCTGCCCTCCACTAGTTTGCAGCTGGCCAGCCCAACAGGCAGCAATCCCACTAGGAGGGGACTGCTAACACAGCAGAGTACAGCTGTTAACATTAAAACTGGATATTGTGAGAATCTTCCTCCATCCTGGGAAACCCTTTCTATTTCTTTTCCTTTAATTAAACTTGCTGAATGAAAATTAAAAAAAACCCCAAAACCAAAACAGTAAAATGTATGCAAAATCCATTGCCCTTCCTACTAAAAAGTACGTGCTGTACTTCTTGCATCTTGAAAATACCAGAAGCACCATATTCTCTAAAACCAGACTGGCCTAGGTTAATTCTTTAGTCAGATCTAATGTAGACATATATCATTAAGTATGAAGCCCTGTCTTCTTCTCTGGGGAATATGGAGTTCCTGGCCAATACCAGCTGCTGAATGCCACTACTGGCATCAGGTATTTCAACAATGCAGAAAGGGCTCAGGCTGTAAGGGCAGAGTAAGGTCTTAGTTCAATCCCTACCACTAGGAGACTGCTCCATCTAAAACGACTGCCACTCAGTTGAGTTCTGAAACTCTAATTCTAGCACCCTACGATGTTTGGTGGAGTAAGGGAGGATAATATCCAAGTTAATCATGTTTTGGCAATAAAAATTCAGTAAGTGAGGGAATCCCAGAATCTACGCCCAGAATTTCAGAATCTACTCTCAGAATTCCAGATGACACCAGACCAGAGGAGATAGGAAATTCTATTCAGGGATTTCTCAAAGCTACAGAAAGTTTTCTACAGATATCAAGGATCTTTAGATCATTAATTCAGCACTCAGTTAAACCTGCAGGTCTGAGGAAAAAAAGCAGCGTGCAATATTGGAGTCACACTGCCAGAAGCAGTGTTTAATACTTGCACGTATGTGCTCATATCAGGCCAGGGAATTTGGTCATTTCTGAAGGCTTTACTTACCTTCCCCTGCTAGTGTCTTTTTTTTAGTGCTACATTCATGAGAGGCTGATAACTTTGGGTAGGATGTTCCCTAACCACCGACCACCGTTCTTCATAGGAGACACCATGTCAAACCATACCTGCTTTCTATATTCAGTCCAACCCTGCTGAATCCTCAGTGAAACAAACCTCTCATTATCAGTTTCAACTCATTGAATGAACAAGAAGGATCCTGAAATCCAATTTCCTTTCCCTGCCTGTTTGTTATACATCAGAAGACAGAAACTCTCCTTACACCACAGCCTACACAACTGCATTACAGTATCAAAGCCGGAGGGCCATGAAAAGTCTCAAAGGAAATTCCCTCATCCTGGCAGGAGGGCATACCCTGGAGCATGGGAGTGACTTATCTTTATCACTGTATGTATTGGATTTATTGCAGAGTAAAGGTTTTACTAGTTCTCATTTCTAATCTCTTTAGTTTTCACTGAGTTAGGTGTCTCTGAAATCAGTTTCTAGGATAGGGAATCTCTGCTTTTGCACGGATTGCTTTGTAATCTCATCACGTAATCCCTGCTGTCATGATGGGGCATATTTATTTCCTTAAAATGATACATGTTCACTTTTCTAGATGCAAGACATATAAGTTCAGGAAGGTCAGGATGTGGCACATGTCAGGGCAATAGCAGCCGTCTTTTCTCAAATCCCTACTTGCTGAATGTGTTTCCTAATGGGTCTGTCTAGAGAAAACTCTGGGAAAGAGGTAAATGCTCTGCATTCCCCAGGCATAAAGCACATATACAATGTTATTCTGTAAGCTCATGTTCTGATGTTCTACACTTAACTCAGATCAAGGACAAAGGCAGTGTCAGACACACACATAAGCAAGCACACAGAACAACCACACACGTAATCTCCACTGAAGCTCTGGCTAGTTCTCCGCAGCCTTGACTGGTCTGTGCTCAGCAACATCTCTAATACATTTCAGGCAACATTGGTCCTTGCCTGCACAGTCAGCTTGGATCACAACAGCAGTCGCTTTCTGTAGGTGCAATCTACCTGTGGGTGACTTCTGGTGACAAGTGGACTACAGTCAGATAGAGAACCACCAACACAGAGATTAAGGAATGTGATGCTAAGATAACAGAGATAGAAGGGTGATCTGCTTTGAGAGTCAGCTGGAGCAGCAGATAGACCGTTCACAAACACAGTATCACCATTACTGTAGGTGGCTCCTGCACAGCCAGATGCGGGAGATCCTGTCTTTCCTCCTTCTCACACACTGAGGTCAGTAACATCTTTTTCCCCGGATGAAAACAACAGTCTTTGGAGGAAATAAAGGCACTGAAACATTCTTCTACTGCAATACTCTTCACCTCCCTCCAGACCATTTCAAATAAGAAACAAGAAAAACCAGGCATGAAAGCAAACATGACTGAGGATGAAGCTCATCTACCTATCACACGATGAGTGATAGGAGCTGGCACAAGTATGGGTTTCCTTTTGTGTGACAGTGTCTGCTGAAGGGCTGTGCTAGTGACATCACACAGTCTGCACAGGTCATTTTTTGATGGGGAAGAGGACTCTGAAGCCATTTCCAGGGTGAAAGGCTTTCCCCAGCCCAGCTCTCTCAGCTGCCTCCCACCTTGGTTTGGCAGCCCCACTCCAGCCAAACTCTAGTTGCAGACCTATGCCTTTCTCTCTCCCTTGAACTTGAACCCTTATTTTCCAGGTAAGCATTAGAAGGGATCGCCAAACATTGCTCAGACAAAATATTTCACCCAAGCTAAGCCTGTTGCTAACTGCAACTTTCCCTTTATTACATTTTTCAGTTACACTGCAGCTCTATGCCTTTTCTTTCTCTCTATCCTACTTTTTTTTTGCTGAGCCACAGAGAAGGGCCACCACAGATGCTGCTCAGAAGAAAGACTGCATGCAGGCCAAGTCTTCTGGCAGTAAGAGCGTTATGGCTGGTGTTAAGAGAGAAAAAGCACAGAGTTGCAATTAGTGGGACTGGAAAGTTGGCTTTGAAATTATTCATCTGTGCAGGGGCTGCAGAACTTGTCCATAGCTTAAAAAAGAAAAGTAGTGTTAAGGTTCATAAAAAGAGCAAACGAAGAGCTGTCTATGGAGTGGGGCTGGAAAGGGACTGCCAAAGGCAAGTTTGAGATGCTGACAGTTCCAGGCTTGCAGAAATCTTTCATCTGGGCATCTGCTGGGGCCCTTGATGAAGTTCAGGAGAATTATCACTTGGGCCCTCTCAGTCACACTGGCAACAGACTTAGCAGATGTGCCTACTTCAGTCTCCCAGGGGTACACAAGGCAAACTGAGGAACTGGTGTCCTGTTGGCTCTGTATCGTTCATCTCATTTCCGTCAGGTCTTAGAGCTCGTAAAAGTGATGTAGTCAAATGTCCCTGAAACTACCCGTATATGACAACATCTCTGGTTTGGACAGGGACTGCCCTGCCTTGCAAGGAGAAGCAATGTGGAGCCAGTCACACACAGCCTCATCCGCTGGCTCCTCAAGGCATAGGGCCTGTTTTTAATCACTGGGCCCTGCAGCTCAGACTGAACTTGGCAGCGCTTCACTCCATTTGATGATCCCGCTGGAAGACATTAAAGTCTTTTTTCTTCATTCTAAAGAAGGGGAGCCAGTGCCATCCAGTCACACTCCAGACAGAGTTAAGCTGGAAATAAAGTCAAAAGCTTACTAGCAACCCATGGGTTAACTTTCCTTGTCATACCCTCGTCTATAGCTAGGCGCTTTTGTTTGGTTTCAAAGCAGAAAAAAAACTCCAGCATGCCTGGAACCACATCCTTAATCTCAGAAAGATTCAAGAGATACTAAAAAAATGGGCTAGCAGAGCTACAGAATTTCCTTCCTCTACTCCAACAAGCTGCCTCTGTTCTTTACAGATTTAGGTGACTCTTTGTGGAAAAAGCAAGCCAGGAATGATGTACTGACTAAGACACAGACAGGCTCTCTGTCCTGGCCTGAATAGCTCACCCACCAGCTCCAGGCATACAAAGCCTATACATTCAGCTATGCTGTCCAGACATGCAGTGGGCAGGAAAATATATGCTCTCTGCTACATTTTTCCTGATAAGAGGCTCTGATTTCAACCAAAATAAACTAAAGACAGAGATAAAGTCAGTTTTTGAGTAGATTTTCTTCATGGGGAGGACTAAGGATTCCGCATCTGCTTAAGTGTGAAAAGTCCAGGTACACCTACGTCAGCTGTATGTACAGCTTATTACACACACGTTAGAAGATGTGTGGGAAGATAATCAGGCTTACACCTGGATGCTGCTATACAACAGCACATACACCCGCGCACGCATGTGGTGCCTCACAGACAGGCAGTTTATGGATATAAAGATTGTGTACGTGCTCACCTGCACAGGTAAGTGCCTGCTTTTACCTTCCCACTTTCATGCTTAAGTTCCCATTTATCTGTTCCTCTCACACATGAAAGCACCAAGAAAAAATCACAGGCGGACATTCAGAAATGAATATGCTTCCACAGCACGAAACACACACAAATCTTTAACTTGTTTCCCCTCCCCTAGCCCACCCAAGCACACACTACATGAATTACTGCAGCAGCAATAGAGAAAGGAGTTTCATGGTAGGAGCCATATGTACCTAAAAAAAGATAGTCCTGAACAACTAAGCAATCCAGCCAGCCAAAGAATGCAAGAATCGGAGAAAAGAACGGAAGCAACAGACAATTAGGAATCAAGAAAAATTGATTAAATAACTTGCTCAGAGTCACACAAATGGGTCTGTGGTAGAACTTGGTGCCTTCTGACCCCATTCCCAGAAAAAGCAGTGTCCATATACTAGAAGCTGATTGCTCTCATCCACATACGTCCACTTAAATATTCTGTGTATATGCAAAGAAAAGTACTCCTTCCCAGAACTATCTTCACATGCTAGCTTGATATCCAGTAGTATTTTTGGCCATAGACTGTGTTCTTCCCGCTCCTTCCCCCTTTATAAAGCCAGCTCCTATTTTAGATTCTTAGCCTCTGTCTAAGGCTATGCTTAAATATCTGCTTTTCTTCTAGCAAAAGGAAACCATAACAAATCTAAACTCTGGAAAATCATCTCATACCTCTCGTTCTTGTGCAGCACTCTGCTACATGACAGGCGCTGAGCTTCAAGCAGAAACCAGGCAGTGTCAGACAGCAGGAGCGGCAGAGAAAGAAAGTCCTGACTTCAGGCATCAGACACATTCTGAGTCCCAGCACTGGCAGCTTTCCATTCACCCAGCACTACAGAGCACAGAGCAGCCGATCTGCCCTGGGAGATAATCTCGGCAGCACATCTGGTCTTAGCTCCACAACTCGGCATTAATTATGACTTGTGCAGAAAGCATTTGAAATATCCAATGGGATGCAGAGCTTCCCGGCTTGCTCAGCACAGGGAAGGAGAGAGGAGAAAGACAGGCAGGGAGGGGCTTGCCCACCCTCGAAGCAGCCGCCAATGTAAACAGCAGCTAAGTATGGGTCACAAGTTTTAACAAAGGCATCCCCCATCGGCTCTGTAATATATTCATGCTCTAATTGCTTGTCAGATCTATTCTAGATAGCTGGAAAAGCTGAGCAACAGTTGCTGTCTGCATGCCACACTCTGGATCCTTCCTGATACAGGCAGTATTACTGTGCTGCAGGCAACCTGGTGCCCTGGTCTGGCTTCCCGTCTGCTTGCAAAGCACCAGAAGCAGAAACCTGGTTTTGGAGGGGAACATTTCCCCACAGTACCCTTAGCATGCTCTGAGAATACCTCCACAGCCCTGGGACATGTTGGAAAGTCTGACAAAGCTTAGGAAAAGCTACGCTCCTTGACCTGTGCAGGTTTTTTGGTGCTTACCACCTCTGCTTTAGCTTTTTACAGAGAAGTTGCCTGAATTAATAGCTCAGCTGAATAACAGGTAGGGGAAGGGACTACAACTCCTTACATGTGAACCAATACCCAGTCACTTTACTTGTAGGAAAAGATTCATCCCCCCTCAGCTCCTGCTCTCAGGGTAAGAAGCCTGTCATTAACAAAAATGCTTACCATGCAATGCCCTGTGCAGTTATAATGCGGTCAGGCCTCCATCCCATTCACAAAACGCACTCATGTGACTGCAGATCTGCAGCAGTCACCACCCAAAACCCTTGCACCAAGCTTCTGAGTAATTTTATCAATATTCGCTAACTTTTTCTCCCTCTGCAGAAAAAAAAAAAAACCAACCAAAAAAAGTTTTATCTGTCCACAGCTCCTCATCTGCTTCAGCTGTTAAAATCTCTGTGGTCACTATAGAGCACATTCACCTTAACTTAGCAGCCCACCCCTTTCTTAGCTCCACTGTGGCCCAGTTTGAACACACGTCTAAGAAGATACTGAACCAGCAGACAAGTTACGAGATTCTAGTCAGTGAGACAGTGTTGTCCCACAACAACCTTCTCTATATTCTGTTTTGAACAAAAGCTCCTGAAGAAAAGAATGCCTCTTCCTTATATGAGTGAAGGCAGCACCAGGATCAAAAGCTTCCATTCTTGAACACGGTGTGACTCTTAGGGCTGTCATGTGCAGGGCCAGAAGCTGGGACTTGGATGATCCTAGTGGGTCCCTTCCAACTCAAAATACTCTATGACTGGCATGACAATAAGGTATTCCCGAGCTATTTAAGGTATACCCTGAGTAGCATGGTACTGCACAGCTAGACACCAGAAGCCCAGTCAATACACTAAGCAGCATTTAAAACACACTAAAGAGTATTTAGAAAGTGATAGAAATCCTTAAAACAAAGGTACAAACGAGGTCCTGAGTATTCTTCACCCTTTTATTATCCTCTCTTTCCTTGTGGTGAACACAGCAGGCTGCAGGTTAGGGAGAGCCTGCCCACAATGCTAACTGGCAAGCAGGACCAATCCTCTTAAATGGCTGAGACACCACCAGAATTTCTGGCATTATTTCCTGGAATAATACCTCAAAATGTGTCATATCTGCTAATAACATTATGGAGCCTAGGACTTAGTGTTTGGGATGGGAGCACAGAAGATAGCAAATGCAGATTTTTATTCTTCCATTCACTTCTCCATTTCTGTTTTCCATCTCTCAAAACACAGGAACAAGGAGGTATCCGATGAAATAGAAAGTCATGCTGTTGAACAGGGATATTGTTAGACCCAAAGTATAATTAACCTGTAAAATTCAGCCTCTCTGTGGCCAAGGACACAGCATGACTCAAAGCATGATTAGACTTCAGTAGAATTTACAATGCTATGAGATGATGAAGCTGATGCAAATTCTTCTCCGAAGAGCTAACACAGCTCTCTGGTGAGAGAAAAAGGCTGGAGCACATGCTTGCTCACGTAAGCACCAGAACTGAGGCAGAAAGTGGCAGCTGCTTCAGTGTTGTTCCCTGCACAAGGTAACTCTGCAGCTATAGGTACCCTGTGACAGCAACACTGTGATACACACGCCACAAGTACCACCTGTCTTCTTATATGAAACTCTTAATCCTTTTAAAATCATGGTGCTAAAATTCATGACTTAGACTAAAGAATATGATGAAACAGGAATAAAAATCACAAGATATATATATTTATATGATATTTCTTCTGTGTTTTGAATTTCCACATCACACTTGGATCCTGCTTTCTCTATTAACTACATTTGTCAAAAATGAAATCCAAGATTCACACATCATCACTGGATTGCAGGGGCTGCAGACTCCAGAGGTATACTTGATACTGCAAGAATAGCAATATAATCCAAAGAATTTGGCACATTGCATATAAAATTCCATCAAAATTTTCACTTGGAGAGCTCCCCATACTCATGTGCCAAGGAGAGAAGGGGTAATGGAGACTGGACTGCCTCTTTCCCCACTGGTATGAAGTTGTTTAACTGTAGAAAAGTTTAGGACCTCTTATTTTCTACAAAACAACTTAGGTTTATAAAATTGTTCAGACATTACATCTCCCATGAACTTGCTGATGAGGAGCTGGATGCACTTTCTTTCCCAGTGTCATTGCAGGGAGAGAGCCCTAGCACTGCTCTCATAAGCTAGCACCACTGCAGTTACTCTGCTGCAGGTACCAGAACAGGTAGAAAGCAATCTGCCTTTACACGTCACTACAAGCCTCGAGATTGGCTGGGAAATTCACTATAGCTCACACGACCTCTGAAAATCCAGGCATGTTTCATGCTTGGCATCTAACTCAGCTGAAATTCAGTCTTCAGTCTGGTTGCAACAGACAGGAATGGTGAACCCACATGAACTCAGAGTATTTCTCCTCATCTCTGATTGTGAGCAAACCTGTTGGCTTGCACAGCTCTAGCAAGTGCCCATGGGGTGTGTGTATTTTTAGATGCTGGCTTAGAGGATTAGCTAATATACAGGTACACTCAAGCAGATCTGAGGGAGCTCAGATGTAGGAAATTGCTCTATTTGTACAGAAGGGCCTAGTATCAAAGTTAGAACCATAGCTGAATTTCCCTGTTTTTCAAGACAGTTGAACCTTGAACAGACTCATTTTTTAACCCGGGCAAACCCGGGCACTTGAACATCTATCTGCTGAAAGCTGGCAGTGAACTGGCTAGAGGTGATCAGTCAGAGCTGAACCCAGCAGGAAAAACTTCAGCACGAATGTCTTCTGTACAGAAATTTTCCCTCCTCATTTCCTCCCTCTCCAAACACTTTGGTCAGGTCCTTCTCTCAACAAAATTATGCCCCCACACCCCTCACCTGCTCTGGGCTGGGGTCTCAACCTTTACTGGTGAAATTAAATCTTTTGAGGATAAACAGACTTCTGTTTACTGACTGATAAAACAGTTCACTCTAGGTTAAAGATTAGCAAATAGCTATGCTCACCTTTCTACCACAGTAGATTCTTCTTAACCTGTGTGATGTGTTTTCCCATCTCTCTAAAATGTGCCAGGAAAGGAACTGACTAAGCAGTACTGTAAATTACCCTGTGATGGATTGACCAGTTCATGCTCCAAATTGAGATTGTAACTGTGCTCACAGAGAAAAGATGATAAGCAGATCTAAACATCACTTAACCACAGAATTCTAAATCCAGAGCCAACCCCCTGTGTTTATTGCTCTATTTCTCTCTAAACAAAGGCAAGAGAATTTGGAGAACAAAATATCAAGAGCAGCAAAAATGCCTTTTGGCAAGCAGTGATCTGGACCAACGTGCCCTGTACAACTTTTTTCTCCCCATAACCTAAGACCATATTTTACAGAAATTTTACTTATTGACTCTTGCATATGTCTCTCTATGTTTAAAAGACAGCTTCCATACAATTGTCCGAAGTGATGTCTGTAGAAAGCACCTGATCAGCAGGTCATCATCTCTTTCAAGTGGTGCTGCTTCTTTATGCCTCCACTGCACAGAAAAGCTTTACAAAATTCTGGGTGTTGGTTAGTAAAAAATAGTTATGACATAGTGTAACTGTTGCCTTCAGTGTCTCATCACTAGAGACGGATGAGAATTCCAGCTGTGGGTTCAAATGAAAGGATCACGGAGTCTGAAACCTCTAGTATGGAATAAAATTATTCACCTGTATTTCTGGCCAACCAGGAACCTGGCAGGGACTGCGATCCAGATGCACAGCCAACATTTAGCACATTAGGCACTTTTATCCATTCAAAAAGCCAAACAAGCTTATGTCCTGAAGCTTTTCCATATCCCAAGCCTTCCCATATCCCAAGGTTGATAACCTAAGCACAATCATTCATTGAGAAGCAGACAGGATCAACACTGAACACACGGATTTTTATCCAAACCAAACTTCATCATAAATACCTCTGTCAGTCTCTAACCTTCAATTTTAAAACTCACTACCAGGTCAATTGTATATGGTTTCACTTTATTGCATCCTCAAACACAATCAGTGATGAAAATATGTTACCTAATTCCCATATATTTATCTTTATCCTCCACTGTCCACCTAAAATCCTCACCAACTTACAGCTTCACCACCCAAGCAATGAAGTCATTGTCTAAGTTCCAACAACAGCTGAACCTGACCAGCTGTGCTTGGGGAAGGGGCAGCATTTAGCTCCTATTTGTAAAATAGGTAAAACACTTCAGTAAATTAGCAAGTCTTTAAAGAACACTTCTGAGTGGTAAAGAGCTGAATGTTCCCTTCTCTAACCTGCAACTCAGAAGACATGAAGGGGAAATTGCAAGTCCAATTACATGATGATGAAGAAGTAGAAAAAAGGAGCAACTGTGGGTGGAAGAAGGGTAACATTAGAAAGAAAATAGGAAAAGAGAGACAGGGTGAATTTATTTCTTCTCAGCTCCTAAATGGTTAAAATTGCAACTTGCAAGGAGCAGGCTACCATTCCCTTTCATTCAGTAATCACATATTCTCGTAACATTCATCAAAGGACTAATACACAGAAATTAAAATACTTGCCTGCAAGCTGAGAAACACCACAGGAACACGTTTGTCCCATTAATACACTGCCAGGACGTGCAGTGAGAACCACCAGCGTTTTAAAGACTGTCAGCTCTCAAATGTCAAACATGAATCTAATGATTACAGGAAGAGTCTCACTGAGAAACCACCAGTGTAGGGGGTGGTACTGGTCAGACTGTGCGCTACAGGCAGTAGCCACCAACAATGTAGCAAATGCACAGCCACTGTCAGCTCTTCGTGGCACTTACTAGCTGAAGAGAAGAGGAAAGCAAACACAAGCCCCATCCTATTTTATCTAAAGTTGAACTGCTCTTTGTGAAATGGGCATATTAAGCTAGTGACTACCTCCAGAAATTTTTCTTTGACTGCCTAGGTAGACGTATCTTCTATGAACATATCTAATTGTATTTTTAATCCACTTATTGTTTTTATTTCTGCATCTTGTGGCAATGAGTTTCACAATTCAATTGTGCTCTCCATGAAACTTTTTTTTCTTGGTGTAAACCTCATGACTGTGCAACTGTTCAGATTCTCCTTAGGTGTGTCATTTAATCAATCAGACCTTCCTGCAATCTTCTCTTTTGCCGGGACCTTTTCAAAGTAATTTTTTGGTATTTTGAGGAAAGGGCTTCAGATAGATTTTTACATCTTAATTGCTTATACAACCTCTGGAACACAAGACCATTTCAGGGGCTAGCTTGTATTAAAAATTCTACCCTGAGCTCAAAAAAACTTTCCTAGCACAAGTTTCATTCAAATGAAAACATACCCATATGACGTTTCATTTTATCAAATCAGCATTTCCCAACAAAAAGAAGTTCCATCAAGCAAATCCCATGAAAAGCTTTACCCTGCTCACCTGCAAATGTAACAGAGGTGACTTCTGTTTGTAGTTCTTCCTCTGTCTGCTAATCTGGTTGAACAAAGACACTGAGAAGCTGCCTGTGATTCCCCAGCTCTGGGTCTCTGCTCTTTGATGTCCCAGACTGTCCATGGTAACAGATAAAGCACTAGAAATTCATTCACCTGATGCCAAACTGCATCATCCTTCAGAAGCCACTGGAACTAAGCTGGCTGATGACAGCTGAGGATAGGGCTGCAGTGCAGAACTCATGCTGCTGGCCTGGGGCTTTTGAAACCAGTAGCAAGGGACTTTTCCCCTGAGGAGCCCTGAAACAGCACTCCAAGAACACCCATTTCTGCTTTGGGACGACCAAGCTACTGCATGGTCTCCACTCAGAGCCCAGACCCAGCCTGAATTTCACTGACAGCCTTGAGCCAGCAGCTTTAGAGGTAAAATACCTGCAAGGAGCAGGGGAGCAGGATCTGACTTCTAAAGGCAAGATCTTTAAAACTCAGTAAGGAACACCTTGACATGCTTTAGTTTTGCTTTTAGTTTTAGAGCCTTCCACCAAATTTTTCTGCGCACTATACATCAACCTTGATAAGAACCACTCTGAACCTTCTCTTCTTTTGGCTAAATAATCCCAGCCTCCTCAGCTTCTCTTAGCATTCTACTTGCACAGTCCTTTAATCATTTTAGTGACCTTTCATTTGACTCACTCCAGTAGTCCCATGTCTTTCTTGTCCCAGGCAGACCACAACTGGACAAAGCATTCCAGGTGTGGAATTACTAGTGCTGAGGTGAAAGCTCACCTCCCTGAACCTGCTGGAAATGCTCTTCCTGAAGCAGCCCAGGAATTTGCTGGCCACAAGGTGCATTGCTGGCTCATGTTCAACTTCTCCAAGAGCATCCCAGTTCTCTGCAAAGATGCTTTCCAGTCAGTCAGCTCCCCATATTGTACTGTTGTCTACGTTCATCATCTGCAGGTGCAGGACTTTGCATTACTCTCTGCTGAACTTCATGGGGTTCCTGTTCACTCCTTTCTTCAGCCTGTTGAGACCCCTCTAAACGATGACACAATCATCTGATGCACCAATCAGTCCTCCCAATATCATCTGCAAGCTTGCTGAGGGTGTACTGTGTCCCATTACACAGGTCATTAACAAAGCTGTTGAACAGTACTGGCCCCAGCATTGCCCCTCCCATCCCTTGCCAGATTCAACTCCAGATTGCTTTAGCCTTCCTAAGTCTATTCCTGCATGCTCAGGAATTTCTCTGTATTCCTCCTCTTAGATCACCTGTCCCTGCTTCCACTTCTATGCTGCCATTTTAGCTAATGAGCTTTGCCACAAGCATCTTGTTCATCCATGCAGACCTCTGCCACCTTTGCTTGGTTTCCTGCACAAGGAAGAGGATTGTTCTTGAGCTTGAAGGAAGTAATCCTTGAAAATCTACAAGATCTCCTGGTCCCCTCTTCTCTCCAGGACCATATCCCATGGCATTCTTCCAAACACGTCCCTATGGCCAAGCTCCATGGTTTTAATCTATTTGCCTTCCAGAACGATGCCGTCAGAGTGGTTCTTTTACAGATAGTCACTGTCACCTCAGGCAAGTCATCTGACTGCTCAATATTTCAGATTCCTCCTTAACAAAAAATGAGAACAATTTCCTTTCCCTACCTCAAGGCTGTAACATGATGGTAAAATATGTTGGTCATAAACCAGTAATAGAAGCCCCAGATATATCTGACAGAGAAACATTAGAAAAAAAAGAACTTAATCAGGTCTCAGAAACAGATCTTGAAACATTCTCTGCTGTAAACAGTTGTGGCAGCAAGATCCACTCTCAACTTACTTTAGTTATTGTATCTTGGTTTCCATATCTACAGGGTACCATCTGCTTAGGATACTTTTGCCTGGGGGCAAGGCTAGCCCAGCACCTCCTCACAGATGACTCAGGCATCCCCTAGTCTTGGGCAGATACCTGACCTCATAACCCCCATCATCTTTCTCTTCCTCTTCCCCTGGCTGGGCCGATCTCCCAGCATTAAACAACAGCAAGAGCAAACACTGATAAGCTGCATCAGGCGCCAGCTATCTCGGTGTAGAGATAACGGCAGGTATCAGGCACAACAAACACCCAGTGCCACTCCCCACACACCTGGGGGGAGCCTGCACAAGGGAAGCCCACCCTGACACCTCCTGAAGGGGCTCCTCCTGACCCAGTCAGGAATCCTACTTGAGGCTGTCTGGGGGAGCCCGCTAAGAAGAAAGGGAGCAGAAATCTCCTCTCTGTCTTCAGACTGGGCAAATAACAGAAGCCACTTCCCTTCTCCTCTTCCTTTCCTCTTCAGTGGTATTTTAGCATCTTAAACTCACTGACATGGCTCTAGGTTTATGATGCTCTTACTGGAAAATTCCCATACCTCAGGTGGAAAAACTAAAACTCAAGACTCCCAAAACTTAATGCCTAGCTCCTAAATAGTTTGGCATCCTGGTGAACATGCACCTAATATCAGTATCTGACCCTTCAAAACAGTCATGGTTGCTCTCATGCAGATGTTATCTCAAAGACATTTACTCATCTAAAGCAGGATTCCTAATTAGGCCTATGTAGGGCTAGTCTTCCATTATCCATAAGGACATTGATTCAAGAATTCAATTGCACTTCAGACACTCATCCCACATCTTGTAACTCTCCCCTAATAAAAGGCATAACTGCACAGGGCCCTGGTTCCCAAAAAAGCCCATTCTCTGCACTGTTTGCTGGCAGAAGAAGAAAGAATCCACACATCATGGTTTATCTCTATGGGAAAGATGTCTGGAATTAATGACAGTAGAAGAGCTTCTTCAATGGGCACTTCTTCAGACCCCACCAGTTTAACAGCGACTATTCCTCCTGAGCAGAGAAACTATTCATGAAGCTCTTGCAACACAATTACTTTGTCATAGGGCTAAAGCTCTTCATGTTTGCCTAAGGGAAACACATCCCTTCCAACTGTTTCACCTCCCCTCCATCACAAGTAACTGATGAAAGCTTGGGATGAAGAGGAGGAGAAATTAGGATAAAGTAATGGAGAAAGAAAGGGGCTGAGACATGTATTTCTGGCAGAGAAGCGAGGAACTGCTCATGGCAAGACAGAATACATAAACAGAAGAAAACAAACACAAACATAAATCAAGATTAACACAGAATGATTCTGTCTCCATGCTGTGCTGGTTGTGTGCTGAGCTGTGAGAGAGTTATGCCACTTGGCATGCAACTCAGGCACCAAAAAGCTGAGGTTTTGTATCTCATGGCCAGAAATGTAGTCCTAGTCAAACCGTTTTCCAGCTGATGCAAGACAGACATGAGGAAGGCATGCCAACTGAGAGGTGGGCACACGAAAAGGAATTTCTGGGAGGCTGCACCTCCTCAGACTAGAAGTACAGTCCCACCACATGGGTACAGTCTAAGATCTCTCTCCCCCCAGCTACACCAAACACTTTCAACACATCCAGTTTGGGAGGGCAAGGACAAGGTCACTCTCACCCAAGCCTGTGGCCAGAAACCCTTTGATTTAGCACTGTGGCACTGCTACAAGCACTTCACATTAAAGAGCAGCCACTGAATGGCAGGACTGTAGGACACAGAGGGACTTCTCTAGATAAGCTTTCAGTGGTGTAAACTTGGAGCAAAATTTGTCACAGAGATAAGGATCATAGAAAACAGTTTCAATCACCCTCTGTCAGAATGTACCTCCAAAACTCACTTTTATCAAGTCACTGTGACAAACTTCTTTCTGAAAGACAATCAAAATATATGGAGTACTGTCAAATCTCAGTTTAAAAAATCTTCTGCTCTGAATGAGATGTACTAGACTCAAGAATTCAGGAACCTGAAACTCAAGGAAACTTGTTAAGAGATTATTTTCCCTATAAACAAGACAGCTCTTCTTCAAAAGACTTCGGAACTCTAGGATTTTATTTTAAGGCCACATTTGAAGTGTATTTCAAAGAACACATTCCATATGGCTTTTAAACCTGACTGTGTCTTCTATTAGTGAATTGTGATCCTCAGCAGCTTTGGGGAGTTTTCTGTTTTATTTTAAGAAGCCTTTGCTGCTCACCTTTAAGCACAGTTCATGTGCCCGCATCAACACGCAAGAAGGTACCCTCAACCTTTTTTTATTTATGTTTCTTCAATACATCAGCAAAGATTAAAGTGTGGTTAAGCCTTCCCTTTTATCTTGGCATAATTCATTTTTACACCATATCAACCTTCTCCAGGGCTGAATATTTGCATATTAATAATGAAGCCTGCTTTTTAATTCCTCCCTTTAGCTTAATATATTAAAAAGTGTTGATAGATAAGACTTGGCTCTCAAATTAGTGGTGGTGGCAAAGCAGAGTTCGAATTATTCAATTAAAACAGAGACAGCTATGTTTATTGTCCTCCCACATTTGAGTTAAGCTGGAATTTCACTCAGGGAAACTGTCCTGCTCTGATTTTGATGGAGAAGGGGTAGGTTTGATCATTTCCCCAAACTGGCTTAAAACCATTGGGGAACAATGGTTTGAATATCTTTACTGTTTCCCAGTTATTGACATTCCTATATATTCTTTGTGAAGTGCAAAGAAACTGAGGGTGCAGCTCCATGGTTTCTTTAAGCCAATTTACGTGTGGGTTGCAGTTAGAATGAACAAGCCTGCCCTCTTCCACACCCTCACATCTCCCCATTGCCCTCATTGGGCTGGAATTACTAGTGTTGCAGCTGCATAGTTAGCAGGGCCAAGGCATCAATCTACCTACAAAAATCCTCCCCCCCTTTTTTTTCCTGCCAGGTCGTTTTCTACTGCACAACTCATAACCAGTATTAGCAGAATGAAGCGTGCTGGGACCACATGGTTGCCACGGGTAGAAGACCACTCCTGACAGCAGCTGTCACTTCACCAGCTCAGAAAAGTAACCATGGCACAAAGATCTGCTCTTGCAGCTTGGACTACAAAGCAGGCATAGCCAAGCTAGCTTTAGGCTAATACATTTGTGTATTAGGGCAGAGAGCTCAGGCTAGACTGACTGCCCAGCATGTGCCCATGTTCTTGGGCAGTTTTTAATCAACAGAAAGAGAAAAAATATATACACAATTGCAATTCTTTCCAACTCTGCAAATGCCTGTGCTTCTCTTCTACAGTGCTTAAGCCAGCTCCCAGCAACAGCCAAAGCTGCCTTTACTGACTTTGATCACTGAACCAGATCAAGTCTGCAGCATGTGAAAATAGCAACAAACAGAAGCTGCCGTATTCCCCCCTGCGCTGCTGTAATCTCCCCTGTGCTGTCTTGGTTCCACATTCTTTGGTGCTTCATAAAGTTCCAGTTCCTGGAATGAATGGAAGAATAAGAGAATCTGCCTCATTTAAAGAAAAGACAAAAATGTTATCTGACCACTTTGCAGAGAAATTCAAAGGTAAAGAAACTTAGCCAATTAATTAGGACAATACTAGCCCCATAAAGAAACAAACAAACAAAAAAAAAAGGGAAATCCATCACTGCCTTTATGCCATTCTCGTGTTTTTGTTTTTAAAATATTATGATTTTTAATTATTTATTATTTTAATACTTAAAGATGTTTGTTTTGAAACTACTTCAAGAGACTGACAAAAACACAAGCAAAACATGAAGCCAAATTTGCACTGATACCAGCAGTGCTGACAGTACACTGCCCGAAAGATGGCTATTGCTAGAGAGTGCACCATTTGTCATGAATGAATGTCTCCTTTTTCCTCACAGTATTTCCCAAATGCACATTGCAAAGTTATAAAATACACACCATAGGGTCTACTACAAATGGCCACAGAAATACCAGCTCTGAAATTCTGAGATTTCCAATGGAGGACCTGCACTGAGCTCAGTCTAAAAGACCCTTCAATGTAGACTGGAATTCAGAAGGGAAGCAAAACAAGCACATCCTCATGTTTGAGGAGAAATTATGGTGGATCAGTTTTCTACTAGAAAGTAGAGGGCTTTTTCTGTCCACAGCACAACAGCATCACATGCAACCTCTCAGATCAGGTTACAAGCTAACTTTTGTACCTACACCCTCTCTGCTAAGCGACAGAAGGACCTTGGAAAAATTGCATCAGTAGAGATTGTCTCTCCTCCATGCAAACCAAATGCTGCTACACATAGACTCCAAATTTCAAAAGGCACTTAAAACAAAACATCCCCATCAAAAAAAAACATCCCCATCAAAAAAAAAAAAAAAAAGCCTCAGGTAAAAGTGACTAACAAACACTGGATCTTCTCGTGCATCAAGGTCACTTTTTCCCCCCCTAGATCCAGGAAAACCAGTAACTTCATTTCAGCAAAAGTAATTGTATTACCTAGCCCTTATCTGGCACTTTTTTATCTGTACCTCTCAAAAGAGGTTGACAGCACTATCTGCATACGATACCACTATTTGCATGAACTCCATCAGTAGTACACAAGTCACTTCAAAGCCCAGTTTCCAGTACCAAGGCAGTAGCTGCTGTCACCAACACTGAACCCATAAGAAAACATCTGTGAATCCTTGTTCTGTGCTAAACCACAAAAACAACTCCTATCTAATCTGCTGACTTGAGAATTTGAAGATTGTGGTATAATATCAACACTGAAGGCTGGATGTTTTGTTCATTTTAACTACAGGGATTGTCAACAGCTGTATTACCCTACAGGTGTTCACTCAGCCTGAGCCTGTTCTTCCTCAAGCTACACCCCATTGAAGCCAGTGGAAGCTTTGCCTTCTCAACTGGGCCCTACATTAACTTAACTAAGATTGAAAGTTTTGTTGTCTCTGGCTGTACAAATGTTTGAGATGGGCATCTGCCTTTATGGAAGAAAATTGAGATAACTGGGGAAATCTTTCCTCCCCATAAGGTCCACAGAATAATTTGCTGTAAAAAACTGAATAGTGACAATAGTGGTATGTCTGTTATCACCACCCATTTCTGACTGAGACAGTTATACAGTCTGGATGTGCACTCCCCTTTCATTCCTGTCCATCCCCTGGCAAGAGAAAGAAAAATCAACCCCATCCCTTGCTTCAAAACACTTCAGACAATCAAGAGCTTATCTAGACATCTCAGTGATTTTACAGTGTTACACATATCCTAGTATCACAAGAATATGTTTTACCTTGAGGCAAATGTTTTAATTTATGTGCATGTGAGCTATTTGCAATACCTCCACCAAATGGAGCCCATATAACCCGTCGGATGGCTTTCACCCAATCTTCCATTTCATTCTGGGAATTAGCCATGAGCAGGAAAGCCTCATGATTGACAGGCATCTTTTCCCGGTCCCCTGCACCACCTGAAAGGCAGAATATAAATCTCTTTTAGTATCTAGTTCAGAAGAGAGCAATCAACATTTAAAACCACTAAAAATCAGGGTCAAAATAATAAAATTATTATTTTAATTGAGCAGTTTTACAGCCAGCTCCTACTGATGTGCTGCATCACCCACAGAGCACAGGTTGATAGAAGATCAAAGCAGAAGTGCAAAACGTGCATTTCCAGTGTGGGAAACCTGGAAAAGTTGTATCTGCTGTCTCAGCAATAAGAAAAGCAAAAGCACAGGCTGTAAGACCCTATAGGAAAAGTAAAAAATTAATTCTACATACCTGTGCTGAGATATTGAGAGATTTTTACCCAAAAGGGGGACCAAGTGAAATGCAAGACATTTGAAAATGCTCCAGATGTAGAAGTCACAAGGACATCCACTTTCCCCAAGTTTCTGGGATATTTATAGTCTCAATAGAGATCCAATTCAGAAGAAAGTTAAGAGCTGGGGATGTGATTCTGACTCTTCCACTTGTAAGAACTTCAGGAGCTATTAATGTTGGTGCACAACATGTCAGAAAAGCACTGACCAGAATATCAAATTCACTCAAGCTGTCATAAAAAACTGTCCCTTGTGGATACTCCAAGATGTGAAACATTTTGACCCTCTTCTCCTGTTTCATTTTTAGGTCAGTACTCACTCCAGCCAATTTACAGCTTCCCCTCACCCTTCATTTTATGTTCCAGAGCTGGACACAACCTAGTGAGTGCCACACAAACACATAAAAGCTTTATTAGAACAGTCTCTGTACGAAAAGGCTACTGATCCTGTCCAGTACAGCAGCTGCATCCCCAGCAGCCTGGAGCTTTTCCATAACCATGGAAACTGCCTTTGGCTTTGCTACAGAGATAACATCTGAGCCGTTGTGTCACTGCTGTTTCCATGCTTACATGGCTTTCAGCACCTACTGGCAAGCTAAACCTGCCAGCCTGTGCTGAGAAGCTGAGATTGCCTGTCCGTGGAATTCAGAGATAAGAGCAGGATGATGGTATGCTGTGGCTTCTACAGAGATGATTTAGCATACACAGAACATGTGCTGCTTAAATCCTTGCTAATCTGGGGAAAGATGCAAGCTGGGAGCTGCCTGCAGGCCAAGGAAGTACTTTTTCTTGCTATTAATTGTTTTCTTGCCTTGACACACTCATGGAACGTTTATTGATTTACAAAGCAGAAGTGGTAAAATGAGATGCATGGAGAAGTATTTGGTAGCTCTCTGAGAAGCAATTCACTAAACTGGGAAACTGAGGCAGTCTTTCAGTAAAGAGGAGAAACAACAGCCACCAGGGACTAGTCATGCAGCTTAAGAAACAAAAGCCATGATGCTTTTTCCCCACGTGTGCCCAAATTCTGCTTTTTTCCTCACACCATCCTCTTGGACAGTCTCCCATTTTTTAATTTACTGAATTATTCATATTCCTTAAGGTATATGAAGAGAACAGCTCTCTAGCTCAAGGCTAGGATGCAGGCATCTAAACAGATCAATGTCCTGCCATACTGCACTGCAAGGATGACATACTTCATCCTTTGCATACAGAACTGTCAGAGCAGAAAAGTGCAGTCTGTGAAATTCCTGTCACTGCCTAAATCTTTTTACCAACATACTCAGCCTCATGGTGAAAGCAGAGGTAGTGAAGTCTAATTCTTGTACCTTACCCAGCACACATACTGACATGCCCTTTCTCACGATCAAATATTTTATAGGAAATACGACTTAAAAAAAGAGGCTTTCCACAGCCCTCAATACACATCAGAAATGGGTTTCAGGATGTAGTATTTGGCAGATAGATGGCCTGAGCTCAAGCTAGGCCATCATTCTTCAAAGAAATGAAACAGACTCAAAAAGACATTTACTGTATGGGTCCCACCACCAGCAAACAGTTTGGTCAAGGTAAAAATACCTCTTGTTCTTAAGTTTAAAGGTACCAGCTGAGCCCTTGCCCACTCAAGGCATGAAGGGCAAGAAGAGACCAGAAGCTTGTCTTAGAATTAATCACAAGCTGTAAATAGTGGAATTAGCTGCACCAATCCATACAAAGACTGCCATAAGAAGCACAATAAGCAGAGCATGAAGATCACCTACTGGGCTTCTGCAAAACTGGCATCAGCATTTTCCCAAAGAATCACTGTACCACAGGGACCTGACTACAAGTCCCCTTCCCCCTAAGATGTTATTTTTGACCAGCCAGCTGCTTTCTAAACCTTCACAGACAGCTGTCATGCAAGCATTTAGGGGAAAAAACCCCATGTATACTTCTATTTGAGTCTGTAAAAACTGGATGGGGAAAAAAAGATTTCTGTACACACTAGACCTGAGATTCTGCCAATGACTACATATAGTTCCTCCATGTTTGGCTTTCCCCACTGAAACTTGAAATAGGAGCAAGGTCATGACCCTACAATCTGCCTGTGGGAGAGTCAGTAGTGACTAGACATGTAAGTACAAGAAAATTAAGGCAACTCCACACACAAAAGCCAGCTTAGAAATAAGAATGCACTTCAGAATTGCTTCTTATGCTAGTATGATGTGACTATGCAGTGGCAGAGCATGTAGATCCACCTGTAAACATTTTTCTTTTTTAATAACATTTTATTCATTTCATTACTCATATTTCTTTGTACACTTGGCTGGTTCCTGTTACTACATCCTTGAGGCACCAAGCAGAAAAATTATGGGTGACTAAAAGGCAGAGTTCAGACACATCTCTCTACATTGTTGTGACATTCAACAGCTTTTGAGTCTTGGTAGTTACAAGAATGAGAAACAGCTGAATTCAAACACCTAGATCTTCTTAAAAAAAACAAACAAAAAAATCCAACAACCTCCCCAAACAAACAAACAGCCCAAGGAAACAATGTCACAAGAAACTTCTTAGAAATCTAGAATTTTACCTGAAATTCACATTATTTCTTTTATGGGCTCAGACTCAAACCAGGATCTTGTCCTGGATTTCAGGTTTGAACTGGAAACACAACACTGTATCAAATCAAACACACTAGACTTTAGGAATTGTTTCAGGAAAACAATTTCAAAGCTTCCTGTCCAGAAACACTTGGAGACAAAATTTTAGCTTTGCCTCTCACAGCAGGATGAAGTTCATATCCAGCTACTGAATTCCCACCTCCTCTCTGCCACTAAGGGAGCTTCAGCCCTTACTATGGTTGATGTTGAACTCTTAACCCTGAAGCACTCAAGCTGTACTTCCATTGTGTGAATCAAAGATGGTGTCTGCTACTCAGCACCATGACAGGAAAGAACACTCTGTTAACGATTTTAAACACAGACAAGGGTTTTTCATACCCTTGAACAGAATTTCCCACTCATCTTTAATCAAGCTTCCATATAAACAAGACTGGGCCTCAGAGACAAACCCTGTGTAGCTCAGGATTGCCATGGGCAGACATTCCAGTCCTTTCGCTCAAAGCTACTTTCATCTCCAGACCAGAGACAAAATAAAACTGTCTGCAAACACAAACAGAGTGCAAGTGTCTCAAAAGATGTGGCAGGAACAGGAGGCTTAACTTTGGGGATGAACAGTCCATTTGCTTTAGCATTAGCCTATGACCAGGGGATCCTGTATTCAGTTGCCTGCTGCAGGCTTCCTGCGTATGCTGGACAAGATGGACTGGATTTCATCTGTATGAAGCAAGCTGGCAGCTCTATTTGCCTCTCATCCAGGTGTACAGAAACTGAACCACTCAAAGAGTGGGAAAGGTGATGGCAACCATGTCAGCATATACAGTAAATGTAAGAGCCTAGAAAGATTAAGAGACTTGTTTGGTTGTTGCTCCCCATCAAGAGGGCTGCAGGTCCCAGCTGACTTGAATGCTTTGCTGCCCCTGTCCCAAGGTCCCTTTGTCAAGGTGCTTTACATACCCTGGTAGGTATCTTTGCCTGGAGGGAACAGTTTAGCTCCAGGCCCCCAGCTGCAGTGCACAAATGCTCTCTCCCCAGCACCAGACTAACTCAAGCCAGCAGAACTGCTCTCCTGTGCCTCCACTCATGGTTTCTCCATTTCATATGGCCTGGGAGCCATGACCTGCTAATGACAGAATTCACCTCCTAACCCTTCGAAATGATCCTCCTTTCAGCTTTCTCTCCATGCCCCATAAAAGGGAAGGTTAAATGCAAAACCACTGGGACTTAATCTTGCTAAAGTTCAGATGGAGTGCTGCAACAGCAGCAGCAGTCACTATATACTCTTTGAAGCCCTGTTTACTGAAAATTCTTTTTTTGACCATCCTTAGTCCGGTAAGCATTTGCCAGAATGTGAAAAGTGTGAGGTATAATTTTGTTACATTTACTTATCCTACCCTGTGTTACTGTTCAAAGAACCTGCAACAGACAGACTGCACCTCTGCCTTTATACAGCTTTTTCCAGTGAGGAAAAGCTTCAATTTTTTGTTTGCCTTGAACCTCATTTACTCAAGCTTAACCTTCTTAGATTCACTTGTGAAACCAAGCCTTAGATCCCCTTTGTCCATACAGAACAGAAATTCAGGGGGAACAGGACTGGACTTCTCCATGGGAGATGTTACTACCTCATTGCATGTAAAAGGAGGAACTTTCATATTCTCAAGCAAAGCTGCTGTTGGGTTCTGAAGTTGGCAGCTTCTTTCTTTGCTTAGGTAACTTCTTTTACTTCCACCTCCCCCTCTCTGGTTCGCCTTTCACCCATTTCTTACATCATTCTTCTTACTGATGTGCTTGTGTATTGTCATTACGTGAGGCTCCTGAGAAGTTACACAATTACAATAACTTGTGTATGTGTATACACTGACATGTTTGTTTACATGTTTGCACTGCTTTGGTGTGGATGGTAGCTGTAGTACTTTCAGTGAGAGTGAAATTCATCTGGCTGTGCACAGGTGCTGCTGCAGCGCGCGGGAGGCAAACGGCAGCTCAGGGCTGGATTTGGGAAAGGTGGCTGGTGGGAAACACAAGGCCCAGCTGACGTGTTTGCCCTCAGTACTACAGCAAGTAGGGACAGGAAGCCTTTGATTGCAGACAAGCAGCAACAAAGATCTTGACAAATGGACAAAAACTAGCACTCACTGCTGAAAAGAACAATTGCAGTGATTCATCTTCCCTGACCTGCTCTTTATGATTGACTTAGAGGTGAGTATCAGAATTTGGGGCTCAAAGATCTCCCTGATAATGAAAGAAGGTGAAAAATGAGGAGATGAATTCTGTCAAGAGTAAGGGCAGCTCTGTTAAGGGGAATCTTCCTTTGCACAGCAGGGAAAAAAAAAAAACAAAGAAAACCTGTCTTGATCTTTGGATTATGGAAAGAGACGAATTAAATATCAATGAGTAAGCAAAAGTTCATTAAGAATGCTTAGAACATACATTTTAAACCTAACTCCATTTCTTCAGTCTTCTTGTCTTTGCTTCCAGCTAATGCTAAACCTCTACCCTGAGCACGTTCCACCCCAACCAAAGGTTTTCAAGAGCCTAAATCCTGGCGATAGACCCTGTCTAACACAGCTGAATCCTGGGTTAACCTGCCATTAGCATCAGTTTAAACCTCACTGGGTTTTTTTTCCCTTTTTTTTTTTCTGAATTATTCTTTAATAGAATGGAAAATTTTCTGTGAATACAAAACTCATCTTGGAATGGTCCATTTAGGCTTCCTGAGAACAGAAAAAAACAGCAAGAAAAATCTGAAGTAGTCAAGGAGTGAGATAAAAACAAGGGAAACTGGGGGTTTTCCAGTATGGGTATGATTTGTGAGGAATTAAGCAGAACAGTAAACAGTGATGTGTGCTTGCCATGATTTTTTATTTGTATCTGTCCATCTATCCCCACCCACCCATCTAATCTATATATGGAATATGAGTTGGAAGTTGATTTGGAGCTGAGTAAATGCATGATCATATTTTAAAATGCATACAACACTAAGAAAAAACAAGGCACATGAATTTAGTATCGCGTGGAGTGCGAATGAAAAAAACAAGCTTTGAATCAAAATACATTCACTGTGTCACATCTCCGATGGACAACATAATGGCAACTTTCCTAAAGAAAGTTTGTAGGTGAAAGGTGTTTCATTTCCATAGTTTGGAAAGAGTTTAGGGGGATTATAACATTCAACATCCATTTGGTTGTGTCAATGAGGAAAGGGAAATCTTAAATACCTTTTATTGTAATGAGGAAGCTCAGTGCATAAACTGACACAGTTCACAGTTTCTTAGGGCAGGATTTACAAGCATGCACTAAAATCTCATTGACTTCTCAGTCAAATATAAATGCCTAATTTCCTTAAGCTCTTTTCAATTCACCAAATTCGATGGTAGTTACAAGTAGAAGTTGATCAAATTTTCCAAGTAAAATTCACTGCAGAGGATTTTGGTGAGTCTGTAAATGGTTTTTCAATACCGTATCTTAGACCTCATCCCAGAGAATAAAGCAGAAGCAGACAAACACTCTAAAGCCACTGCCATCTATTAAGCAATCCAAAAGCCCTGTGATCTGTTCTCCTCTCCCATACCTTTCGTGGTTTCAGAAGCCATTAAACTGCTTTAAAAATGAACCAACAAAGAGATCAGACCTCACAAGTGTGGTTTCTTATGCAAAAACATCTGACAAGATTTAACATGAACAGAGTCACTAATAAAGCTTCTCTATACTGGTACACGGACTACAGAAAACCCTTATAAACCTAAGGCTAGTGATCTGTGTCAGCTGTCACGATGAAGTGTAGGATTACTAAAACTATATGCAAGAAATGAAGATGAAACTAAATCTTTGGCCTGTTATACATAAGAACTGTGTCTGGCTAGCTTGACTCTCCTGCCTCAAGATACCCTTCTTGGTAACATATGTGACCTCATTACTCTAGACTTATCTATTAATTAAACTGAGGAACTGTTTAAGACTACCAATCACTTCAAATAAACCAATGCCTTGGAAATAAACAAAACCCATATTCCAGGTAGGCCAAATGCTAGTAAGTGATGTCACACTCCAGGAACCATGGCAAGCCAAAAAGAAGACGCAAGACCAGAGGAAGGGAGAAAAATAACTTCAAGTACTCTTCAAGAAAAAGTAAGCAGCATTACACACAAACTTCACCTTGAACCCCTGCTTGTAAAACCTGCTTACATGAATTCAGTGCTTTGTAATATTTGAGTCTACTTGAGCTGATTTTTCCTTAATGTGCTTTGTCTGCCGTTGTCTCAACTTTCAGACGTTTCAGTAAAAAAAATGCAGTCATTTTTAAGTTATACTTCTGGCATTAAAAACATATTTATTGTACTAGTATACCCATGCCCTTGTGTCTCCTTGTTTTCAGTTCTTTGCAATTTTAGAGAAGAGACTACTACTATGCTGCCTGGGATGTGCTGCTCACTGTGGCCACGAAGTACAGCTTAGGTTGCCTGGATTCACAATGGAGGAAGGCCACTTCTACTGCAGCAGCCCAATATTTAGAGTTCAGATGAGCCCAGGCACAACACACAACTAAGTACAATTTTTTTCAAGGATGCAGCATCTCCCTTGTACCAGCACAGCTCAGGTACCAATTCCTCCACCTTCTGCCCACAATTAATTTGCTCTGTAAAAGGAACAGATATTAACAATGATCACACTGCCTCCCCAAATAGAGAGGTTTTACAGGGGCTTGTGAAATGTGCCCACAACACCATACAGTATCCCTATAAGCAAGCTGCATTGCAATTACTTTGTTATCAGCTCCTACTAGCTAGCAGGAAGAGATGAAACCTTTCCAACATGGTCACAGCTAGTTTAGGAGGCCAGCAAGGAGGATGCCAAAGAGGAGTAATTTCATCCCCTCATGGAAAATGACCTGGTGATGGAAAGCAGGGATAACAAGGGGGAGCAAGAAATTTTTTTTCCCCCAGTACATTCTGTAGACAGCCTTGTAGCAATAGCAGGCTGCTTTCCCTTACCCTCCTTTCTTCCACTCCAGAAAACTAACCCTTACTGTCTTTCCTCAACATATTTCAGATCTAGAAAGCTACAATGAGCACAGTCCTTTATGTTGATGGCATGGAACTGCCTGGACTATGTGCCTAGAGTCATTTCACTGACGTCTGATTTGGAAGGAGAGGAAATGAATTTTTTCTCAGGCCAGCAGAAGCCACACACTCACAAGGAGGCAATTTAGGCCAGCTGGCAGGAGCTGCATGTCTGTCCCTACAAGACACATTGCAGGAGACATCTAAATTAAGGCAACTTAATTTGAGGGTACAAAAAGAAGCTACAAATGTATGTATGAAAGACTCAGAAAATAGTAGCTCATCTGTGCAAAACAGGCCATATGGCTCCATGTGGTTCCCCAAAGCAGCAAGTACTCAACACTTCTGAAGAATGTATCAAATTATATATTCCAACTGTGGTTATGTTTACATGCTATTATAAGGGAGGAAATTCCTTCCTGACCAAAGATGATGATACTTCATGCTTTGAAAAATCTGAATGAAAATGACTGGATAATTTTTATGCATTACCATGCAACCACAAGTAATTTTCTAATTCTCATAAATTTCTTCAAATCTTTAACACCAAAAACAAAAGTTGAGGAAAATTTTATATTCTGAAAAGAAATTATCTACTATAACATCAGAATAGTAAATTCTTATCTATTTTTCTTTAATAATTTCATATTGGAGAGATAATATCCAATTTCTGCATTCTTTTGGAACTGTTGTGCTCACATTTGCCAGGTCTGCTCCATGACAGGAATGAAGTGGTTCATGCCTTCTAAATACATCTCTCTACAACCACCTTCTCCCCTCCACCTTGCCCCTCATAAGCCTATTTTTTCTTTCTCCTGCACTTAATCCACCATGAAACCAAAGACATCTTCACTGTATTTTTAAAGGACTACATGTCTCCCATCTTAGATAGTGCTCTGAACATTGAACTAAGGAGGATGGAAAAGAAACCATCCACTGGTAAAGCTTAGGCTGCAGATGCCAGAGCCTGTAAAGACTCTGATTCTCTGTAGACTGAATACAGGGTACTGCAGAAATTCAAGCCAACCAATTACGAACATTATTATCTTCTTTAGTAAAGTAACTGAAGCTTTACAAGCACAGTTTTGGCAGCAGCAAATTAATGGACTATCATTAAGGACTCAACAGTTGCAGACTTTGTTTTTACACAAAACGAAGCTATTTGTCACATTAACACAGAAAAAGGACTGAAATGCGAAAGCATATATAGTGTAGGCCATTGGCAAGTTTGAAGAAACCCTTGCCAATACTAATGATGAGACAATGCACATGGAAGTACTGCTGATCCACATCCAAACTTAAGAGCTCAGGGATATTCTGATCCAAATCTGTAGCCTTGTTACAGTTCGCACAGACTAACAATTTTAGAGCAGTCTCCTCGCTGTATCTGGCTATGCATTGAGTGGTCAATAATCTTCTAAACCTGACTGTGTAGCACACAGCATTCTCCACTCTCACAACAACATTGTTTGGGAAAAAATGGGAAGTTCATACCTGTCCCTTGGGCCCAGCACTGCAGCCACTCAGAACACAGCTGCAGATGGCTAAAGGACTCCAGGCTGGGCAGATGCAAAAAGCTGGGCCCTCAATTCTTTGTGTTTTAGGATAACTGTCAGTGAACTGCTACCAGAACAGTGCTTAGAAACATCAATTCGAATTCTGTCCACTCACTGGCAATGAACAAACTCCTCCCAGTTAATAGCATTATCAGAATGTCCACAGAAGTTCCTTTGAAGTGGTTAGTTATTAGCTAATATAACCTCACTTTCCAGAGACATGATGGTTTAGATCAGATTCTAAAAAGAAATAAAAAACCTATTAGGTAAACAGCAGCTCATCCTGAGAGATGTCTTCAGCTGGTGGCCTTGTTCCCACTGAAATTCAAGGGAATGTTGCACAGAATGCTTCTCTCCGACTCTGGATTTCCCAATGGAAGTTCTGTCTTGCAACATTCACTGCTACTATTACATACAGATGTACCCTTCCACTGCCTCCCATCTTGACAGCTGTGTGTCTCCACCATAGGCCAAAGGCATGCACATAGGTAGCATCTCATCAGACAAGCTGAGATAATCACCTTTGAGTTGTAGAGACAGAGAGTAAAGCTCAGGTGTATAATCTTAGAGACCACAGTTCAGGCAGACTGCTCATGGAAGCCCACTTAGGGTTTGTGACTATTCAGAATTTTCATCAAGCACAGCAGAACTGCCTCAAGCCTTACTGTGCAAGCTTCCACTCCCATAGTGCAGAAAGTTCACCAGCACAAAAGCAATCAGCCACTGAGCCATTGCTGCCCAGCTCCTCCAAACAGCAGCTTCCGAGCTGGTATGACCATTCCTGCCTGTACATCTCAGTACTCATGGACTGGGGCAAACTCCAGTGAAGTGACATCCTTCCCACAGAGATCCTTGAACTTCTTCTGGTCTTCCTAGAACAGCAAGGCATTGTAGTCTGCATGTTCTGTCCTGATAGTCTTCATCTAGAACAGTTAGCTGGCAAAAGGGAAATCCTTTTATCTGAAAACCTGGGTCAGCAGCCTCTTCTCCACTATACTGGCACTCACAGTCCCTTAGTAAAGCACACTGTCACTTACACTATGTTGCCAAAATGTCCTCTAAACCTTCTTATGTTATTTGAAACTTTACAGGCCTGTCACATTTCAAGCAAGGCTACTGACCAAAGCCAGGTCACAGTCCTAGGAAGTCAGAGTCTCTTTACTAACAAGGGAAACTAAAAGAATTTCCACAAAGGAGCACAGAAAGGACACAAATTCTTCAGGAATTCAGAAACTCACAGGAATCTGCCCCAAAAGTCCTGAAAGCTAACACAGATATGTACAGCAGCCAAATGTAACAGAGCAATTTTCTCCTGGTGCGAGAGCGTATTTGCAGCATGGATGATGAGACTGGGCAGCCAAACTCTGTAACCTACACCCCAGTTACCTCTAGAGCAAGAAACATTGCACATGCAGTTTGCACATGGCCATTTTAAGACCCACATATTCTGCAGAAACCCAGCCATCAACATAGTTTATGATGTTCAAATACAGAAGATGCAGTTCTTATCCCAAAGAACTAAAAAGCATTGCTCAGTCCTCCTTGTGATAAACTATTCAAATAGAAATGCCAGCACTGCCATTTGAGCTGATTCTGCCAGTGGTATGAACTACATGAAGTATATCTAATTACACAGATTTAAGCCACAGAGAACTAGAACTTGCATGAGGCCAGGAGAATATAACCCTCACTATTTGGAATACCCTCTACAAACAATATATTTGTGTATTTTTATGCTTATAGAAGCAGAAAGCCCATTCTGAAAATGCTGACATAAGCTGGGTTGCTGCACAGATTCACTGAGCCCTGTTGGTCCACTAAGAAAAATGCAAACAGGAACCAGGGCACAAGCATCTGCCTTGTGAGCCTCCTCCCTCTCCTCACCCTGCTTCTTTCTCAAGAGCACAGAACTGTACGCAGCCATGGCAGGCAGAATACGTTATAAGAATTTGTCTTTGTAGTCAAAGGCAGAATTACAGCCAGAAACCAGGATCTGCTTGGCCAATGATAGGGCATGTATTAAAAAGCCTTCCAGCTTCTGTTTCAAAACAAAGAAATCTTGATAAGCCTAAAGGCAGCAGCTGCTGCCAGCAGCATGCTGCCTTCCTTACCTTGGGGACACCTGCTGAGCTGCTGCCTGTTTAATATTACATTAAAACAGCAGCTTTCCAGATAATGAATTATGCATCTATAGTGAAACTGTGGTACACAGGGGGCTGGGAGGACATGGTTTGGAAATCAAAGAACCATTTGGGTTAATGGTCTGCAAAGCTGAAAAAAAAAAATTACTGATGGCTTTATGATTTGTCAGAGCCCAGTCAGGTAACAGAGGGAATGATGGGAGCATAGCAAGTGCCTCCTACTCTTCCCTTCTACATTTTTTTTTAAGTTAACAGCAATCAGATGAGTTTGAAAATCCGTAAAAGGGGATAGGGAAATAATAATAATAATAGGGAAAAATAACAGGACTGTAAGCTTGTATGCTTGTGACTGCAGCCAGTTTCAGTACTCTAGCATTAAAGACACAGAAGGTTCCATTGTATCATGGTTTTTATTTAAATAGTTCATACTGTGAAAGCAGAAACCCAAGACAGCAGTAAACTATTGTCTTTGACATCTGGTCTCTGCCAGTTACCTTTAAGTGAAAACTTGATCCATGGTCTCTGAAGCAAATCTGCAAGCACTTGTCAAACAGACACAGCTTCTCCAGCCTTCCAGAGAGGTTTTAATTCTCTTGCCTTTAATTTAAGATCATCAGTTAGGTGATCCAGATACTAATCATGAAAGCATTACATGCTTGTAATGATCATTATGAAGCAGCATATTTCTAAATGCACAGTCAAACACTTGTACGTCTCAAATACTCCTGTTTGCAGATATTCTAGTCCTGTCTATACGAAAGTCTAAATATGAGGAAGGCTGATTCTCAGGAAGCCAACAGTAAAAAGAACTCTTTATACCACACACTTTATCCTAAGATCAGCTTCATCTAGTCCAGTTCTGTTACTGCTCTGTCCAATTAAAAATATCTAACACAGCTTGGACTGCCTTTTTCAGATAAGGAACAGTCACACAACAGTAATTGCAAACCAGTCTTACAAGAAGTATATGAAAACAGAAGTGATTTCAGTGTATGCTTTAGCTATTAACAAACAAAAGAAATTTTAAAAAAAAGATTCTCCATTGTTGGAAATATGCTTTTCACATAGAATTAAACATTAGTGTTTTGAGAGAACAGGCGCTGAGACTGAAATTACTTCCCAAGGTTATATTGCGCATCAGTGGAGAAATGCCTTCTCTGTATTTAATAAAAATTAAAAAAAAAAAAAAAAAATCCCTTGAATGCCACAATGAGAAATTCCTACATACCAGTGGGGAACTGAGATACAGAGACAGTGATTTCCAGTATGATGCTGGCTAGCAGCTAGCAGAGTCAGAATGAAAAACACAACTACCACATCCAGGCAAAAAAAAAAATAAAAAAAAAAAAAAAAAAATCCCTTGAATGCCACAATGAGAAATTCCTACATACCAGTGGGGAACTGAGATACAGAGACAGTGATTTCCAGTATGATGCTGGCTAGCAGCTAGCAGAGTCAGAATGAAAAACACAACTACCACATCCAGGCAACCTGGATTAATCAAACATCAATTATCACAAAGCAAGGAATATGGTTTGGAAGGTTGGTTGTGTGCAACTGCAAAGGCAGTGCCAGCCCTAGAAAGCAAAAAATGAGTGAAAACAAGCCGAACAGCATGATAATTGTTCTCCCAGCACAAGATGGAAAGGAAACCATTTTCTCATCAAAGCAGTGCTCTTGAAATGGGAAAGCCACATCAGAAATTAGGAGAGTACTGTGTCTCACAAAGCTGCTCCTTCACTCAGCAGCTCCAGAGGTTGCCTGGCACCTCCTCTCTTTGGAGAGCTTTAACTGGTGAGCTGAAGTCACCACTCTCTCAGCAGTGTGCACATGGGTCACTGAGAGGCACCACAGTGTTGGCCAACTCTGCCTCACGAGCACTACGATTCTTGGCAGCGCTGGCCTCTCTGCCTGCTGAATCCCAGAGCCCTGTGGAGAGAGTGGCCCAGATCCCATAAAAGCCTAGATACTGACTGTATAAAGCCCCAGTTCCACTCAGATTTTAATACTGATGAGGAAGATTTGCACCAGAGCCACATGGCTTTGCAAGTCATTTACTGAACAACAGATGTGTCTCTGTGGTGTCCTTCCAGCTCCTTTTATATCTCCAGGCCCATGGAATCCAGCACACCATTTCCTGGAGGCTCCGACTACTCGAAACAGTTGGGATCCAGACTGTGGACTCATCCTCTACACCCAAGTGCCTTGCTTTGATCCCAGATACCATGGGGTATCACCATGGCATGTTTGCACCTTGCTGCATCCCAAACCTCTGGAATGAATTTATTTGTTGGAATTTTAAGACTGATTTCTAGTCAAGGAATCAGTCCTAGTAAATAACACACCAGTTCAAGAAGAGTTATCCAGGCCCTTTTCTACCTCATGAGGCTTTTTTTCTACTTTCTGAACTGGAGCATCCACCAGATAAGTGCAATAAGGAGTTTAATAAAACACAAAGTGTTAGATCACATTGCTTGGGCTTCAGAGTTGAAAGAAAAGCCATACACCATCGCAGTTTCCAAGTCCACCTAATGATGGAGCTATCTAGCTCCTTTCTTCTCCACGCTCTGCTGTATTGAACTGGAGATGCATTGTTGGGCTAACTGCACAAAGTATTAACACGAGCAAAATCACAGTGGCCCCTTTTCAACATGACTGGTATAGATGCAGAACATCCTCATTTCCAGTCCTGGACCTTATTCCCCTCAAACCACAGTGTCGTATGGATTAAATGCTTCCTTTCACCAGGACAGCCTTTCTCAACTTTCATAATGTGTATAAAATCATCCATCCTGTGAGCACATCAGAGGAGGAAAACAGTCACAGACAAAACGAAGCAGGAGAGGTAACAGAGCTCAGGCTCAAATCCTGCCTTTAGCATGACCACCCCTGGAAGTCAACAGAGACAGAAGCTTTAAGAATACCAAAAGCAAAGCTGAAAGTCTTATAGGTTGACATCATAAAAAAGTGACCTAATTGTCAGCCATCAAATATCCTGAGGTTGCTGGGTGTGGGCTGCTCTTCTCAGACAGCAGCCAGCAAACTCCCTCCCGGGAGTGGCAGCCACATCACTTGTCTGCTGCACATGGCATTTTCCCCAGCAGTTCCATTTGCTGAACACAAAGAGCAAGCCTACAACATTAAAGAACACTCCCCTTCTTTGAAGTTTAGATTGTTTGGCTTGCCTGGCTACAAACTAAAACTGCACCTTAATCATCCAGCTTTGAAGTTCTGTAAATCTACAGCTGCAGAAAAGTAAGGACCACTTGGCAATAAAACATTCATTATTAAATTCTTTTGAATTAAAGTAGAAAAGGCTTTCCTGAAGCTGAAACTTTCTTTTTTGCCCACTAGAAATGAAGACATAAGTGAAAAATTGACAATGACTTGCCAGATCAGAGAATGACTACATGACATTTTATTGCCCAGTTTTGAACAGTATTGAGCCAGTGCTCAGGGAATGGCCAAAGAAAACAAAAACATTTACTGGAGAAAGACTTATGAGAAAACAGAAGGTTTTAACAACAGGCTGCAGAGGTTAATAAATAGTTTCATTGTTTTGATTCCTTATTTAAGGTGTGTGTGTGGATGTAACTGATAGGAGTTTGATGGAGGTTAAAACTGGTAATAGAAAAAATAAAGGAACCCTTACTTGCATCTTTCCAGAATCTGTCATTGCTGCATGTTTACCAGAGGGTATGAGTAGGGTAAGGCTGTATCCCCAAATGAGACCTACAGAAAGTCTCCATAGGCACAACAGTCTGCATAGCAAAGGATACACAGCAAGAGAGAACACTCTACTTTGGCTTGGCTGTTTCATTTCAGGCATGCCTGGAAACTCTTGCAGCCTCAACAAAATAGAGAATTAATCCAAAACACAGGGTGGCCTGGCTGGAATACTAGTGAGGAGATAAAATGGTGCATTGTGAGAATAAAGCTCACTTGGAAAGAAAGAGGCTTCAGCTACACCCTGGTACAAAAGAACTAAGACACAAAATCCTGCACTTCCTGGGATTTCAGGCTATAAGATACTTTGGAGAATCAGTTTCCAGTTCCCATCTCTGCTGACCACTTCCTGTATTAATCTAGCCAAGTTCCCTCTCAAGGCTGAACCAGGAGTGTTTACCCGGGAGTTTTGTTTTCCATACAATCAATATTTCTGGCCATGAACTTGTCCATAGCCCAGCTTCTGTCCATAGACCATCTGAACCCGTGGAGAAGAGATCACAGATCATACACAAACCTCACTGCTCCTGATGGCTTGCCACTTCCCTGTTCAGGGACACAGAGAACAGCAAGGTCAGATCCACTGGAGCCTGTGGCTACTACAGTTTTTATGCAACCACATTTTTGATGCTATGCCTAGGGCACTCTAATCATATAGAGCCTTTGAACAACCACATTTACTTACTGGGAATGATGTCCTTATTCAGATGACAGTAAAACCCTCTGCAAATGAAGTGCTTTCTGAAAGGGAGTCAAAGGGGATTGCCTTAAGTACCTGGATGGAAAGTGGCTCAAAAGCTGTCAGGAGTCCAGCTTCTTCAAAGCAAGATTAGCGGCAGACTGATACTAAACAGCTCATGGAGAAGCTCAGCTACCTCAGCATTTCCCACTCAGACACACAGTGCTTTGGCACTTCCCTGTCCTGGAAGCAAGAAAGGAAAGGACAGCACACAGCATAGAGGGCACCAGAAGCAATCAGGATCCCTACCCTGCCAGTGGGCCTGATTCAGGAGGTGTTCTGTACAGCTTGATGGATTTCACAGATCAGATAGATTTTGGCAGAAACAGGCTCCAAGAGGAAACACCCTCAGTTCAGTCAGCTGACAGTTTTCCTGTTGGCAGTGACTTACTGAAAGTACAACTGGCTGCTGTTCCCTGAACATTCCTCAGTCATCTCTTAAAGGCTGAATCTTACATTTCCTGGTTGTACCATCAGCCCCCTCCTGCAATGCCTTCTGCAGGCACAGGTAAGGCAGGTGCCTTTCCTAAGCCCCTGTTTAGAAATATATTGCTACTGTGGCACATGCTATAAGGGAAGGAAGCATTGGACAGCTGGGTGCCCCCAGGAAATGAGCAAAAATCATCCTATGCACCCTTGTAAAGTGGCATTTATATGTACACACATACAACAAAACCCTAAAAAAGAATTTAGCATAATCAAATTAATAATCCAGTTATAATATTTTTCCTTCTTTCTAATAAAAGCTTTGCTGAAATTATTCTACCCTTAATAATTTCTAAATTATTGTATAAATTTGTGTACATGTGTACACATTTCACTCAACAAAATACCAAATAGTTGGTACCAGCATCTACAGGTCAGCTTAACTAAATTATCACATCTCAACTGCTAGTTCTTGTGCAATCCCATTTTAAAATAGAAACCCAGAATAAAACACAAAGGTAATGCAAATTTGTTTTAACATTTTTTCCAAACGTTTTCCTCAACTTTACACCTGTGATGAAGACCTATACAATTCCCATTTGCATGTATGCCTTAGAAGAAAATTCATATTCAAACAAGGAATTAGACAAACGCACATATTAGGTAAACACATACATACATAAATGCCAAGATATATATATATGTGTGTATATATATATATATATATGTGTGTGCGTATATATATACATATATATATGTATATATACATATATATGTAATTAGCCAGGTGAGCAAGTCAGATTCCTCAGATCCTCTGGAACTAATGCATGTCCCAGATTCAAGAAATCCCTGCTACTTGCCTTTATGCAAAGCCTACATCTGGACTGCTGGCTAAACAACAAATGTCACAATAAAGACCCATGCAAAGGAAGAAAATAATTTACAATCAATGTGTGTATTAGGAGTTTACTACACTGCCCATTTCTACAATGCTAGAGGCAGATTGCTCTCATGAAGAGTTTTGTATGTACCTGGAGAAAAATCAGTATTTCCTGAAAAAGCCCACATGGCAATTCATAGTGAACCTCACAACAGCAAGCTGAAAATCTCTGTGGAGTCATGTACTCAGGTACCCCTACAAGGGAAAGATGCTAAGAGGAAATATGCTGTTCCTTCACTAGGTATTATTTATTATTTCAGTGTAGATTGAAAAGAAAATGCTCCTTTTGTACAAAAGAAACAAAAAATAGTAGAGCATTACTCAGCTGCCTACCTAAACTTATCTGTAAAAACAAACACACATATTCTCTGTTGCTCTTTTGTTCTACATCAGGGATTCCATCCCTGTGCAAAACACATGCTCCATATTTAAAGAGTTAAACATCCTCTCGCTTAGTTGACTTTTCTGAATGTAAAATGCAAGATAATAACATACACTGTATCTTGAACCAAAACTGCACACAGCATAACAAAAACCCCAGTGCTAAACGACAGGCAGTATGAATAGATCCATTCCCACTGCTTGTTAGTTCAAAATAAATCCTTTACTGTGATTTAAAGGAAAACAGACAACACTAAACACACCAAAAAAATCATGACTTACCCTTTCGGAGACACTTGCTTTTCTTAAGATATTTGGCAGTAAAAAACGGCATGGCTGCAACACTAAGGTTTCAGCCAAAGCTGACCTTTTATTACCAAGTGCTAAGACAGAAATGAACAGACCAAAAAGAGAAAGCAAATTATTATACCAGATCTTTAAAATGCTCAGAGATGAGCAAAGGGAATTCAGAGTGGGATAAAGTATGTCAAGTTGCACGGTGGGGATTGCAGATATCTTTCTGCTCATTAGCACTGCTGTTCGAGTTATTTAAAGTGTGCTCGGGGGAAATGAGGACAATTTCCATGACAATATGTACAGTATCATATAAGGAGGAAGCATTTTTTAGGCAGAACTTCTGCATTACTCAGCTGCTACAGCAACCAGCAATATGTTGAGAAGAAAAAAAAAACAAACCCACAACAGGTTTGGATAACATAAAAAAAAAAAAAAAAAAAGCCTGATTCTATTAACCACTTCTTGTCTTGAGTAGAAGATTTATCACTATAAATCTCCTGTCATGTCACTGGGTTATCTCTTCATTTCCTCCTTAGGCACTTCTGGCTATCTCCTCATTTCCACTTAGGCACAAGGAACCTTGCTTCAGGATGTTTTGATCCCAGACAGTTATCCCACTACCCCATGCCTCAGTTTCCCTGTTTTTCAAATGGGGCAACAGTGCGACAATTCTTTCATTTAAAACAAACAAACAAACTTCGAGACTCTTGGGCAGTAGGTAATAAGAGAAGAAGCAGGGCTTAATCCCAGTGCTTTGTCCTACGTTATTACAGCTGTTTATTTCCCCTCACTCTACCATGCTGCTTTCAGGTCTCCTAAAAATCTTTTGCTTTTATTCAACCAAGATGACCTAATTTTGAATTCAGTCTTATTCCTGTTGCTTCTGCTGCCTCTCTGGAGAGTTTAAGGCAGTTTGGTACTGACTTAGTATCTTTTTGAATTCCATAGAGTTGGGACAGTATATTTAATGGCAATGACATTTATCTGTGTTTGCCTCCTTCTAGTCCCCAACCTCTAATTCACTCAACCACAGCATATTGGTTGGGCAGGCAACACCTCATTCCTTGGAATGTAAAGGACAATGCCATGAATTTGACTACCCAGTCTTGGACACACTAGTGTTTCTATGCTTCAAGTCCTTCTATGTGTAATGATTCAAAGATGGAACTCACCCTTTTAAAGGTTCATAGACTTATGGAAAATGCACAAAAGCAAATAATCTATACTTGCAGTGGTGCTTTAGTGCTTGGCTTTTACTGATTCCAGCCTTTGGGGTACTGCGAAGTCATCACTGCACTAAGATACAAGAAAGCAGCTACCTTGTAAGCAAGGGAGAACATTTACAATCTATAACCATTAACCTACTGACTGGATGTGAAGTCAGGTTTCTAGATTGGCAAAGCAACCGATCCAAAGGAAACCAGTACTACTCTTATAAGGTAAAAGAATATACCATGCTATAATGAAGACTGTAAAAACCAGGGGTGCACTCCACAAGATAGGAAGCTCATAGCTGTGCCTTTTCTTGAACCCTTTGTTGTCAGCACAGAAATAAATATTGAGATTTTTTGGAAAAGTTTTATGCTCAAGGAAAATCCATTCAGCATACCATCTGAAAAACTTCACCACAGTTTAGTATTCATAAAGCCCACGATGCTCAATAGGATGTCACTGTTCTTGTATCTGTACCATCATACAAAAAAACCTAAACCAAACAATGAAACAACTGTCTGTTCTTCCATTAGATAGTTTTGAAATCAGCTGACAAGATTTCAGGCATAAGTAATTCTTCTACAGCAGACCTCAAGCTAAAGTCAGGTTAACCTGATAATTGTAAAAACCTATTTGGTACTAAAGCATGTATGGAGCAGAGAGGAACAGTAGAAAGGAAAGAGAAAAGAAAAGAGTCCCTAATAAGTCAGTGACAAAGGCAAGTTCCATCTGTGAACGACTGGAGGCTGTGGGTTGGACTTGGGGAATGTACAGTATCATAATAAGGAGGAAGCATTTTTTCAGGTAGAACTTCAGCATTACTCAGCCACTACAGCAACACGTCACCTTAGAATGGAGGCCCAAGCTTGCTACTGCTCTGCCTTGGAGATAGCCCAATCTACACCATATTTAATCTGGAAACAATGCCTGATCTTGTGTCATCAAAAAAAACCCTCACACATTCCCCCAGATTTAACAAAATTTATGGCCTCACAACTCCTTCCATGGATATCTGGAAATATTTGGGGATGTGGGCCCTTTCCATCACTCCTAATTCCTTCCAGCAGACCCTAAACAAAGATTTACACTAGAATCTGGTTATTTTGAAGGAGAAGTTCAGCAGTTAGGATAAACTGTGAGTCCATCCCTGAACCTCATGACACTTTCTCCCACTATTACTGTGTGGTACATGGGAAAAAATGTCATGCCCAAACACCTCTCAAAACACCAGCTTCCTCTTTGGCAGCAGACATGTCCCACACTCAGTGATACACCAAGCTGAAGTTCCTGATGAACTAAGTCTGCCGTTTTACACTCAGTAAATATAAAAAAAAAAAAAAAAAAAAAAAAAAAGAAGAAAAAAACCAGTAAAAACCACAGCACAACCACAAGGGAACTCCCTTCTCTGCCAGTTTAACACAGGGTCAAATACAGACTAATGCAGTAATCCCTCCCAGCTGCCTAAGATTCTGGCCCTTTAATGACCTTGCACAAAACCCTAGTGCTTTTAACTCCAGTACCCTATATTCTGCCTCATTTCCAACTCACTCTGCCCTTGGAGCTAAAAGCAGAGGTTGCCCTCCTGTTAGACTTGCAATTTCCAGGGAGAACTTTGAACTTACATAAACAAACATTTGTATCTCTCATCCAGGGCAATGAAACACGGGATCTCTCTCTTCCCCTCCCCACCTCCTACCACCACAGCCTACTTTGAGAAACCCTAAGACCTTGTATCTTCATGATGAGAGAACTGTTTATTCTTTATCCTCTAGTACTCTTCTGTTACTCAGGCACAGCTTTCCTTAATCAGCTCTCCAAACAGACTGAAATCAGGTAAAAATTTCCATCCTGACAAAAGTCTGCAGACACCAAGAGTAGAATGAATTGGACCCAAACCCTCAAATGTTATCATTCACCCACAGTTAAGTCTGCTTCCTTTAGCAATGCTTTTACAAAGGGCTAGATACAACTGGGACTGCAAGAAATCTAAGATTTTTCTGTTACATATCATCATACCAAAACCTCATTAGTATAAGATTAGTAGGTTTCTCCTCTTTTACTCATCCTCCTTCCTCCAACTTCAGATCCCAGTTCAGAGAGACTGACTTAAGAGTGCACAGAGCACAACCTTTACTGTTAGCAGCAGGCTAAGTAGTGTGGAGAAAAGCACCTGAGACTCTTCATACTGTATTTTCTGTCACAAATTCCAGTATCAGGTTTCAAAAACTTTACTGAAAAACAGCATCATCTTCTCCATCTTACAGATGGAAACTGGAGAAAGGGATTGTGACTTCTGTACAACCACCACAATATTAAAAAAGGGAACAACAGGGAAATTTTTCTGATATGCAAGCAAGCAGCACATAGCTTTTTGGTTCCTCTTCTCTCTCCTGTGGCCCAAGAGGATTTTACCATCTTAGATGAACCATGAAATGACTGACAACAAACACAAAACCTCCTGATTTCTATTAAAGGTCATTAGTTGTTCGCACATGTTGAAATTTTCCACTGAATTACAGCCTTGGGGGATTTTCTCCTGTTATTTCTCATCTGGACCTAGTTAGCATGAAGAAAGAGAGAAAGGCAGTAAGACCCCACCTTATTTTTACAGGATCTGATCACAGACTATGTGATAAGACTGTGTGGCTCTCATAGCCCTTGAATGCCAGTGAGCAGTGGGAAGGAGGAAAGGAGGTGCCCTCCACCACACAGTAACACGATGCTCTAGAACGGCAGCTGATAGAGAAGCAGGTGCTCCCTCCCAGACTCCAGCACCGTGTCCAGGCTGGAAAGGGACCAAGGCTCTGCAGCCCAACACGGTAAATGAGCAGGCAGGTGGCTGTCAGAGGACAGCATGGCCACGTGCCAGGCAAAAGCTGCTGTGCTATGCAAGCCCAGACACAGGAGTGATACCGTATGACTGCAATAATACTCACCTCAGCCTGCTTCCATATCCCCAACTCCTATTTTATCAGATGAAAAGAGCATGCACTCAGGGTACCAATTTAAAAAGATTTCTCCCCCCTACAAAGTGACCAGGAGAGATTTTTATCTGTTGCTGATTGGGCTGATAAAAGCAGTCTTTTTTCCTTTCAGCAGTTTAGAACTAAGCCTGCCCTAGAACAAGTAGGGTCATTTTAGTCTGTGACCACATACATTAATTGTATCTGCAGAACAAAGGAATCTCAGGTCAATTAAAAAGATCCTGTGGCTATAATATTCTTCTGGGAAGATGCCATCTACATATGCTTATTACAGCCACATAAATCCCACCCCCTCATTCGCCTCAAGCAAGTAATTGTCTTTAAAAGCAAGCAAAATAATTATTTTTCCAACATACTTGTCATCATTAATTATGGCCAGAATAGCCAAGTAGGAGCTCATGCCCAGGCTTTTAAATGCTTGTAGCTAGTTAGCATGGCTGCCTGTAACTTTTCAGCTTTTTCTGCAGTGTTAACATTAACATACTATGGCTTCATTAAATCAAGGCAACCACTGATGAGCTAAGTATGATTCATCTGAGAACACTGAGACCCTTCATGCTTATCTATCCCCTAAGCAAGAATGGGGTTTAATTTATGCCTATGTATAAGTATATTCGAGCACTGCTGGCTGTATTCCTAATGTCACATTCAGGCAAACATGTTCCAATGAAGAATAGATTTTAAAACACAACGACTGGAAGCTGCAGGAATTAAATGCCAGAAGTCCACCGAGTTAAAGGCATTTCATGGGCCTCTTTTGCAAAGCTATGTGGCATTAATCTACAAACATGGGACACTAGCTTCTGAAAAACCAGAATGAAAACTTTGGCCTGGCTCCTGTACTTCTCCCTGAGCCAAGTCTCCCACTGAAGTTGATGGGACTTTCCCTGCATAAAGGCTACAGAGTTTGCCCTACTTTTCTCTTTTTTTTTTTTCCCCTAGTGTAACAGGACAGGCAATGGCAGGGAAAAAGATGCTGTTTCCCTACTACACAGAGGGTAGATAAATGTGCTGGGTAGCTGTGATGTGATGAAAACCCACCTGGTTCAGAAGATTACAATGTAGTGGGAAGTCCACTGATAGTTTCCAGAAGGCATTTTTATCTTAATTGATTTTTGAATGACATGTTTTTAAAGTAACAGTGACTTACGTTGGTTAACCAGCCTGAACACAAGCTGGCTTCTGAATCATTGCCACTCCAGGCATTCAGAAATTTCAGGTCAGCCCACCAAAATCAGGAGATGGGCTTCCAACCAATGGGAATTTTTTATTATTATCTACCTTCTGGTTTCTGAGCCTTTGCAGATCCTATTTGGTATCTTTATTTTAAATCCATAAGCATTAAGAGATTTGTTCCTTATTAATGAAAGCTGCAAGTTTTACATAATCATATTATTCAGAATAAGGATTTTCAAGGGAAAACACATACACAATGAGAGAGCATATGACTTCAGGTCTAGATACTCTAAACAGGAAATCCCACAGCCTTGTCACATTTTCCTTAATTCACTTTGGAAATGAAATAAATTAAATTATTCAGGTACCTAAACCAAGATGAGGACAGATGTATCTATAGCGCTTATAAAGCAGAGCAAGACAAAGTACTAAGTCTGTAGTGCTTAGTTAAGAGATACTGATACAATAAACTGATTGGTAACACATTTTTACTGCTTCAACTGAGTGTAAAGCATGGCTTTCAGTGACACAGTAGGTAAAACAGAATATAATAAATCACTAGATGTTGTGAGGCTAGGGAAGGAGCCTTTGCTTACAGCCTCAGCACAGGAAATAGCAATTCTGTTGCTAGTCCTACTAGCAAGAAGTTTAGCACAGACACATGTACTCTCCACCCCAAACAGGATAATGGAAATTGAGACAAAGCAGATCCACTGGTCAGAAGCCCCAGACGAGCCCCCCAAGCACCACAGTCTCTTGCTGGATCCTCCAGCACAGCTACTCCGAGAGCCACAACTTTGCCCCACATGCGCAACGGAGATGATGAAAGGCCCCAGGCACCAGTTAAGGGAAAAGGTTTGTTTTCTCTTCAGAGAAAGCTCCCTTTTTCATCCTCATTACCCAATTGCCACTCCACAGTATCTCAAGCATAGATAATGCACCACAGCAATCCCAGTCGCACCATGCAAACCTCCCCGGGCTTTTAGTAGGGAAGGCGAAAGAGGAATAAAATAGTGAAATGCAAATCAGTCACGTACTGAATTTCAAAGCTGCCTTTAATTACAATTTCTTCCTGTTTCCCTGGATGTTTGGAGCACTGCTCTAAGCAAGCCAAACTGATAAACAGAGTCCTGATCATCTTATTAAACTCATTCAAGCATATAACATCTGCCTTGGCAAGTCACTGGCTTCAAACAGAATCTGAATTCAACGCTACAGTCAGGCAGAAGAATCAAGGTACTATACTTCAGTATTTCTATTTTCACATCCCTCCACTGGGCAGACACTGAGACAGAACTTCTCTTTCATGCACAAATGGGAGGAAACAAAGACAGCACAGGTTCCTGTAAGACTCCTAAACAAGTATGCATCTTCTTTAAGGGTTACACCACTGCTTTCCTGGGACCTGCACCCTTTAGTCCTGCACTCAGGCCAGGATCCCTTCTTTTTTGGATGACGCCTCCTCAGGGCAGCAACTTGACAGTGAGCTTTCTATTCTCCCTTTGCCTCTACCAGAAATGACAGCAGGCAAGCACCTCCTCTTGCGAGCTGATAATTACAACAGTAATTGTCCCACCTAGAAAACAGGCCTATTCAATCCAGCAAAAGCTGCCTGTATTTCAAGATGCAGCAGGAGAAATAAATACAACCACGGCACTGGGCCAAATTCTCAGTCAGCAATAATGATGTCAGCATAGCCCAATTTATCCTCAACTGAGGGATTTTACCCCACTTCTTTCCAGCAAAACCACAGCTGAGAATTTTAGGCCTGTTCCTTGAGCTCCAGGGCTAGATTTATACCAGGAGCTTTTCCAGTGATGCCAGAGGGGTAGAAGACTGAAGCATCATTCCAGTACACCTTCAGCTCAGACTAATGGAACTGCAGATCTGCTACCATAATGCATCCTGTAGTCCACACTGACAAAACCTTCATGGTAAAGACAGGTAATGGATATATAACTGCACTGGCAACGTCTGCTAAGGCAGATGTGCTCATCAGAGAGGGCATCTATTTTCACCCTTGACCAGTAAAGAGAGTATAATGTACATTCAGCCTCAGACTGGTACACCTAGAGTAATTTAAGTATCTTTATCCATAGAAGCATCTTCACAACAGAACAGAGACAGAGAAAGAAGAAATGAAAGCTGTATTTCAAGGATATCAGAACAGTTTTTAATTCAGTGCAAATGGATTTGGCCTAGATGAAAAACTCTCAAGATATTACATTTTGCAGAAAGTATTTCAATGTCTTTACTGATAAATAGGTTTCTTATCTAAAAGCTGATCTACAACAGAAGAAAAGCTCAGGCAAAAGCAATCAATGCAAAAATAAACTGAAAACACATTTGAAAGACAGTTTGCTGTCTTGAGATAACACAACATTATTTTTTTGCTTTGCTGAAAAGCAATTTCAATATCTCTGTCATCCGATTTTCCCCAGGAAGCCTTAACTGGTATCTTTCCCCAGATTTCTTACCCTGCGATCATCACTTGAACAGGAAAAAATGTAGGCAAGTAACAAAAAAAAAAAAAAAAAAAAAAAAAAATTCCAAGAAAAACAGAAACCCACAAAAACCCCCAAACCCCAAAAAAGACAGCCAAACAACCAAAACCACGAAAATCCCCCCAAACAAACCAAACAACAAAACACACTTTTACTTTTCTCCAGTAATATCTAGATTAGGCCCTAAAAGCTTCTCTGTTCACAAAAGGCCTGCAGGTGAGAGTGTTACAGGGGCTCAGACAGCTCCTTTCCCAGTGGAGTAGAGCAGAGGGCAGGAACCATTTGCACACTCTGTGCTCGAACTGCTTTGATCCATCAACACCACCAACTAAACACTTCACACCACCAGCCTCACTGATAAGGACTCTCAGGATCTTCATCAGTCTTCTACTGCACACAGGTCCACAGCCCGTAGGTGTCACTTCTCAGAGTCTGCATTACTTTGCTCTACTCTTTTGTCCTTACAGACTGAAACAGTCTCTCTTCCTTTCATACTGAAATACTGATGTGAGGCTTGATGTACTATGCAAATTCATCACCATTCTGCCTTAAACTGCACTCTGGCTCCTCCAAGCTTCTTTCCCCCATTGCACAGCAGAAAAACATCCCAATACACTTGAAGACAATGCAGTGATACACACAAACACCTGAAGAGCCAAGAACTGAGATGTTAACTCTGAAACCCACTGGTGGTGATGCAAATATCCTCATATAACAGGTTAAGATGATTTACTGCTAATCATTTGCACACAAACACCCAGGTAACACACTTGCCCCCCCCTTCTCCCCAGCTGCACGATGACAATACCAATTTTAGAGTTGGGGACAGCTCCCTACAGCTGACAAAAAATTATGTTTTTCCATCACGGTACTACTTCAAAAGATTGATAATTAAATATTTAGAAAAAAAATCATTATTGATTGGATTTGATAACAAGGGTTCAATGACTTATGTCAAATACATAACGCAGCCCCAGGATGGGGAGGGAGGGGGATGAGGTCTCAGGATAGAAGAAGGATCAGAGCAGGGGTATTCAAAAGCCTCACATATTTTAGGCTCAAAAGGGTTGGATCTCACAGCTTTATCTAACAAAATGGAAAATGAACCATATTCATTTCCAAGCCTGGAACACCTTGATTCACAAGTTCCAGTCCCCAGTATCAGCAGTAAATAAATTGTTTAGTTCAGGGTATACCATGTACTCCTCAACGCTGCTAGCTGAAACAAGTTTCAGATCATCACACAAACTTGGGACTTTAATCAAAACAAAGAAACTTAACTAAACCAGCAGAAGAATGCCATATTCAGTCAGATCAGAGCTGGATGTATAGGGAGAGGGCACAGACAAAGAGGATTGGGGGTTTTGTTGTTGTACATAGCACGTATGTACATTTGTGTGTTACAGCTTTCAGCTACTTACACGTGTGTTATCCCACGTGTTTCTAATCCCATTCTAAAGACATTTTGGTTTTAGGTCCCATAATAAACTATGGAAGGAAAGCTGCAAATTAATTGTGAGTTGTCAAGTAAAAAAATTCTCTCTTGTTCATTTTTAAAACCAAGTATTACAATCATTTAAGTGATCATATCTGCTGTGCTATAAATAGTCCTGAATACTTAATTACTCCCTTTTTGTTTTGCCCATACTATTCAGAATTATATCCAGTTCTACTGTACCTACCTCTCAACCACTTCTTCTCATGATCTAGGCAGTTTCTTCCTGCATGGAAGCCATCCATACACTTGAAACTATTTGTGGTGCTTTTACAGTTGGTATGTACCTTTCAGGAATTGTTATAACAGAAGAGAGGAGATCAAGAATATGATCAAAGTCCTTAATCCATTTTACAAGACAGAATATCTGTGAAGAGTAAAAAATGGACAGACGACCCCAGGAAATGGGTTCCCAAGTAACTGCCAGAAAGAAAAATATCCTAATTGCATAACTGAAGGTATTTTCTCTATTTTTGAAATGGATGCAAAGCTGTCAACAAATCTCCAGCCATATCCTATTATGGCACAGAACAGACATTCTGCTATGGCACTTGAGGGAGGCTTGGAGCACAAACCCCAGGTCTGATTATAAACCTGCAGGTGAAAAAGTCAGGCCCCTACAAGCTCAACTTTCCAGGTAGCCTTGCTCTACTCAAGTCAGCAGTGCTATACTGAATTAAGTCTATTGAGTATCATCCCTGTGAAAAAGGGCGTGCAGGGCAGCAGCATAAATTCAGGAAACTGTCTTTTATGGCAGGCCCTCTCTTCCGAATGCCAGGCTTCGCTTTATGTTTCTATAAAATACTTCTAGGTTTTTCCATTTTCTCTCTTAGGAGAAATGTATATGTAGGACAGAAAGTAAGCGAAAGTGAAATCAAAATGGTCTCAACATGCACAAGGAATACAGGAAAAGCTTCTGATATTCAATACCAACATGACAGTGATGATGACTAATACACTCTCACTGGAGAAGTCAGACAAAGTCAGAAGTGGACAAAGAGAGGTACAACATGTATAGCAACTTATTCTTACATTTCAGACTCAGGGATCGCCTATCAGAATTTGATCATCTTCCCCAGGATACCAGTGTCTTGGTGGTGGTGTGGTGCAGAAGGGGAACAAGACATTTCCTCATCTAATTTTTTTGCTTTGCCGTTTCTTCCCCATTCCTGCAATGTACGTGTACAGTGTGGTTTCAGAGTATGGCAGAAGGATGTCTGCATTTTAAGTCCTAGCACTCATGCCTTTGATCCCTGGGTGGCTATATTTAGGACCTCTGAACACACTGCTGCAACCAGTGTGAGAACCCCTTCTGGAGTCATCTTGTCTCCTTAGATCTTTTCTGATACACTAATTAGAGAGAGCAGTACCTTAGCTAAGAATGCATCAGACTTTTCCTGTTTTGAAGTACACTGCAGAGGATGTCCTCCTGTGCACTGAGAGTGCACAATAGACATGGTGCTGAGCACTGTCAATCTGCTATACCTGGACAAGGACCCTTGCTGAAGCCACTGATCAGCTGCAGCCACCTTTCCTGAAACTGCATCCACAGCACTGCTGCTGAAAGAACAGGCTGGCTCAGACCAGCTAGCCTAAGCAATCATACCACAATAATCCACTGAGCAAGATAAGTGGGGTTCAAAACAGAAATTGCCCAACTTCCCTGTGTTCAGCTCCTGATTAAATTCAGCATTTTGCATTATTACCCAGCATTAGGCATTGCAAAACTCCTTCAGTCACCTGTAACACAACTGTTTTGCACAGGATTACCTGTCTTGCATGCTGGGCAGCTCACCCTGGGCAGCAAGGGTTGTGTGGTCTGGGATGGATCTGCCACTCCTGCCCAGTACTGACAGCTGTCCAAGTCTTTCTGTCCTGGTGGACAGGAGTCAAGTGAACTCAGCTAAGAGTCTGACTGGGTCAGGGAGAGCATCTCTGCAACTGATTCTTCTGAGATAGAGCCTTCTCACCTGCCACTTCTTCTGACCTGGCCTTCAGGTCTTTCCTGCTGCCCTCTAAAGCACTACCTTTTCCCTCAGCACTTTCCTCACCAGATCTTCCCCCAGACTGATTTCCTAGGGCCGGTGGGTAATTCCCAGTCTGAAACCTCTGGAGAATTATCTGGCATTCAGCCCACTCCATCCAGGAGCCAAGAGAACAGAGCTAAGACTGGTTGTCAGACTTGCAGGGCCTCAAACAGTACCTTTGACAATTTTGCTCTAATGACCTTGCACGCATGACAGTGTTTGCTGGGTGGACAGTCCTGCTCTGAACAGGAACATGGCTTTGATTCCTTTGCCACAGCTCCCCATATGCAAAATGGGGAAGAGGACAACTTATTTCTGTCTTGTGTAACATGGCAGAGGCTCCACAACAATTAATGCTGGCTGTAAGCTACAAAATCACTTAGTAAGGCATGACTGATCTAGATCAGGCACAGACACAATCACATTTTTGTCAAGTTAAGGAAAGCACACAATAGTTTACATCAGCTTTATGCCAGCTGCAGGAGGAAAGATACCTAATCCAACAAAACTGGAATGATAGAAGCAGACCATATCTATAAAAGCAGACCATATCTGTGTAAAAATAAAGCTTGCTAGTTTACAGCCTGGGGGGATCTCTTTTCCTTTTTTTAAAAAAATTGAAACATCAAAAAGAATTTATATCAGAACAGTACTTTGGATCACATGTCTACATCTTTGGTACTAACAGCTCCAAAACATCGTTCATTTTTTGAACAGCCTCAGACTGTCAACTCTTCAGTACATGTTAAATCTCTCATCAAATACACACAGTATGAGGCTCTAGTCCCAGCTGTTCTTCACGTTTTGCATCTAGATTTTTGTTTGCATCTCCATTTAGAGGTTTCCAACCTCTCTCTCCTCAGAGAATACATCTTTTAATGTTTTATTTAGTGTTCAGACAATATCTTCATAAAGATCTGTAAATAGAAATATGTGAGAGCATGTGAAGATAGTACAAGTGTTACAAACTGTAGTGACAGAAGTAGAACAAAGAATCCTAGATAGGTTGCAAAGACAAAAATAAACCACAGGAGATGAAAAATAATGTATTATGTGAAAACAATGCATATGCTATGGAAAAATGAATCCTGGCAACCACCACAGTTGACAGGGAACAGTTAATTATGAAGGAATTTGTATGTGATAAAAGCAGTAAAGAAGGCATTGTTTGGTCTGCAAAATAAGTGATCTCACATCATCAATCCTCTTCCAACATATCACATGGCTCTGTGAACTTAAGATGCTTTTGCACAGTTACCTGCTGTATGCCCAGCTGAACACCTTCTCTGCCTCACAGACAGGATTCTTTCCCTGCTACTCTTGTTTGAATTAAGTGATTTTACTAAAACTGGAACAAGACTAGTTTCTGTGAAAATCAGACTTCTGTGAAAGCTTTAGTTTTCAACAAAAATACTAGGTGACCTAGCCATGAAAAAGCGAAGTTAAGTAAAATGGTTACTGGTTGTTCAGGTACTATACAGCCTACATACAAGCTACTGTAAACAGTTTGGCAAGGCTATCACAACTACTTATGTGATTCAGAACTAGTTCTACCCCTTCTCCCTGCACATATACCATATAGGGTTTTCTTATAAACTGCTATCGGGCATGCTGAGTTGTGATTCAACCAGGCAGGCAGTTTTGTAGCTGTCACCAGTAGGTAAAAACCTTACTGTCCTGCACTGACACACATGCCTTAATGCTGTCTCATGCTTCCCTGGGATTTTCTATAAAGCTATCCGTTTATACTTTAAGACTACATCTTCTGAAATGGGATAAGAAATTGAACTTCAGCATTAGTGTCTACAATACTATCCAGAAATAAGCCAGAGAACATGATGCAAACCTCAAACCATGGAGAATATACACAAGGAACAATTCAAGTTGACCCTCATCCTGAACAGGCAATCATTTCTGCTGGCATAATCTCCCCCCTACAGCACTCCATGGCTTCAAGACAAGAAAGTGAGTATAAAAAAAAAAAAGGTGATGCAGAACTTATTAAAACGGATGTGAAAACATCACAGGGCCATGCTACTAAGTCAGAAAAAAATTCCGAAGTGGTCTGAAAGCCAACAACCTGGAGTACCAAAGGCCAAAGTGGTAGGGAGAGTGGGCTGGCTGACCTTCAGTTCCTGCAAGATCTTTCCCACCAAAAGCAGCTGGGGTGCCACTTTGGGCTTAAAGGGGAAACCAACGGGACAGAACAATAATGATACAACATGGAATCCATCTTTCCCCCTGCCTGCAGGGAACCCTTGCTAGAAGCCACAGCAACATTTCCTTGTCTCTCTCTCCCCTCCAGCTGGATTGGTGTTAAGAGCAGTGAGGTGCACACACTTTCTAATCAACTTATTTAAAACTGTTTATTACAACATATACACACCACTTGCCTGTTTATGACAAAAACTAATCTCAAAGGCTGAACTGCTACAATATTAACAAATCAGTGTGGTGCAACAAACAAAACTGGTTTTTCTAGTAATAGCAAGATTGTCTTTTGAGTCACAGTTAAAGAGACTGACTCACAACCTCATTGCTGGTTTAAGATTAAATCTACTCTGATCTCATATTTTAGCAGTCTTACTCCACCTATACACCTCACTGCTTGGGAGTGGATTCTGCTCTCCCCATATCCTTATACAGTAAACACAATGTAAATAAAATAATTGAATACTGATGTCTGTAGCTTCACTGAATGAGGGTTTTTTAACTTTTCCATCCATCAAAACTTTAATAGTGTTTACCCCCAAACTTATGTGGCTGCTATTATGTCTAATTTCAGTCAAATACCCCTTACAGTCAATTCCTTTCATCCTTCTCACTTATGTGTTTATATAAAAATAAAGATGTGTATTTTTAACTCTATATAGAAATATATTTTGGTTTTAAGAGCTGTGTTGAATGCTGTACTACACTGAGCCAGGAAGGAGTGGTCCTTCTAAGGATGATAACTAATATGTTTATGGGTAAGTGGTAACTACATGCTTCCTACTCTCTGGTGGATGATGGCCCACAAGCCATCACTTTCACAGAAGCTAATGGGACAGTTAACATTTCTGCCCAAATTGCACTGAAACTGAATTTGTTGTGTAGTTACAAATAGCAGGGAGTCTCTGGATCTTCTTAGAAACTATTTAAAATATAAGTGGATGAATGTTAGTATTTGTTGAGAAGTAAATACATTATTTTATTGTAATGTCTCTTTAGTGCTCAGATACATTTCAGAGGAGCTGACAAATCACCTTGCCCACTCTGTGATTCTGTGAAAAATCACCCATACAATTCATACAATTGGCCATACCCATTCAAAGAGATGTGAAAAATAACGTTTTAAAAGAAAGTTTGGTCTCCCCCATTTCTTCTAACACAAATGAATCTCTGAGTATGCAGCAATCTGCATATTATTTCAAATATTATTTCTTATTCTAACTCTGCTTATAAAGTTCTTTTTGATGACAAGTTAAACCTAGAAAGTATTTGGATGCATGAGGGAAATCCTAGCAATGAGATTTCACAGATCTTGGATACCTCCTTGTCCCAACTCCCACATGTAATGGAATAGCTGCACTCAAAAGAACACCAGTTACACAGGCTGAGAATTTCACACTGATAACCCAAGGAAGAACAGATCGAGTCATCACTAATCACAATTGTTGCAATCAAGTCCCTCAAAGCTCCCCACAGATGTGGCAGGAGGATTAGTATTATAACCTGGCAGGTAAACATCTTTCAGAGATGACAACCCGACTACTCTATTCAACCCAGCTTCCTCACTTCCATCTCAGGTGTCTGAACTTCCTAAAGCACTGAAAGTGGAGTGGGAATAGCTGAAAGAAAGAGAATGAAAAATTAACTAACTGATCTCTATTAATAACAGCTCAGGGGAATCAATGAGAGACTGGGAAAGTGATACTCCCAGGAAAATGAGAAAGGACAGGCTGGACCTCAGCATACCAACAAGAGCTTCATATTCTGAGAAAGAAGCTTGGAAACAAGTGGACTTTAAAAATAAATCCCAATCATTTCTGAGTCTCTCTCATGGCTGCAGTTGTAATGCTGAATCTCTGCTCACAATGTTTCTGGCTTTCAGCCAAATATTTGAAAGTCGCTGTGATCTTTTTTCCCCTCCTCCCTAGCCATCCATAATTTTTAAGCATTCCCACAGCTGTGAAAGAAATGATAGCTGGGAGGGAACAGAGCTTGGGTACCCAGAGGCTGCTCTCTCACATTTGCTCACAGCTGGAATTCTTCATGGTCTTTGGCACAAACCCTTGCTACTGCCTTGGCTGCTGGGCTGCCCTTTGTATGGGCGAAGCTATCTGAACAGTTTCAGAATTATTTTTAATTGGAGAAATACTGGATTTTCCCATAAGCTCACATAAAAATAGGCAGCTGTTACCATGTGAAAAAAAAAAAAAAAAAGAAAAAAGTAGCAAATCTATCTGGACTAGAGGGTAATAATTCAAACAGATTCATATTCCAGACTTCAGAGATGAAGCACGGGGCTGCATCTTAAGCACCTCGAAGATATGACACCATTTCTCTTATTCACATGCCCCTTACCTTGCAAAACTAACTCCAATGTGAAGTTCAGTTTGCAGCACTATACCTGCTAACCATGAGTGAGAGCTCTTGGAGAGCAGGCAGCAGGCAGGAGCCACAGGAGCCAGGAGTCAGCCTCCTGCCTGCCCAGTTCTTCAGCAACTACCTCAGGCTCAGAGTTTCCTGCCATTACTGTCTGTCATTACTCAAGCGTAAACAGGAAAAACACAGGAAATGGCAGCAGGGTCAGGCCACTTGGGATGAATGTGGAGAGGTTGTCAGAATAAGTAGAAATGAAACAGGGAAGGCCAAGACCCATCTGGAATTCAGTCTGGCCAAGGATGTTACAGACAACAAGAAGGGCTTTTTCAAGTACATCAACAACAAAAGGAAAATAAAGGATACTGCTCCTAAATGGAGGGGTGCCCTGGAGCAGAGGGTGCCAACAAAGGAGAGTTACTGAACACCTTCTTACATCAGTCTTCATTGACAAGACCAGCCCTCAGGCATCTCTGACCCAAGAAAGGGTAAAGGAATGTTGGAAGGAAGACCCTCCCTTGGTCAAGGAGAATGGGGTTAGAGAACACCTAAACAGATTTGACATCCAGACTTCCATGGGCCCTGATGGGATGCAGCCACAAGTGCTCAGAGAGCTGGCAGACACCAAGGCAATGTTGCTCATTATCATCTTTCAAAGGCTGTGGCAATCAGGAAAGATGCCTGAGGACTGGAAGAAAGCAAATGTTACCATGGTCTTCAAAAAAGGCAAGAAGGAAGAGTCGGGGAACTACAGCCAGTCAAGCCTCAGCTCAGTCCCTGGGAAGGTGATGGAGAACCTCCTTTGGGAGGCCAGCTCTATCCACATGGATGACAAGAAGGTGATCAGGAGTAGTCAGCATGGATTCACTAAAAGTAAATCACGCTTGACCAGCCTGATTGCCTTCTATGATGAAACAACTACCTGGATGGATGAGAGGAGAGCAATGGATATTGTTTACCTAGACTTCAGTGTGGCTTTCAACCCTGCCTCTCACAACATCCTCATCAGCAAACTCAGAAAGTGTGGCCTGGATGAGTGGTCAGAGAAATGGATTTGGAACAAGTGAACAGCAGACCCCAGAGAATCGTAATCAGGGTCTAATTGGAAGTCTCCCATTCGTGGTGTCCCACAAGGTTCAATAACTCCAGATCATGGGGCAATCAACCCTTCTAGAGGCTCTTAAGCATGTCATTAGAGAAATCCCATGATAGCTAAGTGTCACACAACAGAGACATGTGACATCTCATAACGGGATGTGCACATACAGAGTCAAATGCAGATATTCCTGGCATTTTCTAACACATCACCAGATGTATTCTTATTGCATGCATAGGAGCTGTCAGAATTTAATTCACCTGAAATATTTACTTTTTTCATGTGCTAGGAAAAATCTATGGAGCCTCTGGGTAGGAGCATAGCAGGGACAGGACTAACAGATTAAACCCTCCAGTCCTCAAACCACTTCCTGCCCACAGCTGAAGAACCACCAACAAATAGGACTGGAGAGGAATGTTCTGGCCTGTGCTGGTGTATGCTTGGCATCCTTGGATTAATGTTTTTGAAACCTCAGGCTGTCCTGACAGTTTTGAAAAGCTATAAATACAGGATGAAATGTCCTAAATTAATATGCCTGCCTAAACTGAAGATTTTACTTTGGCTAAAGAGAGTTGATTTTCCACCCCCCCGTCAGTTTTCAGGAAATTGAGCTCAATGTGCTCATTTACATGCCACTGCTACTATGCAATGATGGCCCCTCAGTCTATGCCCTAAACTTTGCCTCTCTCAATTCAGTTTATTAACTTGATGCCTGAAATGCACTGAAGTATAGCTGATAACACCAGCAACTGAAGCAGCTGTGACAAGTGCCACAGCTAAAATGTAGGTGATACCAGAAATCCTTTGTGTCATACCACTAAAATATAGAGCTGTGATGGAAAGACAGTGACAATAGCGACTAAGGATGCTCACCAAGTCTGGGCTGCCAAGTGCTGGGTGCTGTCTAAGCATGCAGCTGGCAGTCTCTGCTGTCTGCAAGATAGAAGTAACAACTGGTTGAGACAAACAATGACTAAAAATAGTCTAAGGAGGGAGCGGTAGCTAATGAGGATGTGCCTGGCTTTTTTAGACCGCAACAAGAGTTGGTCCATGCCCTGCAGAGTTTATCACCATAACAGACTAGAGAACAGACAGGCAGGGAATTGCAGGCAGACAAAGGGAGCAGTGTGTGTTCACAGCCTCACAACAGGCATCAACAGAGCAGGAGAAGGAACTCTTACAGCTCCGTTCTGTGTCATGCCTAACCCACTATCCACAATGGGAACCTGTCACGCAAATATACATATTCCCAGCAGATCTGCTTTCTGCTTTATATTCCACTCACCTCAGATGAGCTGAGCAGTGTGTGCAATTAACTTTTACAGACACCTTTCATGGGGTCTGCCAGTTAATCACAATACTACAGGATTGGAAAGTATCTCAAAGCTATTATCAAAGGAGAAAGAAAAAAATAATTATATGAGTAAAAATAACTGAATGAGATGTCTGTTATTACAGAACATCTGCAGCAAGGAGAAGAAAGCAAAACAAAAGGCAGATTTAGGTTATTTCTTGACTTCAAAGTGGTAATCATGCAGTGTTACTATTCAATCACTCTTGTTCTGGATTTTATAAAATAAAATAAAAAATAAACCTAGAAAATGTTATCACCAAAGACCAAGTGAAAAACAAAAGCTGGGGTAAAACCTGACCCAATAGGAAAATGAGCTTACAATGAAAAATTCCATTAGGAAGCACTTCAAGCTTGTCAATACTCACTTTTATACAGATTCAACTAAATTGACACAAACCCCAACACAGTTAAAATAGATGTAGCCCTTCAGCATAACTAAAGTCAGAGTACATTAAAAGTATATCAGCATGGCTTGGTTGGATAGTGAATTAACTAAAAATCAATATCCATTTAGTTAAGTGGGTTCAGTAATAGTGTGCCAACCAGACACAAACAATGATGAATTCTAACAACTGCTGTTATTTCTTCTCTAGATTCCAAGTCCCAGCTTCAGTACTATGACTGATGTGCTGAATAAATTAGTCCACAGGTCTGATTCATAAAACCATAATGACATAGATCTCAAGCTAAGATATAATCACAGTTAATGCAAGAACCACTAGGCAACACTGATTAGGCAAGGCTTTGTTAGATTTTGACCATCTCTAGCACTCCATTTTCAAGTGAGTCTGGGCATAATGGTGGACGAATTCAGCTCCAAAAACCTCCCTATATCCCTTTGTGGGGTCTAAAACGAAGACACGAGCAGAACTGTCACAGTGCAGTTTCCCCTCTCTGGCTTTTCTCACGCTCTCCCTCTTGTGGCAAAGAGACCCACTGTTTCCTTTCAAAAAAGCAAAACCTTTGGATTCATTCACTGAACAACTTTATGCATGAGCCAGCACTCATTGCCGACTCAACACAGAAGAGAAAAACAAAGGCTGTTATGAAACAAAACATACCTTGTCTTTTCATTTCTAATAGTGACACTTGCATCAGACAAAGTGCTGATACCAGAAATCGAGATCCTATCACACCACCTCCTTTCTTTATACCTGTGGGTTTTAAACCACCTCCTTTGATTCTCATATTTGGCCCATTGTGACTGTGTTGTAAACGGTACTCTCTGCCATGTAAAGCTCATTTTCTTATAAGCTTTCACCTCTTTAGCAGGAGCAAGATTTGCTTTTAGGTAAAAACAGCAGCAGACCAGTGAAGATGTTAGGAAGGGGGGGAAACAGAGGGACCAAAGGCCATTCTCTGTAAGCAGATGCAGAATACAAACATCAGTCCTGTTCACTCCGTTGCCAAGCAATTCAAAATGAGGATGGACAAGGCAAATCCAGCTTTAGCATCCATGAAGTCTCCGAGAATGGGATATTAAGAACCATGGCATGTCAACACCTGTAATAACGGACTTTCATGACATACACTTCCAAAGAAAAATCAGTATGTCCTCTCAAAGGTTACATTATACTCACTCTGTTTCCAACCCTATATCTTATTAGTTACATCCAATGTCAACTCCCCTCAATTAGACAAATTTATTATTCACACTAATCCAACATGCCCTTGAGAACTGGGATGAGGAAACAAGGATATCACTGCAGAGACAGACATATCTTCAAACAAATGCAGCTTTAAACAGTCTACAGATGGTGGAGTCAGGCCAAAGGACTGAAAATAGAATTTACCCCCCAGATCCCAAATACAGAGTAATCTTAGTGCATCACATTTTCAGACTAAAGAACAAGCCAACGATGTATTCCTTCAAATGACAACCATTATATTCTACTGTCCGCAGTTTACAGGCTCTATGTTATGTGCGTACTCTTTTCTCCTATAAGGTTATATTGTAAGAGTGAATTTCCTTAAAATGTTTTTCAAATGAGTATCAAAGTGATATCAAGCCAGCTGACATAAATAACCCAGTGAGGACCAGTAGCTGAGTACAAAATTTTGATTTAGCCATAAAAGTTTGCTGTAAGAATTAAATAAAGCAGACAAAAATTAGAGTACCGGAGGCATAACTACTTCATGCTTTCCTTCCCTTATTAAATGTTTATGCACTAAGTATTAAAATTGTTACTCTAGAAGTCTCCCCATGAGATTGGAATGTCATTACAGTAGTAGACCCTATGATCTGACACAGCACATAAGAAAGCTTCAATACAAGCAAACAGCATGAGAACTACATGCAAATTAAATACTTTGATGGTACTCTGAGGTCAGAAATTGCAAGCCCAGGCAGTCATGACACATCAAGAAAGATCTAAGTACTACTTAAAGAGTAAGAACTGTCCTTAAGGATGTGGAAAACAAGCCCACCAACAACACTAAGAAGAGCTGTACTGCTGCAGCTCCTGACTTCCCAATATAGTGGGCAAGCAACACAGAAATATTTGCATGTGTCTTGTCTAACATGCATATAAACTAAGAGGCCACCAGTCTGTTAGAAATAATAATTGAAGCCCAGGAAGGTTTTAAACCAGTGCAGGAGGGAACCTCAGTGGAAACAGGAATTTAACACCATAGGAACTATAATCAGCTCTTCTTCCGTTACATAAAGACCTGCTAATTTGCTACTCTGAATTTACTAAATCTACCCTTCAGCATAATTTTTTTTTTATTCTTTAATTAGTTTAACCAGCTTGATCTAGAGCTTCTAGTCAGTTTGGATACTGCAGTGAAGAGTTCATTCCTATATACAACATACTTCTGCTTTCCCATGTGTCTTTTCTTCACCATTTCTTTTTGGTCTAACTTGGGCTAGAAGCCTTAACTCCTAAGCAGAGATTTTTTTTTATTTATTCATGCAGTTATTTTGTATTTACTTTATAAACTGGATGTTTCCTCGGTATCTGTGCTAAAAATAATAGGGCTGTGGATAATGTCTAGGGTCCTTAAGTAATGCTACATCTACCTTCTCTGAGAGTCCTTCTGATGGATTTGAAGCAAACCTGGAAAGTCATTCTTTTCAAATGGTGCACAGTGTGCTGGTCTGGTCCCACCCATAAACCCACTATCAACTCCACAGCAGAAGAATGCATAGCCATTGACAAGTATTGCTAAGGAGGTTTGCCTGCTACAATGGCTCCAGATAGAGCTTCAACTTGTACTTCAACATTTAATGCTTTCAGTAAATTCCATTCAACCCAATTTGATAACACCATGACAGACTTCAACTGCTTGAACTTTTTCTAGGCAATAACAAGAACCAGGGTTTCAGCACCAAAGTTTCACCTCCTCACTATGGATGCTAAAATAAAGGAAATAGAAAAGTCACTGTCAAAATCATTAGCCTCATCCCTCTGATTATAAAGCACTACCAGTCCTGAACAATTAATCGTGACAACGGCTATTTGCATGTACACAATTTAGCCAGACCATTAGGATAACATCACTAACATAACTATTAGTGAGCACTCACATGGCACTTAAAATCACCCAAATGCAGTAACTGATCAAGAAGTTAGAGAAACTACAAAGTGAGAGCACTCCATGCATTTTAGATGGCCAGATACTAGGAACTGAGAATTTGTTGGTTTTGGTTCTGTCCCTCCCAAAACCAACTGTGAAGGCGAAGTGGGTTAGCAACGTGTGGCAGAAAGGGACACACCTCTCCCACAACAGGACAGCGTCAAAGCTACCCCCTTCGGCACACTGTGAGCAGGCTGATACACAACACCAAGGACCACCTTACAGTACCAGTCTGACTGCTCTGAAAGTCCTTTACAACACTGTCAGAAAAGCAAGTGTGGCCCTTGGCAATAAAGTGCAAAACAACATGTCCTGCCCCTTCCAATCATCCCCATCTTGGGGGGACACTTTGGATGACAGCATTCATGTACCCTCCTTAAACAGAGCCTCATTTCAATAAGCAGCAGCTCTAGAGGAGCATCTGGTTAATGACCTTGGCTTCCCTGGAAGCAAAGCACTAAAAAGCATAAAAAAACCCCCAACAGACTAATGCTAGTCAAAGTAAACCAAACAGGGTCCCTACTTGAAAATTACTTTCAAAAAAACCCCTTAATACAGATTAGCACTAAGGATATTTAACCTATTCAAAGCAGTGTTTGTTTTTTTTTAATACCTCCTGCATGTTTAGATTGGTCTGGAAAAATAGATAAATTATTTTAATCTCCACTGGGATAATAACTGTTCCTTCATATTACTGAGCAATTACTATAAAACCAAAGCAAAGGTCTGCCTCAAAGAAACAGATAAGAGCAGAGGCAGCTCTTACAGTGCACACACAATGAGCAAGTAAAAATAGTAAAGTTATGGTCAGACCATCTACTCAGCACATCTTCAGGATTTACCAGCCCTTATACCCAGCAGTCTCCATTTTTAAGAGAGATGCATAAACACCACATATTCTTCGGCTAATGCATTTTACTTTGCATTTCCAACAGAGAGGTACACTGTAAGTTGTCATACCTCTGAGAAGGATAAAAGTTCAAGGTGCATTAACTTGCTAGCCAGTGATCACAGAGCTCCATCCCAATACTTAGAGCAGAACAATAAGCTTAGCTGAAAAGAGAATAATAGATTTTCTGATGATTATAACAACAGAACTCAGGAGGGATTATAGTTAATCACCTCATTTTCCTCATTTTTAAGAGCGCTCAGTACATCAAGAGAAGGAAGCAGAGGTGCTGCAAGCTTTGACAAAAGAGCTTGAACTATGCATAAGGAGTAAAGAAGGAGAAAGTTGCATCTGATTCACTGGAGAAAGAATGCAAGGGGGAGAATGGAAATAACCAAGCAGCAGAAGACAAGTCTCCACAGGTCCAAGAGCAAGGAATCGTGAGTAAGATTTTGATTCCACCTTCTCAACAAACACACCATCTTCCTCACTGCACTGTCCTGCAGAAAAGAGCTTCCTCCAGATGAGGAGGGCATCAGACACTTCACATATGATTCTATATATCCTGCTAGGACTCAGAAATCACAGAAGAAGATTTTTTTTCTTTGTTTTGGACAAACCAATGGATAAATAGAGAGATGTTCTCTAATATTAAGCAGACACAACCACTTGTAGAAACAGAATGACTGTTTTGAAGCTGCCACCCGTGTACCTACTGTACCCGTGCAGTAGGTAGAGAAATGCCAGTACTGGGGGGAGGAAAAGACATTTGCATGTCTTATTTAGGATACAAATTGGTTCTCTGCTATTTTTGACATGCTGCACAAAATGAACCAGAGTATTAAATATAAACCTAACACTGATGGTGACGCATTGTTAATGTCTAACACTCAGTGTAGGCTAAATAGCCGTAAGTATCTCAGGGGTATTTCATAGATATGAATATACTTAATGGTTGCAAAGGGAAAAATTATTATATAAAATTATGACTCCTCCTCATTACATATTCTAAGCTGGACCTCCAGTACTGTGCATCTCAGGCTTCCCAGTTCATTTCCATGGATTAAAATTGCTGTCCAACCCTACACAACCTTTTCTAGGCCCACAAGCAGAAGCTGCCTTCCCTATTTCTTATGAGGATATCCTCTCCTGCATTTTCTGAGGGTCATTCTCTTTCAGTGATTCAGAAATCACAAGGATGCAATACAATGTAAAAGTATGTTTTAATGCATTATTTAGCCACTTTTGAAAGTTCTCATGGCTGCTGAATTCTGTATGGCAACCTGGACTAGCTCTGCACACAACTCACAAAACATCAAGTTCACTCATGTGAAAGTAATTATAAAACTCCCATAGGAGTAGACCTGGATGGATGCTTCAGTTGAAAGCTATTATCTCATTCATATTGATTCCCAATAGCATTCACATTTTAGAACAGAACAAATCTGCCAGGACAGAAAACTACTGGGACTATTACTCAGATCTGACTGGACACAACATCCTAACACAGACTGAGGATGTCAGAACTGACTGATTCCCCCCCAGGAGAAAACTACCCAAGAAAATCACCCTCCTCATCCCCACACATAGTCACAAACGGAGATTCTCCTTTCTATGATTATTTTTGACCCGGATTATCACATCCTTTATCCCTGACTTTGATGACATTTATTCACATTAAGAGCATTCAATATAGAACCAGTATTGGACACTAAAGGATGTATCTTTCAGGAAGTTGCCACTAAAATATCAATGCCTCCCCTGCAGATCCGACAGACACTGGTTGCTGAGACTGGCATACCTTCCCAACCCATCATCAAGCCACACTGTCTCACTGCGACCCAGGCAGTAATAGCTGGCCTCTGCTGCCTTAAAGATGGCTTTCACTTGAGACTAACAGAAGACAGAGCTCATCTGCCATGCTATTAAATGACACAGCTTTGGACCTATCTCCTGGGATGAAGACCATCCCAGCATTCTGTGGTTCACCTGGACTGCTAACAGCAGCAGAAGTTTTGCCAAGAAGTCACATGCACAGGTCATTTCATGTCCTACACACAAGTTCTGCTCAGTTTCAAACCTGGAATTAAATTGAATTTAAATTGAAAGAAGCTAAAAGGAAAGGGTTAAGAGTAAAAGCTCTGCTACAAGCCTCTAGATCTATTCTTCAGATATACTTAAATGTCTTACAGAGCTCACTCAGTGGCACTAGTTTCAGGGTCTGCCACCTACCCCAATGGTATTAAACCATCATTCCTCAGAGCCATGTTACACCTTAGCCCCAAAAGTGTTTTTTGTGCACAGTACGAAGAAAATTAAAATCAGACAAAAGCAAACTATTTCAGGATGTCTTCAGAGCAAAACTTTCCCAGTGTTCCAGGACAAAAGGACACCAAGACCCTTGATAGAGCATTGCTGCTATTTAAGGAGAATTGTCTCAGTACATTTCATTTAATGAAAAAATATTCCACATATTGACCCCATGAAAGAACAGTCTGTGCACCTTTTGATTCTTGAAGACAGCAAAGAGACTTGTTTAGAATAGCCTACATGAGTCTTCATCCTCTCTCCTCTGAGGCTCTGCATTCCTTCCACAACTGAACAGACAGAAACAAACCTGTATTGTCACACAGCAAAGCATAGGGTTAAGACATCTATCAACATTGCATTTAAGCAAGTATTTTTCTGGACAGGCTACTGAATATTAATCTATGCTGGGAGACAGGAATCCCAGGTTTTCTCCTGCAGTCATTGCTTTTCAGAGCTGCCATGCCCTCCTATCTCCCACTGACTTCGGTGGGTGTTCTGCACTGCATTTCTGAAGGTCAGTCCCTCAACTCCTCAGTGTCTCAGCAATCTCATCAGTAAAACAGGAATGGATTAGACCTGTACTCCAGCTGAATTACTCCCAAGGACTGTAGTAATGTGTGGCATCCTTTATTTTCTGCCTTTACTTTGCTCTGAACCAATGGAGCACTCAACAACTGCAGACTTACAGCTGCTACAGGAGGTTTCTTCAAGCAATACAGCTCTCAAGTTATTATATAAATTCAAGTTATTGTTCTAGCTGTCTGTGCCAGGATATTCACAAGCAGCTCTAGGATAATAATCACTGTTAAAATTTACAACAAAATAGGTCCTGCTGGAACCTGAATCGGAACTACACTAGGTAATGATATTTGGGTGGTGCTCAGTGCTACTGAGGCTACTCCATTCTCAGAATTCAGGATTCTCAGATCATACACTTCTTATTTAGCTGAACTAACAGATCAGTGTCTCAAACTCAGATTTTTCCTTTCAGAAAGAGTGCCCATTAGTGGACCTGAGATACCACACTCCCTGGCTCAAATTCCAGCTGATAAAAGTGCATTCTTGGTCTCTGCCTCAGTTTTCCTTTCTAGAATACACAGAAAATACATCTACAGAAGTGGAGCTATTTTTACTGAACTGAACTCTGGCTAACAAAAGACCAGGGCAGCTAAAGTTGATTATGCTTCCACAAGTGGCCAGATGGCATCTAGGCAACAGCAGGTTAACACTGTTCAGCAGAGCAGCCTCCAAGAGCAGTAGATAGCAAAAAGCACTTTTATAATCACTGCAGCTGAGTTGGCTTCAACAAAGAAGAAAACTTCTTTTCTTATGAAAGAGGAGTTAACTTCACTGAGAAGCTATGAAGAAAAAGTAGAAAAACTGACAATGCAGTAAGCAGAAGCAGTACCACCACATAAAGGAAACAGATCTTCTGAGGCATCAACCCAAAAAGAAAAGGGAAAAAAAAGAAAAACACTAGGGAAAACTCCACAAAATTTATGATTCAAAAATACTGTATACTCCCTGTGCTAGCAAGACTATCCAGAAGGATCACTTCACTCTAACAGACATTTAGCAGAATTATTAAAATGCCTTTTCCAGAGCTTAAGTTACCTCTAGCTGTTAAAGACATGATAAAACCTAGTGTAGGGGTAGATTAACTCCCACCTGCTGCTCCAGAGCCCTATCACTTCAGAGACATCTGGTGCTAGCCACTGCCAGAGACAGAATACCAGACCCTGGGTTAGATCCAGTCTCGCAACTGCTGCTTTCTTAGAAAAAGAAAACAACAGACTCGTTAATTTGATACTAACAGCACAGCAAGAGTTCTGTCCAGGGAAACTGAACTGTCAGTGAAAACAGACCTTGATCATGTTTTGGTTTAGCTATTATCAGAAAAAGGCTACTGCTGCAGAGTTTTCTGCAAGTATGATATTACTCCTGTTTTAGGTAATTCAGAAAGGAGTGTTGAGAGCAGATGAGAGGTAGATAAAACAGCTTCAAAATGAATGAAGTCAGAGTACACTTCACTTTTGTTGAGAAGAAACCACAAACTTCCATGGGTTTATTTGTATTCCTTGACTCAAAATGTTCATTGCTCAGTTATACACTACCAACCACTCACCTACAGCATCAGAGAAACAAAAGAGAATGATTCTTCAACCCTCCCTGAACTAGACAAATCTGTCAGTAACACCAGTTTGTGTCTCTAACAGGTTGAGTTACTCAGGATGGATAAATTATTGGGACGTTGTGAGCAAGAGAAATGACCTGATTAAGATTACCATGAATTTATGTGGGAGGCTCAGTAATGTAGAGCCAAGAAGATACAGAGTTGTGAGAAACTGGAGTGGGTGATGCCAACAGACTTGAAAGGCTATTGTCCTGTGAGGCAGTAAAGCAAATTTTAGGGCATTTTCCATAATACCAGAAAACATCCCAGCTGCACAATACAAAACAAGGGTGCAAATTCTGCCTTATTCCGATGTACTAAAATGCTGTGAAAGGATAAACTTCTTCATGTCGGATCAGGCACTGTCTACTTCCACAGGCATAAAGTACCATCATGAAACTCTACTATGTGCTCTGCCTTATCCAATATAAACACTGATAAATTGACCACATGGATAAGAATCACATTTATACTGTCAGGTGATCTAGGAATACACATTGTGTATTAATAAACAGGGAACCAGGATGTTTAAAAGCAGTAATTCACAAAGCATCTCACCATCAGTGTGTTCAGGGACCCTTTCCAGCTCCCTAAACAGCCTACAAGGCCTCTCAACTAGTCTATTCTCCTTTGCTCCAAAAAATTAACTCAAGTACCACACTCCCTTGTTTGTTTCTCCTATACTGAAGTCTCTCTCTACCACATAAATAGCAATATTGAATCTTCATAATCATAAGAAAATTTCAACATAATACAGAAATATACAGTAAGGCCATAAGTCATTGCTACCATCAGTAGGTACAAAACAGCCCAAGTCTGTCTCTGGCGGAGACTGGGTAAATCCCTGACAGTAAAGTCTAAGAGACCCTTTACATCACTGCTGTTTTCAAGCAGATTCCCCTCATTTCCTTGGAATTTCATTCTCCTTCCTACAGTGATGGCTGAACTATATTTTGCCTCCCAAGGGAAAGCTGGATGCCTGTCACTTGAATTGCTTACAGCCAAGCTACTCAAAGCATGTGAGAATATGCTGGGGGAACAATACTGCATATGGTTTCTCAGCATTCCTGAGAGCTACAGACAGAAAGGGATTGATGGAGTCAAAGCCCTCCCTCCCACCACCCTTCAGTCCGACTCTTTGCTCTGGAGGGGTGTCTGACCCAGTGGGCTAATCAGCAAGGCACACACATTGGCACACACAGATTTTCCCACACAGAAAGCCAAAACACTGGTTTTTCAAAGCATTACTTCAAGAGCTAGACACAAAAGGCCTACATGCCTTGGGCAATGGGAGTAAAGTCCCAGATTCCACCTTTTTAGAGGTGCTTAAGTGGTTTAACTTCAGGAAGATGCTGCCCTCCATATGGAAAAGAAACCAGTCCTCACAGGGTATGAGGAGACAGTAGTAAAGTGGAAGTTTCATCCAAGAATTTTCCTTTAAGGGACTGACTGCTCTCTCTCTTACCCTAGGCACCTGCCTTTGTATCCAGAGAAACTCAAGGCAAAATCACCTCAGGCAGCAGACTGTGGTGGGAAACAAACTGGACATACCTCACTCCCTACTGAGCTCCTAATGATGCCCTGGAGTACCTTGCTGAGTGTCACTAGAGGCAGCCTGGGCTCTGTGGGACAGCAGCTGCTGCAGGACAAGGAAGGCTTCATGCCAAAAGCAAGAGCAGTTAGTGCTGACAGTATGAGTGACAAGTATAAAGACAAGATTTGAGGAAAAAAAAGACAACTTCCCTGAAAGTCAGGGGACAAACATCAGAGTCCAGTGATTACATATAAACCTCACCCTAAAGAGTGCAAGGACAATACTGTGAAGCTAAATAGGCAGACCTGAGTCTAGCAGTAAGACATAAGAGTTTCCATCAATCATACAGGTGTGGTGCTGGATGCTGGCAGCAGGCTGCATGCACTGGATGTTAAAGGAATGGAGATTACGAGCATGAGCACAGAGACAGCTTCTTGAGCGAGAAACATCCTAGAATGAGATATTTAGAACACTTCAGGGTAGAAAACAGCCCTTCTGTTATCCATTGTCCCTATATTTAAGGGAATTACTTCAGGAGTTTGGTTTTTTTTTTTCAAAGAACACAAACAATTACTTAAACAACATACCCAATTTACATAATCAAAACTACCTTCCCAAGTCTTGGCTTTTGGGTTAGAAACTTTTCTAAATTAAGGATTTTAATTTTCTGCCATTATCAGATATTCAAAAAGTTCACAAAACTATTGGTAACAAGGAAAATAAAGCTTTCATTCTTACTCTGCTCTCAGTGTTTCATCTGATTTTTTTTTCCAAAACCTTTCAATACTTAGTATAAATTTCCCTTGGAAAGTTGCTAAAAAGCTTCCATCTCTACAGAAAACTTTATAGAGGAATCATAAACAGTTGAAGGTGGGGAGCAAAATAGTGTGATTACATTTACAACCACAACACTTTGCAGCAAAGAAAGAGTAAAAAACCACACATTCTAGATTGCCTAGCACTGCTAGAATGATTAGTTACTGGTATGTTACTGTATTTCTTCATGTGTAATTCGACTGCCATGCCATGTCCTGGCTTCATCTGGGATGGAGTTCATTTTCTTCTTAGTAGCTGGTACAGTGCTGTGTTTTTCTGGATGTAGTGTGAGAATAATGTTGATAACACACTGATGTTTTGGTTCATCTGAGCAGTGTTTGTCTTAAGTCAAAGGCTTTTCAGTGTCTCGTGTTCTGCAAGTGAGAAGCTGCACAGAAAGCTGGGAGGGATCATAGCCACGATAGGTGACCCAAACTGGCCAAAGCGATACTCCACACCATAGAACATCATGCTCAGTATACAAACAGGTGAAACTACTTGGAAGGGACCAATTGCTGCTCTGGGATGGGCTAAATATTGTTCTGTGGGTGGAGAACAATTGTACTGTGCATCACTGGTTTCTTGAATTCTGTCTTCTCTCTCCCACTCCTTTTTATTAAAATTATTATTAATATTATTGGTGTATTTAGTATTACTACAATAATATTTTGTTACAATTGCTAAATTGTTCTAATCTTAACCCATAAGGTTTACCTTTTCTTTCTGATTGTCCCATAACACATTTACTTAGACAAAAAACATACAATCTCAGACTTGTGACAACAATGTAACTACCATTACGACAGTATCTGAGCAAATCACAATCTTTGGTGTTCAGTCTCAATTCCAGGTGTCATTAGACATCTTTCACAAATTAAAAGTGAGGAGTTATAGGACTAAGCAACTGGCTTGGGGTCACAACAATGACTAAGGCAAAGCCAGGTACTAAACTTAAGTCTCCCAAACCAGTGCTCTTACCACTGGATGTTGTTAGATTCTCTTACCCTCCACATATCAGTCTTTATCCACACCATCCCAACAGCAAGAACACAGGTGAAAACACCATGGTGAGAGAGGCTTTTTCATTTCTCACTCTCACAGCAGCAGTTCACTGCATATCCCAGCAACCTCATAAAAACAGGATGCCCAGTAAAAAAGACTTTACAGTCTACAGAGATAATGACTTCCTCTACCAACTGCACTTCTGATTTGATAAACAAAAGGTACGGGGGAGATAAGGCTATCCAATCATGGGTAGTGCTAGGATACTGCTGTAACCACTAAAACTGGAAGTGTATGCTCATCTGACAACAAAACATTAAACAAGATTTTGGGGAAAAAAAGTCCTTCATACAGGATTTCCACCCCCCCCTCCCCCAGACTCAGACCAGAAGCAGAGCCCAATTCATTTCTTTGGTAATGGCCAACTCACAGTAACTAAATCACAGACGGTCCTGCCAAGACACGGCCAAGAGAAGCCATATCTGAAGTTACTGGGAAGCAAAGGTTGTGTCTCACACTCCCTGGTACAGCCAGGGCCTCAATTACTAGCTCAGTGTCACAGGTTATTAATGAACTGGCACATACTTGCAAGCTGAAAGGTAATGGCCTTTTTATAGATGTTAGAAATGAGTTAATTTAAAAGAAGAATTTCAAATAGTTCATTACATTCATTTCGCAACTCCCCACCAGATTCACTTGCTCAGTTCATTAAACCTGGCATCATAGCATAACCAAATATCCATTTCCACTCAGAGATGTGACTGCACCTTGAAAGTCTAGAGATAACATTTTTGCTGCAAAGGCTGTAGGAGGACAGAGAGCCTCTCTTGCAACACCAGCTGCTCCCAAAGCAGAACTGAAACTCATTAGTTTTGCTCTTTCAGGAACCAGTTCCCAAGTCTCTTATAGCTATTGACAAAGAGCACACTCAACTCTCTCTCCTTACCTTTTAAAGACAAGAATTCCTGTAAGTGCAAAAGGACCATCCTGTCTATGAGGTCAAGCTACGGCAAACTCCATCCCACCATCCCATTTTTTCATGTAGCATCTACCAACTGTGGTGTAGAAAACACAGTCAGGGGATCACCTACACAGTACATACCTTCTGTAATGTTTTATGTGACATGCCCTCTTCTCGGTTAAAAAACAAGTTTAATTACTTATTCCTTTCAGAAACACACTGATTACACCAGAGCTGCAAAACTTACCTCTCAGGCTGCTGTTTCACTATCTACACTGATGCAACTGCTGAAATGAGAAAACAGCGAAATATTTACCTGCTAAAATAGTAAAATGAAGAGTCTATCTGCTACTACAAAGTATGCCAAACACTGGAACAGTTCCTGAACTTCTTTCTCATGTCACTTAAAAAAAGGCAAAATAATTATTAGACTTATCATATTATAACACCACCCACTGTTCTTCTGTTCTCTTGTCATGCACCTTTTAATAGTTTCATTTATGCTTTAAAATACAGACTTGTTGGAACAAAGACTACCATCTTGTTTCAAAGTGCCAATTCCCATATCACAGGGTCAAAAAGCTGTTGATTTACAGAGGATTTGTATTTGCATTTAGCTGCAGCTTCTTCGATAACCTAAATATTAATGACAGAAAAGAAAAACTGCCTGAAGTCCAATTTGGTTCAAATGCTGGAAAAGCCTACCTTATGGAAATGGTTTGGGGAGCAGTGAGGGGAGTGTCCCACTGTCAAGCAACATTCTTTCTTAAATGGGATAAATTGCCAGATTATACCATGAGGCAACTTTCTGAAAGTCAAAACAAGACGCCCAAGGCTTCTGATAACACAATTCCTTAAAAACATTATTGCCTGATTTTATTAGGCAATATAATAATATTAGCATTAATAATGCTAATATTATACTTCCTGGGAATAAATAAAAATCAACAAAATAGTGTTATTATTCCAATAGCCATTCAACAAACAGAGGGTTTGGGCTTATTTTTTTGTTAAATTACTCACATCCCTAAGCACCATCAGTAACACATCTGAAAAACCCTTTCGTTTATAGCAGCTGCTCACAGCAAAGTCATCACCTAAACCAGATGCAAGGCACCCAGTGTTGACATTTGAACAAAGGATCAAATATTAATTACAGTAAGACCCCTTGATAATGACATGCACAGCTATTTTCAACACATGAAACAGAAGCATCAACTCCTTCAAGTCAGCAAGCGTGCCCCAGATGTTTCAACAAGCCTGTCATTTACAGACTGCATCATACAATCCCTTCGGATGACTGATACTTGCAGCAGGCAGGGGACTACAGCAAGCCTGGAGGATACATCCTGGGATGTCTTGAGAGAAGCAGCGGGTGAGCCACCACCAACATACCTTCAGCAACGTTTTGAGTTTTCCAGAAACACTCAGGGCTCTCTTGTTTAGGGAAGAGGAGACTGGGTTTTCCAGGCTTCCCCAGAAGGCAGTGGGGGATTCAGCAGTGCTGAATCTTGCCCAGCCAGCCCACAGCTGCTCCACGAGCAGGTTGGAGTACCCAGACACAGGCTCCATTACTGCCATTTCAGTCTGAGTATTGTGCCTAGCGTACAGATTATGGTTTGTGGCATCATTATTCAATTGTTATTTAAGAAAAAGAAAGAAAGGGAAAAGAAACCCTGCCACACTAGCTTCTAACCACCAAGTTTGTCCAAACACCACCTTTTTGCTCAGTTCTCACATACCACAGTAAAGGGTTCCTCTCCAAATCAGCCCCTGGTTAAAACACCCAGGCACCTTATTTGCTTCATGAACAAGTTCTGTATCGTGCCAATCAACAACAGCTAATTACTTATCCAACCTGCTTTGACCTCCAATTAGACAGTCATTTTTAACAGAGCAGCAAAGGCAGCACACTTGCTGTGCTCACCACACCTCCACCCTTTGTTTCCAACATCACTTTAAACCTCAAAAGTACTGTCTGGCAGATTTTTATTTTAGCACTACAGGCTGGGGGCAGAGTGGCTGGAAAGCTGCCGAGGGGAAAAGGACCTGGTGGTGTTGGTCAACAGCAGCTGAACATGATCCAGCATGTACCCAGGTGGCAGAGAAGGCCAATGGCATCCTGACTTCTACCAAGAATAGCGTGGCCAGCAGGACCAGGGAGTACAGGATTGTCTCCCTGTACTCAGGGCTGGTGAGGCTGCAGCTCAAGTCCTGTGTCTAGTTCTGGGCCCCTCACTTTAAAAAGGACATTGAGGTACTGGAGTGTGTCCAGAGAAGAGGAACAGAGCCAGAGAAGAGTCTGGAACTTGAGTCCTATGAAGAGCAGCTGAAGGAGCTGGGGTTGCTCATCCTGGGGAAAAGGAAGCTCAGGGGAGGCCTTATTGCTCTCGGCCTGAAAGGAGGCTGTGGCAAGGGTCAGACTCTTCTCCCAAGCAACTAGTGACAGACCAAGAGGAAAAGTTGTGTCAGGGAGGTTCAGGGTGAATATTACTCCAAGAGTAGTTAAGCTTTGGAAGAGACTGCCCAGGGAAGTTGTGAAGTCACCATCACTGGAAGATGTCCCCAAGAACAATTAATGCGAGTTCTGCCTGTGGTAGGATGCCAGGCTGAGAGCCCTCATGGAGGCATGAACACTGTATTTAGGAAAAAAGAGAAGAGAGGATATAAAACAAGTTGGAGAAGAGAGAGTACATGCCATTTCATGCAGTTTAGAGAGCTTTTCTGTCACAAGTGAGTGAATCAGTAACAGAGAGCAGACGCAATGTCACTGCAGGGGTTCATGCTGCACCTATGAGCTCTCTCACTATGAAAAAGCCTGAATTTAGATCAACAAGTAACAAGACTGTTGACAGTAAATACAAGCCAGAGGTTATGTATACAGCAGATGTTACCAAATCTTCAGGTGTTAGTTCAGCTGTGTACAGATTAAATGCAGCAGGCAGTTTAACCTATAAATGGCAGTTCATTGAAGGGGCACAGACACTGCTCACTAAGGAAAGAACTGCTTCAGCTTCCCAGCTTATGTAGTTGTTACACATTAAAAATCTCCATGCAGCTGCCCTCAACGTAGCAGTATTCCACAGTTCCCCCATTTCACATACAGGTAGTGATCCACTGCTTTGCTGAACCTCAGTACCCCCATTTCTGGTTTTGGACCCATATTTCCTGTCCTGCAAGTATCCCACTCCACTTAATATGCCATACATGCTCATTTTTGAGGGATGTGGTCCAACACCACACGAAGTAACACTTTCTTCAATAAAAGGGCAACAGAAAGTATTTTGTACTTCTGCTAAATTATTAATAATATGTGAGGAAATAAACCTTTTTAATTGAAACTGATATTTTCAAGTTACAGTAATCAAGAACTGTAGAAATACAATTTTTTATTTAAAAGTGTTTTTCATGAAGTGTCTCAACAAAAGAATTGCAATTAGTTCTGCTTAGCAACCAGCCAACATCAAAAAAACAGATGGTGAATTAGACAAGAAACCAAACATATGATCAAGCCTTTGAAATGCTATCAGTTAATTCCTTTCCTCTTCAGAGCATAAGTAGTAGAGACCATAAAGGTAAATAGTATTTTTCCATCAACTAACACAGCAACAGCTCTGCTGTGTTAGGTCAAAGGTTACTCTTTGCTTTCATTGACAAAACCAGTCACAGAGAAATTTTCTAGATGAGTAATAATTGACCAGGTAACTTCAGGACAATATTTCTTCCTAAAACAAATCTCTCAACTTTTCAAATTTCTAGTTAATTTTTGAATGTTGGCAAAAATAAGTAAAGTCTCCCACATGCCCCAGGACATACCTTCCAAATGCCACCCTTAGCAGGCACATGGAAAAAGAAGAGGAAGCACATTTGGGTGCGCACCAGGGAGTGCCAGCTTGAGAGTCATGCAGGTGGCATACTCTGCTGTACTCACTAAGAAAATCAGTTCACTTTTTTCTTACATTTTGGAAGAGACTGTGAATTCCTCCTTTATCTCCTTTGTTATGTCTTGGGTTTTCAAAAAAATACAGAATGTAGAATACTCTGAAGTACTTTTTGCTACTATAGTTATAATGTAAACTGACCACCCTGCTGAAATGAGGAATGAGTTCACATCCTAACTTAATACACATTCCCACCTAACACGGGCTGTTCTTACAGTGCTTAGGTCACATCACAGAGAACTGTTTCTCACAGGAAGGAAAGTGTACAACATAATAAGCACACAAGTTTATTCATACACATGCTCTCTTATCTGGGGACTTCATAACTCTACAATGCTGCAACTGTGCTACCGTGTGCTTCACATGACTGCACAGCCAATCAAACTGTCCCTGGGAGAGCCAAATGTGTAAAAGTATGGTCAAAATCTACTCAGTACTTCCAGTGAGAACTCATTCTGGACTTCTCTAAGAAGATATATTTAGCTACTGTGGAGGCTCAAAAAGAATATCTATAAAAAGATGATAAAGGAAACAATTTAGCTTTTTTTTTTTTTTTCCTTGAACAGGAAAATTAGTTCTTTAGCCCTGAGGTAGTACTATGAATCCCAAGGCCACATTTCTGAAGTATTTCAGACTGGAAGATACTGTACAGATTTTTTTGCATTAAGAACTGCAGTCTTCCAAAGTATGATCTTCTCCTAAATCCTCACCCCTTTTCCTTCTACAATGGAATATATTAAGGTCTTCCAACAGATGCAACTGACTTTTTCAAGACTTCCTTTTCTATTCCTTTTACACAAAGCACAATCATTATCAAAAAACCTAGCAAGCTTTGGCATCTCAGGTAAGCCCTATTTTCCCAGTGTTTCCAGTCTTGCAAGCCTGATATATACATTGCATCCTTTTAAACGCAAAATTGCAACAGAAAACACACCTTGGCAGCTGACACCAGACAAGACTGAAAGAGCAAATCCTGTTTGCCTGTGAGCTAGAGTTCTCTTTCATCCTTTATGTTTGCACCAATTAGAAACTTTTTATCATAGTGAACACATGGTGGGTGTCCCCAGGAGACCTAAACAGAGCAGGACCAATTGATGACCAGATTAAAGAAAGTAAAGGCAGAAGTCACAATCTTGGTTACATTGCATCACTGGAAAGCCAGCAGAAATCTCTGTAACACTAGAGCACAAGATTTTTTTGGATCATCTGGTGGGGAACAACTCTCAGTATAAAAAATGTCAAGAAAAGAAATACAATCACACTGAAACAAGCAAGCCCAGGAAACAGCAAATAATCAACCATAGCACATGGCAAACACTCCCACCAGCTTCAAGTTCCAGGCTACTTGGGAGCTAACAGCACTACAGGGTGAGGTGAAACTAGGATTTTATTTCTAGTTCCCTTCCAATTCCTTCCAGCAGTCACGTCCTTCTCCCACATTCTGATTTCAGCACACAACAACCGACTGAATCTAACAGACAGGGTAAAGGGACTATTCAGTATTCCTGCCCAGGAATCTGTTCCTTTCCAGCCACTAGGGTAATTCTATTACAGGGACAGAAGGGGAGGTGAGTGGGGAAGGATGACAACTCAAGCTTTCCATTCTGGTCTTAAACAAATGCAAATACCCTTAAACACTCACCCCCTTATTAAGCTTGTCTCTGCTATCCGCAGATAACCTGCTGCATTCAGGGAGCCACTTCAGCCTGCAACTTCCAAGAAGTAGGAATCTACTCATCAGTTAGCCCTATCTGTGCCTGATGTGCTAAAAGGCTATCAGAAAAAGCTGATAGGGCAAATGCAATAACACAAAACATTGTTATCAGTACCCAGGTCCCCAGTCACACCCTTCCCACATCTGCTGAAAATACTTTCACAACTCCTTGAAGCTGATGATCAAAAGGCCAGTGCACCCGTAGCCTAAACCATTCCTTAAAGCCAAAAAAGCAAAGCAGCAGGGGCAATCTAAGTCAGTGGCTTCTCTACATATCTTGTAAGTTTAGAGGCATCTGAAAACACTAGAAAATAAGCTTACTGCTTTAAAGGGGCCCATGCCAAGCACCAAGGAACAAAGGAATTTCAGCAGCATCATACAAAGCCAAATTTGGTCCCCAATTAAGAATACAAATGACAGCTTGGCACTTCAGGTCTTCCCTCACAGTGACAGATCAGCAAAACAGGGCATAGACTTTTTACCTTCCTGATCATATTAGTACCAACAGCAAAGCTGTATTAAATTTGAGACTTACAAAGTTACATGCACACACTCTGTGCAACAAGCCTCAGCCTCCTACATGGGTTGAGTCAACTAAGAGATAAATTTATTCTGTTAGACAGGAATTATTTAAAATAACTTTTCAAAATAAGACAAAAGAATCATGCAGGACCTTTAATGGGCTAGCCTTGAAAGAGGTCCTCAAAATGTTTGGTAGTGTTACATACTCAATAGGGTTCCACAGGAAAAGCACAATTTAACACAAATATCTATCCCGACTGTACAAGTTCTCAGAGGATGGTGTGGCTTTACCAGTGTCCGAACATTTACACAAATGTGCAATTCTAACACAAACATACTTTGTTCTTTCAAGCCTGAATGCAATATGCTAGCTGAAACACCCATTGTTTGTAGAAGCTCTTCCCGAAGAAGATAAATACAATTTCACCCAAGTGAATGAGGTGACTGGATTTATGCCAGGAACTAGGACAAATGTTTTTTGATAATACCCAATCTAAGCCTCCCCTTCCTCAACAGATTAAAAACAGACACATATGAAAAATCCCACAGTATTCCCAATCCAAAATTCCGGGGTATTTTGCTCAAAATTTTTTTCCTTACCCTGTCTTTGGAAGGCAATTCAGATCCATTCACTGGGTGCCACACTGACAATCTGGGCATAGTCAACTCAGTAATAACTGAAAGACTAGATATACCTTTACCTGGCCTTCTCTACTCCTGACAGGGAAAATTTATTTCAGTGTTTATGCTTCTAATATAACTGATAGTTACTGTTTTTACTTCAGAACAGCATACTTTTCCTCTAGCTTTTATACTGCTTTCTTTAGCTTTTTAAAGCTTACCTTTATAAATAAACTTTATCCTGATACAGCTGTGATGCAGACAGCAGCCTCATGTTCACCAAATTCCCCCCAATGTGTTTATTTTTCCTTTTGTCTCAAAACTAGAGTATGGGTGCTAAATTTCTACCATTTTCTGAATCATACTTCCAACGTAGTGACTATTAAGGGTGTTTTTTCCAAAGTTTTGCACAAAAAGCAATTTTTCTCCCTATTTTCTCAAGAATCTAACTTCAGAGGATTTTGATTATTAAAAGAGAGTTATTTTCAGCTGTCAAAAGTCAAAACATCTAAGTGTTCATTTTACAAACTCCAAGCACGGTAATGTTTTCGAACACTATTCTTATGAGGAGACTACTTTCTACTGACGAAAGCTACACTTCTCTTTGGGCTCACACAACACCTATTCTTAGAGCTCCTAAGTATCAGCTACAAACTTTCCCCAAAACAGACAGGATGTCAGAGGCTGGTCCCGATACAAACCCATGTAGGGGCCACCCTGGAAGTAACCGAAAATCCTTAGATAGAAGAATTACAGTAGCTTTAAGTGGGTTGGGAGACACTGTCTCTTTGCCGCCTAAAGTGGTTTCTTCTAGACTACTGGGCGCTCGCCCCTTCAGAAAGTATCCAAGTTCATCGCTCTGTAGAACAGATGAGGAAAGGTTGTCAGCTAATGCTATTGCCACGTTAACAGCCTTTCTGAAGGGGAAAAGAAACAACCAGTTTCCCTCCAATCAAATCTTATTTGTTAGTGGAAAAAAAGAAGAACCAAGAATTATGTTTAAAGCATAAGATCGCATCGAGACAATTATTTAAGGGTTTGGTTTAGTTTGCCGAGTTTTTTCGAGCCACAGAAGAAGTGGTGGCACCTCCCGAAGGACCAGACACCGAACACCGCACAGAGAGGGAAAACGGCCTCGTTCCGCACTCCCCCCGTCCCCTTCCCGCAGAGGGCGGCTGAGCCCGGGGCCGGCGGGTCCGGAGCCGCGCTCCCGC
>NW_008236478.1:3020322-3056765 GCF_000691975.1 Corvus brachyrhynchos
CAGGTTGGTGCCCTGGAGCTCCCCGCCTTTGTCGCCCGTATTTGCAGCCGGCCTCGAGGCAGAACTCAGCGCTTCACGGCTCCCTGCCCCTTAAAACGCACCGGCTTATTAATTATAGTCGCCCCTTTGAAGGGGTGAGAGCCACCGGAGCCTGCTTTACGGGAGAGGCTCTCAGATGGCCAGAGGGCAACAGAGAGTAAACGTAAACCTTCAGTGTGCATAAAAAAATACCAGAAAGACCATTTCACATCTTGCAAAATTCTGTCAAGCACAGGACAGGGTCATATGGTATCCCCCCACAAGAGTAAACAGTTCTCCATATATCTGAGTCTCCACAGAGATACTGAGTGTTGCAGGGACCTTGCATTCTTGCAAAGGTCAGCACCGCTCTAGCAATATTCAGAAGGCTTGTTTACACACTCACTTTTAATTGCATTAACCTAACTAAATCAACAGCCACAAAGACAAGATAAGAGTTTTGCTTTGGAATAAGGAAAGAACAACATCCCTACAACAGATGTTTGCTGGTTCTCTGATCACTATGGGCTTGTTTTCTAGACCCTGCAGCACTTCACTTAAGCCGGCAGGGACCCTGCTTATTGAAGCCCCACTGCCCAGGTGCAGCAATGCCCTAAGCACTGCATCAGAGTCACACAGTTTTTGTTATACACCAACTCACAGGCAAACTGGCTGCCTTTGCAAAGCTTGGATCAAATGTTAAGAGTTAGATGTCACAAAGAAGCAACTGAATGACATAAAATCTTTTCCAGGCTGGACACTGCAAAAAAATACACTCCTTAATAGCAGTGTGCAATGCACAAAAATTACAGTGTGGGTGGGAGGCGAGAAAGATACACAAATAAGAGGTTTGGGGGTGGGGGGAGTAACAGGGAGCTACATCTTTTAATACAGTTAAAATATCAGAAACAGCCTGAACCCAAGACCTGATGACAATCTGCAGCTCCTGCTCCCAGTACATATTCCAGCCTCTTGAGATTCAACTATAGTTCTTCAGAAAGGACTTCCAAAAGAAAAAATTAACAACCTAAAGGATAGACGTTTACCAGGTCTCCAACCATAAAAAAAACCCAAAAACAAACAAAAAAACCCTCAAAAAAGCAACAAAAAACAAACCAAAAAAACCACCAAAACAACCAAAAAACCCCAAAACAAACAAAAAAAGCCCCAAACCAAAAATCCCCAAAAGAAACCAAAAAACCCCTACAATAATGTTCTAGAGAGAGGTCCTCCAGCAGAGTATTCTGCTGTTAACTGCACACTTGAGCAATCCCAGAGTATGAGCATTCATTAGTTAGCACAAAAAACCAAAAAAACCAAATCCCACACAGGACAGAGGATGGACAGGGCAGGAAAACTTTCTCACCACCACCAAACATACTAGAGGAAATTCAAGGTATTCCTGCAAGAGAACTGAAGGAAATCCAGTATTCTGGCTTTGCTGGTACCAACTTGCTCCTCTGGAATAGATGTGTGAGAATTCATCTCAGTTGTTTTGTTGAGCTTCTAAAATCATCAGACAGTGCCAATAGCTGACAGCTGCTTGGAAATCCATCTCTTGTGCAAAGTGCTACCTTGCCCTTGTAAAGCAGCAGATACTTCCCTTTCTTCTTGGCTAGAGGGTGATCTAATCTCGGGGAAGAGGCACATAAACCACCTGCTTGAGGGGCTGGACAATCTCCTGGCAACACTCCTGCATTTCATTTACCTAAAGCAACTCCAGGCAGCCACCAGCAGGGTAAGTTTTCCAAGTTCTGGAAAAGCCAAAGTGTTTACTAATGGCACTGTCAGATCAGTGGTAGATAAAATGGATGGAGAAAGCACCCTGCTCTCCAGCTGTTCCAGCCTGGCAGCCAAGTCAGCTCCATGGGGAAAGGTGCTAGATGCTGCATCTCAGAGAACCCCCCAGACTACCTAGAAGTTACTGAAATTTGAGTATTTAAGAAGTTTTAGGACTATTATGTACATCACATGGGCAGATAGAGGCTGATGAGGGGTTAAGCACAGATGTCTGATACAGACAATCTGACCACTTCAACAAAGCATTTCAAGAATTTTTTTGTTTCTATTACTGAAACATTACAATTTTAAACTCTCATTACTTCCACAAAACATTTGGAAAACTGACAAAAAGTTTCTCTTACCTTTTGATTATGTGACATTACCTAAAGGAATTAAATGGTACCAGATGAAAATAGCTGAGATTCATTTCCTGCAGTAACCATCACCATGTATTTAAAAGAACAATCTTCAGGGTGCATTCACTGCAAGAGGAAGGCTGAGCCTCTGATATCCTTACGATGTGGACATAGCGTGACATTACCCAAAAGCACCACTTATACAAAATGGAGCTAAAGAACACTCAGTCCTTCCCTCACTTTTGCTCTGGATGGCAAAAGTTACAGTGAAGGTCAGCAGTAAAAAAAGCCAATATTGACAGCTTTCAGAAAGCCATCCAAAGCTTGCATATAAATGAACCATCCATGCTTTGAATTTCACAGCAAAATACAAATTTCTCCCAAAACAAAGCAGTTCTTCAACACTAGCTCATTAAGAAAAGATTCATTTAAGAAAAATCTTCTGTGTATTGGTGCCCTTGATATATATTTGTGTCAGTCTTGAATGTGAAAAAATGTGAAAAAAATACACTCAGAAAACACAAAACCCTTAAGGGAAGAAAATCATAGCTAAAGAGTTGTTCATTGAAAATTCAACCAAAGAAGTGAGAGTGAAAATGTGATTAAATAAAGAGCCCTAATCTCTAGTAAACTAAAATACTATAACCACTACCACCTCTTTTATAACCTGCAAATTCCATATAAATAATATAAACCAGGACATTCACGCTCTACATACCTTCAATGCACTTTGCAGATCATTTGTCATTTTAACTTCAGAGGGCACTCATTAAGTTTCCTAAAATTTAAGCCAATACGTGTCTGTTGTCAAACATACTGCTGGACAGAAGGAGCTAGCAGGGAATCAGGCCAGCAAAGTACATACACACAAACCAGTAAGCCTTTTTTTTTTTTTTTTTTTTTTTTTTGAGGGGGAGAGGAGTGGTACAGTCAAAATTAAAACAAAACAAAAACATTTTGAGATAACTGAGCAATGTTTGGGAGATGCAGAAGTCAGATGTCTAGATCTGTCACCCCATGGGAAATTCAAGATTCTTTAATGTCTAAACCACACTTAGCTTCCCTTCTGAATGCAGTCAGGCCCAGGCAGATCATCTTAGCAGTCAGCTAATGAAGGTGAGAGTGCAGAACTGCCACTCAAATCTTTTGCCTAAATAAAGGCAACCCTAGAAACTCACATCCTAGACCCTAACATATTGATTGATTGCTACAGGTACAAGGTCTGACACAACCTGAAGGATTTGAAGGCTCAACACAAGATTAATATATTAAAGATAGCAAACCTGTCTGGGTCAAATAAAATTGAGATTTTATATATAATTTTTAGTATTATAAAAAATGCATTTATATTTACACACAGCAAAAATTTCATGTAGGGATTAGCCTATTCTTGCAATAAGAAAGCTGAATATGCTTGCACTTTTCCAGCAAAAAAACCCACTTACTCTGCAATGTGATTCTTTTGAGACTCATTTCTGTTAATACACATAAGTCAGTCTGGATAGCAAGAGCTCTTCAAGGTGGGATTTCTGTAAGTCTTAACAATGTGACCTTTTAGACCTATAGTTAACCATGCATGTCTTCTCTTTAAACAGTACACATCAACTTTAGACTACAGTTCATTAAATCAGGAGCCCAGAGTTCAATGTCTAAATCTGGATTTCAAATACTAAACCATTAGGCTGATCTTTCCAAAACTCCAAGTACTTAACAGATCCCTGTAAAATCCACTGGTGCAGACTGAGTGTCCTAAGATTTTCTGAGTAACTTGTCTACTTTGCACTTTTTTTTTCCCTCCAGCCACAGCTCACAGCTTCACCATCTGAAATTCTTGATTTGAAGTTTACATTCCCTCCCATTTCTTAAGAAATGCAGTAGTATACTGGCTGCCACTGAAAAGAAAAGTCAGCTGCTAATCACTGCTGTGTGAATAATGAACTTTGATATTTCTTGACAATGATAAATATCTGGAAGCCAGAGGTAAAGATTTCAGTTTTAGTTAAGCCAACCACTTATTGTCTGAGGGGAAAAAAACTCCAACCAAGTACATTTTAAAAAACTGCAGGATGGCAGAGGAATATGTTATTCTAGTTCAATGATTCATTCCAGATATGACAGAGTACTAGCGGCTGAAGGTATTTATTAATCATTCCTTTACTAGGAAGTAAATGGTTTTTGTGATTCCCAACCATGTCAGAGTTACATCTCTAGAGCTGGACAAGCATTCATTTTGGAAGCTTTTCTAGACACCAGGCAAGGATTACAGAGCTTTGGGGTTTTTCCCCACCATTCCCTCCTCCACAGAAAGCACAAACTTGTCTGAAGAACACAAACACTAGCACCACCTTGCCTCATTACTGTTAAAGAGGTGAACTGGGCTTCATAGAGAATGGGCCTAAGCCAGCGAGTATGAAATGTGCACTCGTGAAAAGCTCAGAATTTATACTAATATTCACGCTCAAAATTCAGAGGAATATGTCAGAATTTTCAAGCTTGGCCAGTAAAAGCTTGTTTTGTCTGTTCTGTAAAATTATTTATTCTATGATCTTCTCCATATCAATCAAATAATCTGTAAGTTAGGGCAAATTAGACAGTCTTTTCAAGAAAACTTAGAGTCTTTGTAAAATGAAAAGTTTACTTTCTAACTGAAGTCAGATTCAGCATGGATTATTCCCATGATTTCCAAAATACATGGTGAAACAAGTAGAAGTGGCTTGCCAGGCTACAGTGGGAACACCCTATGACTCTCCACAGATTTCCCAATAGCCATTGGACTCAGAAGAAAGAAAAGACTATTCAGGCAATGCAGTAACACAGGTAGAAAATACATTACAACCAGTCTTAGTTCATATAATCTCTAACTCCCTTAAAGACCTACTACCTTTCCTATAAGAGCCTGAAACTACAAAGTGAATTTTCTAGTCTAGTATTTATTAATAAAGTGACACGCTACTTCCCCTAAGGCTTCTTTCCTGTGAGAGCTGAGCAATGTAAACCATCCTCACCCTTTCAAACCCCAGTCTTCATCATCCCCTGCCCTCCAAATACACATTTCTAGTATGTTTAATATAAACCACAAAGGAAATATTTTTGAAAACTCCAGTTCTCTGGGCTTCTAAGACTCTGAAAAATAAACTGCTGAGAGAAGAATTAGACCTTCATCGTTTAAAGGAACAATTTATAGTTCATCTATTCTTCACAGAAGACATTAGCACAGAAAACAAGAGTTCAGTGGAGATATATCACTAGACGGTGTAAGAGGTAGGTTCAGCATGAAAGGACACATTCTGTATTCACAGGCTGCCCTGTCCCAAGTGCATTCCCATTAACCAGGCTAGGCTAAGTTTATAATGGAGCACAGCTCTGTTAAGAAAAGCCTCATGGGCTAAAAAAAAGAAAGGATCAAAAGTTACCTGTCAGGAATAACATTTTAAAACATCGGGCCTTGTCCTATTAAAGAATTTCTAGTCCAGAAAGAGTCAAAAGATACTGAGTTCATAAAAAGTCCTTCTGATTTGACGAAGTCCATTGCTTTCTCTTCTCCCTCCAGTCACTAATTCCAAGAGAAATTCAGTCATACCATCTGACACTCCTATGACAGTAATTTTCACTGGCATTTGGACATTTTTTCATATTAATGGCCATACTTTAGGAGATTCACAGGTGTCTACCTTCTTTTTTTCCCCTTCAAATAATGACTCTGCAGCCTAAAGCACTTGTGAAGTGCAAAAAGGAACTCCATGAATTCTCATAAACTCCAAAAATTGAAGAATTTTAGGTGCAAGCATCAACAAATGAAGAAAGCTTGGTTAGAAATTCCAATACAGCTTTAGCCACACTACGCTAGAGAGTACATTCCCAGGTTTTCACTTTGCAGGCATTAGCAAGCTCTTGGGGCTCTGGGGCTGAAGTACTGAGGGAACATGAAAAAATCCCTGAATAGTCAAGCCTTACACACGGACAAAGCCCCTTTATAACCAGTCTTTTGCACCTGGTTGTGGTAAAGCTGACATTGTTACTGTTCCATTTTTGTTGGTAGACAGGCAGCATTGACTGGAGTGCTAGCACAGCTCTCAGCAGCAGGTAGGCACACTGGCTGACATCAGCAATTCCTACCTGGCACTGCCATGGATCCATAGCTGCTCTTGTACAGTTCACACCAGTTTAGAGCCCAAAGGGGAAGGTCAGCTAAACACATAGATTATAAGAAGTGGTTTTACTGCAAACACCTGAAGGCATCTTGCTGCCCAAAGCACTTTAAACTGCTGTAAAAAGAACCCTTTCCTAAGAGATTCCACCATACAGAGAGCAAACAGCCTACTATTAATGTATGCAAGCTTTTGCACTTACTAACTTCAAAGAATCCTTGCTTCTAGAAGAGAGGGGAGGATCTGCTTTGGCTCACAGAGAGACAACTCTTCACTAACGGCAGAACTTAGAGCTAATGGCAAAAAGGCCTGAGCTTGATAAAAAATATCTGGACTCCTATAACCTAGGATGTCTTTGTTGAAGGTGATTAAGAAATAACTCCTTATGGGTAGCTTAATGCTTTCATTGAAGTTACCAAGACCAAAACAGAACCCTGTGCTGATGTTGGCATTACAACCAAAGGCAAAACTGTGCTTTCCAAGAGGAAACACCGGTAACTTCTAAACACTGCTAAGGGAGAACACTGAATTTATTCTCACTGGTCCTCCCCAATCCTTACGCATCTCCTTCTGTAAGACAGACACCCTACAGGTCTGCAGCCATAATTATGACACCTTCTACAGACCTCCACCAGCTTCAGAACAGGAGCTAAGGCAATAATATTTCCCTTACCAAGCATGATCATAAGCGTAACATTTCCATTTGTACTAACTTCCTCTATTCTCTGCTGCAATGTGTTTGGGTCACAGAGCTAACTAAAGGTAGGATGTCTACTTTCATATTCTAGAGTATTAACAACACATGACACACGTTACCTGTGTCCAAGACCTAGAAAGGACACAGGGACAGAAACAGGTTGGTCTGTCCACTCAAAGTAGACCAGATGAAACTTAATCTGGAAAATATCTTCTGCTGAACCATTCCAGAAGGCATTATTTTGACTTTCTGATTCATATACAAACCACATTCGGTAAAAGCAGAGCCTTTATGGCCTCTGTGGAGCATAAGGATTCTCACACAATAGTGATCTTTGCAGACACTTCTCTTTGTGTTAATAAAGGTGATCTTTCTCCTCATTACACTATTATGCCAGCAGAGGCTTTCTGTTTGACACAATTATTCTGGGACAGAATTACTAATGTAGACAAGGGTCTTCATCTCTCAAGTTAGCAGCTGCCAGAGTGCTTATAAATTCTCATAGTAAAATACACAACCCAAAATTCAGGGAAGCACTACAGTTTGCACAATTACCCTTCAATGCAAATAACATATGGTTGGTTGTAACAGTCCTTCCCTATTGCCTTACACACATTCCCTTTTAACACTGTATACTTTTGATTTCATAGACCTTTTCTTCATTATCTCAAATTCCTCCTGCTCCTTCCCCCAAGTTTTCATCACTGTCTGACAGTTGGTGATTAAAAACAAATCCCAGAACTAATAACAGTGCTTTACCAGTCCAAGATGATACATAGCATCTTTGATACCACATGGAAACATGGAGATCAACATCTTAAGTGGACTTCACTTAGATGAGCGAGGGGCTCTGGCTGAGATTCAAAGGCAGACTTCGAAAGAATGTCTTTAAAGGCCTGTACACCTGCTAGAACAGACAGAAGACACAAACTTTGAGAAAGTAAACATTTAGAGTCTGTCAAAACAAAAACTCTATCATTATGAATGACCTGAACTTTGGCTGCCTAATGGAAGAAATCCTTCATTTCAATTAGAGTGCTTGCAAAAAGTTAGGAGTATTAAGCTCATGAGAATGCACTACACTATACAATACAGACAGTAGTCCTGATCCCAGCTGCCTCACTGCCTTTAGAGAACAGTACCTTGAGCAGAGCCCCTGCAACGAGTACTGGAGAGACACTGGGAAGCTTATAATGAACTTCCACAAAAAAACCCAAAACGCTCTGGGTGTTCTTGAGCTGAGTGTAAGGCTTAAGTGTTACACTATGGGCAATATATCCTTGTCATATTTCCTCCTCCCTACGAAGTTCAGAAAGCCCAACGCAAGCTGGTTCTCACTGGTAGCACACTAGTTATACCTAAAGCATTTGAGACAAATACAGAGGGGGTTTTGCCTGGGAACCCTCCCTCACAGGTGTCTGGCAGTGAGCCAGCTGTCACTTCAAACTGGCACTAGTGCATTCATAAACACCCCAGATAGCAGTTTCTCAATTATATACTCTTTTGGATCCCGGACCAGCACAATATCAGCAGTGCCACCCTTTCCCCCATACACTTTTTGTGGGCCTTGTGTGTTTTAGTTTTCTCACCTTTGCTTCCCCGAATGACTTCCACATGGTATTTCCAAGTCAGTGTATTCTACTGAGAAGGTACAGTGCTAACAGGTACCTCAAAAGCATGAGTGGTGCTGTCTTGCAGGATTGTCAGTATCATAGAACAGAATCACAGAATCATTAGGGTTAGAAAAAACCTCCAAGATCAAGTCCAGTCTTTGACTGAACATCACCATGTCAACTAAACCATAGCATTAAGTGCCATATCCAGTCTTTTTTTGACCACTTCCAGGGATAGTGACTTCACCACCTCCCTGGGCAGCCTGTTCCAGTGCTTGACAACCCTTTCAGTGAAGAAATTCTTCCTCATGTCTGCCCTGAAACTCCCCTGGCACAGCTTGAGGCCTTTTCCTCTACTGCTAGAATTTAGTGTGTGCTGTGACATCACCGTACATCATGTATCTTATTTTACTTCATCCTGCTGACCTACTAGAGTACTTTATCAGCCTCAGGGATCCCAGACACTGCATAAATCTTGTGGAGAATTCACCCATTGTTATTGCAAATGGGAACACAGCTGTTTCTGGGGCTGAAAAAAGCTTAACCCATCAGAGCAGTAACAGAGCACACAAGCTGCAAAACATCACAGAAGACTTGATTCCTGACAAACTAGCAAGAAATATGGAGATGGTACAACATAATTGATCATGTTGACAGTTTGATAAGCATATCTCTATGTAACAAAGCTGTACTTGCACCAGAATACTTAAAAAAAAAAAACCCTCTACTGAATACACATACCTTAGGACTTCAATGTATTATCCTCAAGGCAGAATATTCAATAGCAGAACTCACTCTGGAAGGTCTCAGCAGGAAGTATTCAAAAACTTACCTCATTTGCACTGAAAAATCAACCTGAGGGGATCAAATGATACCTTGCACGTTTCAGCTACAATGTGCCACCACACTACAAAGCCATATTTCTATACCCAAAGGACAACCTATATAAACTGCTGTATTTGTCTCTTAGGAATACAATGGATTAAAGAAGACTGCTCAAAACCAGTCAGAGGTTACATTTTAATGATCTGCACTAGCAGAAAGCCCTATTCACAAAACTTCTTAAGTCACATGCTCCTTTCACAGCAGGCCTTACGATATTGCAATTGAAGTTTTAAAAACCTTCATTCTTGTTGAAAGCCAACACGTACATTAAAGACAGCTAGGTGCAACTGATCAGGGATCAAATGCAGAACTTCTCCTGGAATACAAATCCCAGGACAGCAGAACACACGTATGCTGTCACAGCCCGTTTCCAGTCCTACTTTCAACTGCCCAGGGCCCAAGAGCACTGAGGGATGGAGACAGCACAACCCGAAGTAGGATCAAACACTTCTAATAAAACAAAGGCAGAATCTTGTTTATTTCATGAAGCAGGATCATTACCTGCCAAATGCAAACATAAGCCTTGAGCATTGCATATGCTAGGGGAAAAAAGAAAACAAAGCAAAAAGCAATTTACAGGCTGCAGGTGCCTCCTGATGCCCTTCAAGATGTTTTAAACTGATAACATAAGGTGAGCCAAAACATTCTTAACTATCAGAGAGCCTCATAGCCCTCAGGGGAAAAGAGGAGCCTAACAACCTTTCTGCACAAAACTCTGGATGCAGTCCGAAGACCTTCGCCTGCAATGAGTCATCACCTTAAGTAGGCAGAAGTGGATTGGTCAAGCTGCAGGGATACAGTGTTGGGCTGAACACAACACTGTGGAAATCAGTAAGGTTACATGAATTGAGAACAAAGTTCAGTCCTTTTTTCCATGTTCTCTTTTCATAAGAATTCAGTGACATGGTACAGTCAAGCATTCAGGGAAAGCAGAAAATCAGTAAGCAGAGAAGCCTTGCTTACTGAAGATTTGTGCTGCTAGTATGTATCTGCATGAGGGAAATGAGGGCCTCCATTAATTAAGAGTTCATCAACTTGAATCCATTTGTAAAACAAGCCTAGAAATACTGGCAGCTGACTGATACCTCTGTTGACACTAAAGGAAGTTATCAAGGTTTGGACAGGCCACAAAAGCTATTTTTTCAGTTCAATAAAATAGTATCAGTAGAATTAGGAAAGGAGTAAACCCAAGGAAGGCAATTAGTACTTTTTGGAAAATGTCAATTCATTAAAATTGCAAAATTTTGAAGATACATATTTTGAAAAATAAGTTTATCAGGCTCAGAATGGGAGAAGAGGAAAACAGTCTGACAGTTGTCACTAAATAGTCCATAAGCCCTGGGTCAGTATGTTAATCTGAAACAGTGGACACCAATGCCCAAGTTGCTTGCCCACACAGTCATTACTGTATGTGCTTATACAGAACATGTTCTGCTCTTACATAACAATTTTAAGACCAAAACAAGACTTAAAGAGGTAAAAAATTTGAACTTGAATGTTTTCAAAGACTTGATTTTAGCATGTGTGACAGCAGCTGTATATTGTGAATACATGGAGTGTGTTCAATATAGAATATTACAGAACCACAGAATATTCTGAGTTGGAAGGGACCCACAGGGATCATCGAGTCCAACTCTTAAGGGAATGACCCATAGGGGCATCGAGCCCACAACCCTGGCACCATTAGCACCGCGCTCTAACCAACTGAGCAGATGTGCAGAATTTTATTCAACACTGTATTCTGCCTACAGAGCACAGTATTGGCTTCGCAGGCTGGACAAAAACTAGGGGACTCTTGCTTGCTGATTTGCGTTGAGGAGACACGAACAAAACAGAGTAGGTAGTTTTCCTCTGAGAGGATGAACTAACACTCCAGTGACTGAAGACATGTGCCACCACTGACAGCAAGAGACCAAGTAGAAGCTGGAAACAACCAGCACCATCTAGTGCTCAGGAGAGACGGAGCAGGAAGAACAGACAGAAGAACGCACCAACTATTTTCCGGCACAGAAGTTGAGGAGACACACTTTCAAGGAGACTGAAACTGCACTTGAACACTAAAAGAGACTCTGCAGCAGGGAAAAGGCAAGCAGATGTACCTATCATCATCTTAGTGCTTAAAGGACTTCAATGCAAGCGATAAGGTAATAATAAACAACTGCTTCCAGACATGCAAAGAAAGCAAGCAATTTTATCATTCTGGGCACTCCTTTGGAAAGACAGTTTAGAAAAGACATTTATTGTTTCTCACCCCTCAATAAGTGGGGGGGGATCTCTCTCATGTTCCAAAAGACAGTTATCTACAAGTAACTGCATGCTCTCAGCTACGCTCCATACATCTAGAAGTAGTAAACACAGATCTAACAGGCCCTCCACTGCAAAATCAAGACCACCAATCTTTTTGTCCAGGTCAGTGCAACGCCATGGACACGGTAACATCCACAGTTCTCTCTTGCTAAGTGTTTCCAGAGTGGACGGCTGCAACTACACTGCCAAACTTTCAAGTAGGACCCAAAACTACTTTATTTTGTTACCATTTCCCTCATCAGTATGGTGGGTGCCAAATCTCAGAAATCTAAATATACCTCTCAAATATCAACATCATCACATATTCAGATATGCACAGTCAGTTTTCAGCTGTAGACTTCAGGAGAAAACTTAATTACCAATGGCAAACTCTGTATCCTGCTGTTAATTAGAATTGCAATTTGCATTGAATAATAGAGAACATGGAATGATTTTCAATGTATGAATTTCTAATTTCTCCTCCAGGTATTTTAATTACACACCATCTCAACAGGAACTGAGATAAAAAGGCCACAAAAATAGCTTAATTGGTGTCAATCACCTGGGATGCAGAAGTGTACCACAGAGCAGACTGCTTTGTAGGCATCATTCCACCTACTGGCACAAGACAAACAAGCTGCCACTCCACCTTCTCTGTCAGATACTGTCAACAACACAAATGGACCCCTACAGATCAAGTAGGCAACAATTACTGTCCCTGTAAGAATTAGGACCCCCACCTTCTGATTCTGCCTTTCTTGATTTTCCTTCCTGTTATACAGCATAACCAAGGCAGTGAAGTAGCTTCTACATAAGCCCTGCATAAAGTTTCTGCACGAGGCATTTTATTTTGCCCCAGCCTAACTTCCCACATAATGCGACCATTACTCCATCTTTAAAGGGTTCAGTATTAAACACAAATCCCTTCTGCAAGGGCAAGTTGCCTATATTGAACTAAGTCTCTATAACTGAAAGCACACACCATAGAGAACTGACTTCTAAAGTTTTGAAAATAACCTTTGACATATAAATCAAGTATAGGCTGTGATCCTTGCTCTGGCTAAGTCCGCAAAAACACCAAGGTAACAATTATGAAGAGCACTGAACTGCCTCACTAAGGAGAGGGCATGGAGCACAAAAAACAACCTGAAGGTGCAGTTTTCAACACCTCAGTTGAATTGACCTGAAGTCCAACTGGTTTGAGAACTTTTTTCAGTTACAAGAGCTGAAACGAAAGATATGATTAGATGTATGGAAACAAGATAACCCCTTCAGCAGCTGTTTCCAATGAAAAAATTAAACTCATTACAAAACTGTACTCTCACAGAAAGTCTCAGCTAAGAGCTGTCACTGTTCACCTTGGCAGAAAGCACTGCGGCAAGAAACAGGAACTAGCTATCATCAGCGATAAGGAGACACTAAGATGTGTACCATGAGTACTTCCTAACTTCTGAACCTTTTTACTGCTCCCTTCCTTGATTCTAAAAACCTTACTGTATCAGGGAATTCTCAGTCTGCAGAGGAATTTGAGCATCTCAGTGCTGCAAACACTGGAGAACAAAACTAGGTAGACCACTTGCAACAAGACATTAAAACATCAGTTTCCTACAAGGTGAGACTTCAGGAGCATTTAAGTCATCAACATTCCTTAAAAGATTCTCAGACCATAATCCCTGTAGCTTCTTACAAGCTGCATTACACCACTCCAAAATGCACTGTAACCCCAGGTCAACACTAAGTTATTCTGTTGACCCTAGCAACAACAGATGCTGTTTCTGTTGCCAGATTCAGACTCCTCTCCCAAGCAACATAGATGACTTCCATCCCTAAATACCAGCTGCTGTGGAATTTACCCAAAATGGTACAACTTTCGCATGTGACCTCACTACCCTCATAATATTACAAAAACATCCCTCGCCACCTGCTATTGTGCACTGAAATATGAGTGTAACTTGCACCCACAACTTACCCCACCATTCCACTTTGAACTTCCAGCTATGATGAAGGGAAGCATGAATGGATTCAAAAGGACCCAGAAATTTACACAGTTTCCCCAAAAATGAATATAGAGAATGTATTTCAGGAAGTCCTGTCATCAGATCTAACACTGGGTTGACTGTAGAACTGTTCTGCAGTCTCTCATGTCCCTAGTTAACCCGTCTCCCAGCTGCTCTATACAGCTTAGAAATGAACTTGATGAAACACGAATAATACACAATGCCCATCATTAGTTCTTGTTACTCAGCAGAAAATCAATACATGCTCTGTTACAGCACAGGACATGCTGTTACTCTAGTCCCTGTACTCTGAAGGAACAGCTCCCACAGCCAAGCGTAACACAGCCTGCAGCAGAGGAAAGGTGGCGAGACCTCAGCAACAGTTCCACAACAAGAACGCTGAGCTCCTTAGCTATTAATCACAAAATAGGGTTTTGGAGATAACTGGTACCACAGGCTTTAGAACTCTTTAGACATTTCTCAGATCTCAGCTTCTCCTCTTTTCCAGATAAGCTGGTATCAGCTATAGGTACATTTTAGGAATGCTACACTCCATTCTTGATTTTGTTAGTTAAAGCTCTGATGTTTACTAGCACAGTAAAATCCCACATCTGTACATACAGCTATTGAATGTACCTGGTATTCAAAGAATCCCCAACTTAGCTAAGACAACTTAAAAAAAATATCATCCCTATAGAAACTCTAGAGTCCTAGCTTATAGTGGGATAAATGAAACACAATTAGGCAGAAATGAGAAATGTGATCATGGCCATACATCCAACATAGGCAAAGACGGGCAGTGACAGAAAATAAAGATCTGGGTCCTGCAAGACCATTTGTGCTTCCCTTCCTATCTGGCATCTGTTTCAGAGCTATTCACAATGTGGGTGCTCTGCAGGCTGGCAACCATGCAGAACACGGTCATTTCAGAACACATGCAAAAAAAAGAAAAGGCATTTATGCCAAAACCAGCACAGAATAAGTGTACTGTGAACAAAATGGGGAACTCTTCAGGCCACATTCTCCAGTGACGTCTGTGTCAATGACATTCTGTATTGACTGGCTATTTATAGTGTTTTCCAATACTTACTATCCATGTAGCAACTAAGTTTGCTACAAATGGGAACGGATTTAGCTGCATAAGTTAGGGAAAACATCTTCATTTTGCAGACAAGTCAGTGGTACACTAAATCATTTTTCCAGGGAACACAGAAAAGTGCAATGTTAAAACCCCAATGTGAACAGAAATATCCTGGGATCCACAACCATGTTGAACAGCATCACTTTTTTCCACCCTTCTGAGCAGCCCCTTTCAACTAGCCACATGGCCCTGCTTTACCAACTCACCTGAAGCAACCTGCAGTGTAGGACCACTCTTTTGCAGTAATATAACCTGACAGGTTGGACAAGCAGAGAAGAATTACTGCTTTCTCATTTGGAATCAGAAGAAACTCAAGCCTGCAGGAAGTTTAATCAAGCCAGTCTGTGGCTCAGTTAATTATTTCAGATCACTGCCAGAACACATGGAATCATTCACAATCACAACAACCCAAGTGCTTTCACACTGCAGGTCCACAGTCCTTCTGCATCAGTATGGGGCACAATCTTTGGAAAATGGTGCAGATGTGTCACATTCAGACCAACAATGAATGCCACTTCCTTGGAGATCCTCCATGCAAGCTGGGCCCAATGCCCTGTGGTTTGTGGGACCCCACTTATGAACGCATGGTGCAGTATAAGAAAGAAAAAAAGGCACTAACAGAGAGTGCACAATGATAAGTAAGAGAAAAAAAATAAATCTCTTCTCCCCAGGTAGCTTCCTGCGTGTCAAACAGAATTCTGTGACTAAGTCACTGCAAAACACTGCGTTCTGGTGTAGTTCAAAATCTTACAGCACTGCCTGTTCTTGCTCTGCCTGCCACTGTGTCAAGAGGGATGTGCAAAAAGGCATTTTAAGCCAGCCTAACAGGGTGGTAAGACAAAGACCCCAAAGTGTAAAAACACACCTGACTTCACAGCAGTAACATTCAAATACAGGGGCAAATGTTGCTTTTAAAAAAAATTCCATTAAAAACAAGAGGCAGCCTAATGCAATTACTTTTATCTACCCTACTGACAGCACCAATACTGTTGGGAGAGACAATGCTAAGCAGCATGGACAGGGAGTCCACGCAGAACAAGCTGGCAGTGAAGTGCATGATGACTGAGTCAGTGCACTCACAATTTTTAGCAGAGTCACATTTGTCTCCTTCTTTGTTTCTGGGAACTCAGTCTTCAGGTACTGGGAGGTAGAGGAACTGGCCTAGTCCTTACACAGCTCTCACTCATCTGCTGTAACACTGTAGCAGTGCAACAGGTTTTTGGTTTTTTCCTCTGTAGATGCTGCCACTTGAAACTGCCTCCAAAATACACTGCATTCAAACCCATGCACAGGGCTGGTCATCCCCCAAATACAATCAGAACTAAATCAACTGAATTCAGTTGCTCCTATGCTGCAACAAGGAACTTAATTCTAAATCTACTCTGGAGATACCAACTCTGTCCACAGGAAGCACTTATATGGGAGCTAAAATGACTGCAAAAGTTTTACATTAATACTACAGTGACAGATCATTAGATTTTCTAGCTAAAAAAATTTCAGCCTCTCTTCCATGCTAGGTCATCTATTTTCTTAAACCTTTCATCCAAAAGGGAAATGTTTTGAAGCTTTTTGTCTGCCCTCCCACCTGCTTCCCAAAATAGGTAGTAAACATGAAAGAAATTGCATCCAGGTACTGCGTGTCCCTTCTCCACAAGTTCTGTGCCTGTCTCTCCCATAACAACTGGAAGAACACAGTTTGAGAGACTGCACAACACTCCAAGCAAAGAGCCCTCTCCAAACAGAAAATTCAAGGAGCATGATGCATCTCAACCACTATGAAATGAAAATGAGATATCACAGGAGCACTCATATCCAAAACAACACCATGTAGTCAAGTCCCATTTCTCAGTCTCACTAGATAATCTGGCCAGTGTATCAGAACACTCAGGAGCGATAAGTACAACTCAGTTACCATTAATGACAACTGATGGGAATGAGGTGATGTTATGTTGAAAGCACAAAGAAATGCTGGCATACCTGGGGTAATTTCAAAGAGATGTTTCCCTGGTTCATCAGGATTAGGTGGCAGCTCATTCACCTGACTGCCTTGCAGTAGTATCAAACCCTGTAATGGACACAAACATTAGTGAAAAGGGAAAGGCCACTAAAAGGGTAAGGAAAGGATGACGAAATGTATAGTAAATTCAAGTCCTGCTCATCTACTGAGCCCAACACCTTTCTACAGTTCTGAGCAAGAAAAGATTTGAGCTGGTCATGCACCTGCTTCACTGTCCTTTCTCTCACACTGGACACTGCTGGTTAAAGGCTCTTTCCTCTGGAATAACACTACTCTGAGCACGCAGAAGTGATTCTCCTTGATTTCCGTAACTAATTATCCCTTGCAAAAGTTTTATCTCACATTACATCTGCTCTTCCTACACCCCTGAATTTCTGGTTGCAGCATGCATTTGAATAAAATGGCCAATTTTCCAGAGATCCTCAGTACACAGAAGTTCCCAGGGAGATACTAGAAGAGAGCAGCTAATTCGGGTTTGCAAGGCAATGGACTACCCTTTTAATCCAAAAGACTATAGCTTCCCTAGAAAAAAACTGGAGCCTTTTTACTTCCTAAGTTCAAATGCTGCCAGTATTCAGCTTCATTTCCACTTTGAGCCCAATCATAACTAACACAACGTATTCCAGTTTAGGAATTCTGGATAGCTGGTGACAGAGTATCTTCAAAGTGGGCAAAATGGTCTTTATGGAAAAGCTGAAAAAGATACCACAGGAAGCTCTTGTCCAGTAACAAGAGTGAAACAAGCATTTAATCTCTGATATTTTAAAGGGTTTCCAGTTAACATTCTTCAGGACATATGCATAATCAGACAAAATACCATAAGAACTGGGACTCTCAAGAGTTAAGCCATGAAGAAGGTAATCAGCAGTTCCCACTCCTGCACTAAACTGCCCTGGAATGCAAACTGGTTCCAAAGCATCTTTTCTTGCTGAACAGAAAACGAAGACAGCTGTTTCAGTCAGGTTTTTTCACACATATCCCTGGTTTATGAGAATGTAGCTATGCATGTTTACTAATCTGGCAACAACCAAATCCAAGACACACTTGACCATTATAACACTGGTAATCAAAACAAATTCTAGTTATGCTATTTGCCAGTTTGCAGATCCACATATAATGGAGAAACATAATTAGTGTCTCATGAGACAGACTATCCAGAATTTCAACTAACAGAAGACAACTCATCATATGACCTTTGCAATCTTCTCTCTAAAATAATGAGGCCAGATATGTTACTTATGATTGCTGCTATTCAGTATAACTTCCATAGCTTTGCTCCTTGGGAATACATCTTCCTACAGATGCTTTGTTCAACAGTGTAAAGGCTCAGTTCCTGTCCCCCTGCTAGTGTAAGGATAAGACTATGGAAGGACACAGTGCAGGAGGGCACTTAGCAAAATCCATGCTGAGTGGTTTCTCAAGAATGGTTGTAAGATTTAAAATTGAGGTAAAATAAGTCAACACAACAGGATAAACCTTCAACACCCTTTCCTCCCAATCCTGTTGCCCTGCAATTTGACTCTGACATTCACTGAAATTCAAAGATAAACTGAAGACATTCCAAAGATAACAGGAAAACATTGGAAAGGCAACTTGACAAAAATGCATCTGAAGTTACTCCGAATGGTATCAAAAAGTATTGTATAAAAACATCATCTTTAGAGTCCAATGGACAGAACACATTCTAGAAAATTATGCTGTTTCCTAAAGCACAAAATTCAAGCCCACTGCAGATGCATTAAAGCTTTTTATCACGCCAAGCCAATACTGAAGGAAGGTTAATGAATTAGTTGCAGTGACTTCTGTTCCCCTGGAAATTGGGGAGGGGTGCCTGCTGTCTCCTTTCCTGGGAATAGAAATGAGCCCAAAGCTACTTAAAAAACCCACACATATATTGACAGAGTCAGTAGCAGCATCAAAAGCTCTTTGCAAGTCAGTCCTCACTTCCCCCTGTCCTCATGGGGGCAAAAAAAAAAAAAAAGAAAACTCTGAAAAAAAGCAATGGCTGCAAGTCTACCCTCTAACGTTTGGTGTCTGATGGAGTGGGCTGTGCAACTGCAACTGTCAGGTGGCACACAAATATACACACCTTCAACAGTACTCTGTCCATTAAAGACAAGAATAATTCCTCTTCAGAAAGCCTACATGATTCTCCTGCCATTAGATTACAGTTCCACCTTTTCAGCAATATTATTAAAGGAAGAGTATCTACAGTTTTCTCTAAGAATCTGAAAGAACAGGTTTTCATAAAAATAGGCAACGCAACATCCATAAACAAAAAGATGTGTTTCATGTTTCTCTTTTGAAACATTATGTCATAAATCTCATTTGACTTTATCAAGTAAACAACAAGAATACAACTCTCTTCCGGAGTATGTATAAATAATCAAGTAGGCAAAAGATCAATGGGAACTCTGGTGAAACTATTGATTTAGTTTTTACACACAAGCTTAAAGGCCATACTTAATAAATAAACCAAGAAGATTTCAATTAAGCATGAGTACCTTTAGGTTTGAGGGAAATGAGGGATTATTATAAATAACAACTGGTGAAAATATCTCTATGGCCAATAACAAAGAAGTCCTTCCAATAAAGAGTCTCAGTTATCCTCCTAAGATGCATGGGCACGCCTGTGCCATTACCCTTTCATTCCAGAGAATCCCAAGCAACAGCTCTCTACAAGCCCCAAAAGTACATCTCACCTATGGGATGCATACAGTCGTAGCTGAAGTCAGATGCAAATCTAATTTGCAACTCCTACAAGAATAGTCAGGACATAGTCCTGTATCATCCTATACAAAATGGCTTCCCACAGTGATAAATGTATGGCAACCCTGTGCCCAAACAGTGCCAGGGTTAAAGAAATCCTTTACAACATGATTACCTGAGGCAGTTTATTCCTCATCATGTTCACTGACACAATTCAGAAGTGCCCAGCTCTCCACATGCACTGCATATGAAGATAAGGTGCTTGGCTTGAAAGTGCAAAATCCAGCTGCTACTGGCAGCATCCTGAGTAATCAGGTTACATCATCAAGTTGAAATCTCTCTAGCCTTTACAGAGCAGGCTATCTGTAATTATAGACCAAAGCCCTGATCAGGAGAGTGCAAGATATAAGATGCAGTCAACATCCTCATTCATCTACCATATTCATGTCAGGCCCACAGGGGAATATTAATTTCCATTCTCACTCTACAATGAAATTTATGTGTGACAGTCAAGCAGGCAGCTGCATCAAGCAGTTTAATAATCGTCCATAATGAGTCTGTGGATGGTGATGATATTACACAGGCTGACTGTCACTCTGTAATGCCTGTACTGACTCATCAGGAGCCAGCAGTACAGGGACACTGTCTGGCTCATTCAATTATGTTCCCTCTGTTCAATAACTCTGGTTAAAGGCCTGACAGTCAAACAATGACTAGTGAATTATGATGCATAATCTACTGCAGCAACTAGGGAAGACCTTAGCACAAATGCTGCAATAGAATTTTACAGCCATTTGAAAAACATGAATAAGAAATTCTTCATCTCCTCTGTAAGCTTTAGCCCACAGCACAACAGCCACCCCCTCTCCCCCCACACTAAAACACATTACAGCCCATTCTCAGCATGTAACAAAACCTATGCACTCCACACACACACAAGCCAGCCCTGAGCTGGTTCACCTCATGGCTAACAACGGATTAACTGGGAGATAACGAGTCCCAGCTGAGCAAGCAAGGTTAATCACTCCTGCCTCAGTAATCTGTAACTCCATAGCTCTTCCTGTCAAACTCCAGTCTCATAGATGACCATATTAAGATTTGGAGGTCAGCATGCCCTAGTGGGTAAATAAACACCTTCTAACCTTTTCTCAAGCTCTATGACTTGTCTGGTAGTAGAGAAGCCTCCCTGTGACATCTCTTGCCTTTGAACCTCCTTAAGTGTGTATGGTTTTGGTGAGGATAGAAAACAACTGAAATGAGCTGTCAATCAAAGCATGACTGTGATCACAGAAGTCACAACCATTAAGTCCTACAGTTCTCTAGTCACACCTGAGGTTTAGTTTCCTCTTCATCCTTATAATAGGAGAGCTGATCCCCACGCAGCACAAACCACCGCTGCTGCCAGTTCTTCATAATGCTCCTTTGTTTCTTTAGCCAGCCACACTTCAGCACACGTTCTTGAGGATTTGGAGAAGATGGTCTGGAGGGAGGCCCAATCTGTTCACCCATCACCAGACTCCTTGACCGGGCTGAAAAGAGAATTACAGAGTAAGTGAAACAAAGAAATAACAGTAAGAACACTCAGAGAGGCTAAAGAACTGTTCCACATTTTCTTCTCAGATATGGACAGACCATTACATGTTCCCTCTTTGAACAGGTACTTGTTTTTCAGGGTGTACTTTCAAGTTCATGACAGCAAACACAAGACAAACATCACCTTTTTGGTACTGCTCACTCCAGGGTGTGTAAAGAGACACAATACCACCACTAAGGCTTCACTGCTCACACTACCTTTCTTTGTGGCAAATCATTACTGCCTTCCACCTCTACATGGGAATAGTGATACTGCTCTCTCCTAATGGGGTATTTGCCCAATGAGGATGTACAAATGTGTAGTGAGGGGGCACAAAGAGAAGGAGAGAGTATAAAAAATACTCTCCCTCCACACACTATCAGTCTGGGGTGATTAACCAGTGAAACCAGCTGCCACAGGAGAGAGAGGGGGAAAAAAAATTAAAAACTGGGCAAGATTCAAAAAGAGAATTGTCAATCAAAGGAGTGACTGTGATCTACACAAAAGGCATAGAGATAACATAGCTATCCAGAATTATTAAAGTCATCTCACTCTTCAGGGCATTCTGGCATTAGAGCAGAAAAACAAAATTAAAAAATTAAATTAAAAAATAAAAGGACAAAATAGAGGAAAGAACCAACACGTAAATCTGAGGAAGAGTTTCAGAAACAGACAAGTGAGGAAAAGTTTATGCAATAGAAAAGTCTATCAGCCTTTCTATCCTCCTCTTTTGCAGTAAGAGTACTAAAGCTGGGGCATTTAGAACTAGTCTGGAGTAGCACACAATGATTATATATTGCAGGCAGTAAGCCAGTTCTCTGGAATAGATAGGTTAGGTGACCTCATAGGTCTTTTTCACATCTACTTCCTTTGGATTTATGAAGTATCTTATAATAACAGTTATTATTTAATATTTCATGCCATTTTTCCTTCATTAGAGCTAACACAACCCTGCTCCATCCCATTTTCTGCATTCAGCTAACTTAAAGCACAATTTATAACTGCCCACTTGGAACAAGGCATGAGTTTACAGGCAAATACCAGTAAATCTGCATCACTGATGTGTCACATTAACACTGAACTGCTGCAGCTAAAAACCACGGAAGCTTCTTATTCAGGTATCCCTGACACACTACAGCTAATTCAAACTATCACAAGAAAGGGCAACCCTCTGCCTCTCAGAGTACCATCTAGTTTTGTCTCTTTCGGGTTCAGACAACTAAAACGTGGCCTTGATGTTACCACCTGGTTTCTGCTCCTGGTGCCTCAGCACACAGTGATGAAACTGCCAGCATACACCAAAGAAAGAAAAATAATGTGGATGTTGTGGTGTCTGGGGAATTTAAAAAAAAATAAATTAAAAAAAAAATCACAATTGCAACATTAAACTTGATCCTATTTCTTCACTTCCATGAAGCAAACTGCAAAATAAGGAGAGGCAGATAAGGGACTTTGGTCAGATCTTTAGAGAGCCTCCTCAGTGTAATCCAGTGAAGGAAATTACATTGGTGTCTGTGATAAAATCTGCTTTGACCTTCCTCATGACCTGGCAGTCAGGTCATCATGTTCTGCTTTATAAAGAACTATAAACCAGCACATCTACACAGTAAACGTTTTCTTCAGCAGAGGGCAGATCTGAATGGCATCACATCCTCCCATTATCAAGAAGTCTCCGTGACACAATCTCCACTTGTATAGTTTCATATCCTTTCTCCTCCCACTCTGGCTTAAGGATCCGCTCACCTCTCCTGTAACCATCCAGAAGGCACTCAAGTCTGACCCTAACAAATTCCAGTTTTATAGACAAAAGATGGCATCACTTTTTCAGTCCTAAATTGCAGACTCAGTGCAAGCCCTAGCAGGCAGGATAGAATTTTTTTTTACATTTCTCTAAACTGCTAAGGTAAATCCTGCTACTCTCAACAGAGCTGTGAATAACAGGTTTTATCTTGTGGCTCAGTCAAGAGAAATTAGGTTTCAAATTATAACTGTTTCATGCAGTAAGAAATTAAGTTTTTATTTTGTTTTTAGTTTCACTTAAAAATTAATTTAAAAGTTGAAATGTTGTAAGAAGTGCTGCTGCAGCATCGCAGCTTTTTCAGAATTACTCTTCCCTTAATTTATGCCTAAAATACATTGCTGAATTCAATGTGAGCTAATATATAGCATTAGTCCTACATTAGTAAAGTTTACCAGCAACTTTTGGATTCTCCTAAGTAACCCAATACACCTTCATTCTGATTATTTCTGCACACTAAAAAAATAGTAAAAAAAAAAAAAATCACTTAAAATCAGGCCTTGATGTATCCAGGCATATTCTCTAAGCTCACTCACTGTGGTCTGAGCTCTCTCAGACGGGTATTTTCATTCCCATAAATATATCAAGAACCACCTTCCCCCATGCAGCCAAGATCCTCAGGCTTTAATTCGGCCCTTCTGGCAGCACAGCAACCTCTGGCAGATGGTTACAGAGGTACCAGAACACCTGGCCCCTCCCCATCAGGATGTGGAGGACCCCATCTCACGCACAGGCTGTAACAAAACTCACTGGTCATGTTTAAATCTCTGTTGCAGAGGTCCATAGGAACTGAGTCAAATGAAACTTCTCTGCCTCATCCCAGGCCACACTTTACAATTATTATCAAACTGTAATCTGGTTTAGACTGTCCATATTCCATTCCACATTCATGTTACAAACTGTGTCATTACAAAAATAAATATCCCAAACATTTGCTTTTATCAAAGGCACTATAACGGTTCTTAGGCAACATCTTGGCTATTAAAGTAACCAATTAGGTGCTTACTGAAATATGGATTTTGGTAACGTTAGACTATCTCCACACTGAAGTACCTTAGCACTCTCCAACTTAAGCATGAAAATGCCATCAGCCCCCAGTTTTCCTGACTTGCATGTAGTATATACACCCTCTGCTACTTTACCTCTCCCTCTAAGAAATTCATTTTATTTAACTGGAAACCTACCATCTATATTGACACAGACCTCACAAAAGACATCAAACATCTTGCTTTGAAATAACCCCAAATATGTTACCTTGTATGTTCCCTCACTCCTGCTTTGGTACTACTTGTACAGCTCACCTAGTAATTATTTATTTTAGCCAAGACTTAAAGCTTTCACAATCGGTCTCTGGAGAATGCAGATCTTTTTCTTATTTTATTTTATGCAGCACCACATCTCAGTCAATTGCTATGATTGTTAATTCTTCATGCTGTCTTAGCTTTCCATTTCCTTAGTTTCTGGTCGTGACTGTAATAGTTAATTTCATTAGGGAGATACTTAGCAACTTCATCTGCAAGTCAACAACATGGATCAGATAGAAATTTTTAGAAAGAGGAATTATTTATGGCTATTAACAGCATTGATGCTTATATTGCATGCTTCACAGAATACAATAATTGCATAGAGGTCAGAAGAAAACTTTTACAGATGAGCACAGCCTGCCTTTAAAGCAGCAGCTATCTCAGACTACTGAGATCAAAATATCTACTTCTATAATCTGATGCAGTACATCAAGACCTTGATTCTTAATGGTAGAAATATATTATTTGTGCTCATCTATTTAACAGAATTATGGAATCAGCAGAACATAAGGAAGAAAACAAATCAATAAATCAGACTCACAACTCAGCAAATACATTACATGCTCTGGAGTTCTGATCCAGTAATGCGTTTTCAATAACGCCACACAGGTTGGTTTCGCTCTTCACATTGTCATTAGTTGATTATTGATTTAGCCATATGCATAAGTTCTAAACAGAAATCAGCGTAGAAAGGATTCAAACTCTCCACGGATAAAGGTTTGGGATTCATTTGCACAGCACGGCAGTACTGAAATGCCAACCACATCATACCCACACCACGCCCACCCCAGGTAATTGTAGCACGGCAAGGTAACAACAGAGCAGTACTGAAATGCCAACCACATACCCACACCACGCCCATCCCAGGTAATTGTAGCACGGCAAGGTAACAACAGACCAGGCAGACACATAGGTGGCACTAACGAGTCGAGCCATTTTGGGATGGTAAATCATTGTGTAAGGCAAGAATCAGAATTACAGACCTTGAAAATACTCCTGTGACTGGAAGTGACACTGGCATATGGAAGTTCTCATATCGAGATGAATATGAGAGGAGGAATACAAGCAAAGGCAGTGAAGCAATGCTTAACACTCAGTGTGCAAATGCCTGAGACTACACTAAACAAACTCCCCTCCAAAACACCACACTTGATTGTCATGCCTCTAATGGTAAAATCCAAGATTATCCTAAGGAGTGGGTGGGTCAAGTTGGATGGAGCCACACTTCCATTCCTTACAGAGGCAGCGATCCCTATCCAGAGGGCCATACACCACTATAAGAGTTCCTCTACAACTTAGACCTGCCTCCAAGCAATATCCACATTCCTGTTTTCTCATCACATCTATTTTCTACCCTGAATATGCACATAACAGAGACAACATCTGCCCTTCCCTATCCATACCATCCCCCCTTCCTGAGTTCAATCCTGCCTGGCAACATTATACAATCTCTTCTGCTCTCCCTCTCCCAGCTCTGAACACCACTGGAGATTTGAGCACTCAGTAAGTACTTACTTAAACCAGACATGGAAATCAATCAACTCAATGCAATTCAACATCAATTAAAGTTGTAATCTTTTGAAATTTCATAGGCAGTTAGCTAAAATCAATATAGTCATTATAATTGATTCTGGCCAACAAACTGTCCTACAATAAAGGCACTTTGCTCTGGTGTTCCTTCAGTCTGATGACACAGTGACACTACATATTATTTCTAATATAGTCTGTTTAAAGCACTAGCCACAAAGGGAAGTGGTTTCCCATACTATAAAAAATATTCTCAGTTGGTTTACTCAATTCAAATTTGGCCTTATAAAAAGGATTCACTGGAAACACAAGTAATATGCCTGAATTTCCTTTCACTGAATTGTAGGCAATAAAATACTTGGTTTAGATTTTTCTGTATCCATCTCACAACCATATCTATGTTTGAATTTGATTGCTAAGATACCAGAGTCAGTAAGCACAAACAAAACCAAGATACTTCCTCAGAACAATCTGAGAATTAAGCATCTTGAAACACAATAAGCAAAGAAATTAGTCAGAATATTTAATATTTCTAAGGAACTGGCAAGGGCTTTTAGTTCCTTCAAGACAGAGTAGCAATCTCTACAGAAACAAAAAGGTGCTACACAGTCACGTACCTGCTCCCATTTTGTGATCAGGATGACAATTGCCACATTCAGAAACACTACCATAAGAGCCAGCTTGTGCTCCATCACTTCTACTCAATAAAGCTGCACCTGTCTGCTCAGAACATTTTATAGAGCAAAGTGATGTGCTGTGTTCTATTTCGTTCCCTTGATTTGGTTCTCTTTCAGCCAAAATAAAAACAGGAAAGGAAAAAATAAAAGGGTCTGGAAACCTGTTTCTGTTTGGGTTTTTTTTTCAAAAAAAACCCCTATGCAGGCATTACACTGGAAGCAGTTCTGTAACATTACAGTCCAACCAAAGGAAAAGCAGGGAGACAGCTTTATATATGTTTGTCTACTAACTTGTATTTTCTGCAGTGGTTGGAAAACCAGACTGAAAGTACCAAACCAGATTAAAAAAAAAAAAAAATACTTAAAGTCTGAAGGATTGGTGGATCTGTTTGTATAAATATTTACTTGTTATTAAATTCCTGCAAGAAAAACTGCATTCCCAAAAACCAGTTCATAAATGTAAAATCCAACATAAACTAGTACAATATACTATACTATAAACCACTGTAATTTCAACTCTCAGACTAGGGATGACTGCTGTTAGAAATTGGCTATAGTCACAGTCTGAAATACCTTTCAGCCCTTAACTGAAGAGCAGAAACTTTGGTTACACATTATTTACCTGTAGGTAAGCACATTCTGTTTAAAAACAATCACCAAACCCAAATAACCCTGCCCCCCAACCACATAGATAGCCTTTTGAGCAAAAAAATACCAAAGAGGGAGGGGGGGGGGGGTGAAGAAAGGTCTGAATAGAAAGGAGATTACCAAAAAACATATTTTGGCTATGGCTAAAGAATCTGAGCCAGCATGAAGGACTCTGACAAGAAAAGATGAATGCCCACAAAGGAGCCCAAATGGCTTGGGAAACTAGACTTGTCCATGAAGGAACACCCTATCTCCAGGACACAGTTCCATCTCCTTTCAAAGTCCAAAAGCTGAGGGTTCTGCTTTTAAGATGTGTGCTATTTTGTAAAGGTTGTTCTCGCATGTCTTGCACTGCCAGATCAGTCAGTGCTTTTTCACTGGCAAACTCCATGTGCACCAAGGAGTTCTGAAGAATAACACTGGACTGTATAAATGCTTCATATCAGCACTTTTTAAGGGTGAACATGCTGACAGTACCTGGCAGAAAGGGAGGCAGGATTTCCTGCCAGTAAGCAGGTTAGGCACACCCAAACAACACTTGAAATACACATAACTGGATCTGCTTCTGAAAGCTGTGTAGCCCCACCGTGCCGTAAGCTCAGGCACAGCAACACACATTACAAGTTGCCTATAGCCTTTTTAGGGTCATCACAGCTGACTCAGGTTTTCCATCTATCTTCAACAAGATCACAGTATTTCCTTTGTAGAATATGTAGAAAAACGATGCCTCTGTTCCACTGGCACAGCATTTATGGAACACAGTCAGAAACGAGGCAAAGACACACTAGTTTGAGGGAAGTTGCTCGCTCCCTGGCTAGAATGAAGAAATTAATCTTGGACTTGTTTGTGGTGTTCAACAGCCATGACTTTTCACCACCTTACAAATGGCATAGCCAGCTCTGTATAAAGCACATTGTAAATCAGAAAAATAATTTTATACTCCAGTGACCTGGGTGATGTGACCATAAAAGCCACTTTACTGAGCAGAGTTACTTTCAAAAGTATGCAGGTCGTTTATCTAAACATGGCATCAGGGGGATAAGACTGAAGAAAGAAAAAAAAAAATCAGCTTCAATCTTAGTCCTCTTTTCAAGTAACACAAAGTTCAAGGCTTCCATGAGATATACTAACCAATGACCTGGCAATGCCTTGTCTTTATTACATCAGAGAACACACATACAGTAGCACAAACAGATAAACATTAATGCAGAACCTTTCCACAAGTCAAGGAAAACCCAAGTATATTTGATAATCAATGCAATCCACCCCATACAATACAAAACATAAAGACAGTGGAATAATTTAATCATTTTCTCCTGAAGAACAACTGACATTCATCTTCAAACTATTGTTACAAATTGATGGCATGCTGGACTTCAGGAAAAGCTAAGTATTTTGGCAATACACTGCTATCCATAAAGGGGCATTGGTTTGCTGGTTGACATTTCACACTGGAGACCTTTCAGCTATTGTACAAGGCAGTCCTGAACTGAATTTGCTGTCACTATCAGCAAGAAGGCCAGCAGGTCACAACTCCACAGAACAGTTATTTAAAGAGTTTAACCTTGTATTTGCAAAATAATTTGAATTTCTGTTTCAGGTTGTAGGAATAGGTAGTAATTTTGGCAACTGTCAATGAACAAACCTTAAATACTGCAGGTAACCTGCCACCAGCTGTTCTCAAGAGCACCCTGCAAATACACAAAGCCATGCCAGTCTTTTCAAACCACCAGCATTAGATCATGGATAAGTGCCAGGATGGAAAGATGATGGCTTGACTTCTTCTGCTACAACAGACTGACCTACCAATTTACTATCTAGTAAAGTGAAATAGCCCATGTCCTTTGTTACTGCAAAACCAGAGTTACAGACCATATTGACAGTGTAAGAACAAGTACAGAAACTGCTCCCAGCAAAAGACCGTATTTTCCAGTCCCTTTATCTGCACCATCCTCTGAGATCTTCCATCTGGATCCACTGCAGACTATTCAGAGGACAGATCAGCACTTAGGTCGTCTCTAATTGATGTGTTGCTTTAAAGCACATGCACTTGTTGCACACTGCGGACTACAAAGCTATCTAGCAAACCCAAGCACCAGCTCTCCACTCCCACTGAACTCTGGCACAACCTCTTGCAAGCTGTACATCTTCTCCATCTGGTTGGTTAGAACTGCATACCTGACAAGCACTGCTGAAGGCATCTCTGTTGCATCTCTTGTAGTCCCATGGACAACCACACTGAGCTACAGCTTACCACTGCCAGAAGAAAAAAGTCTTATTCCTTTCCTTCTACTTCCACTCAGCTCTTTCCATCTGCCAATACACTCAGCCTTACATTCCCACACTACACTAACAAGGTGAGACCTTTTCATAAGAGAAGTCGCTCACTGTAATGGTAGAAAGTTCTCAGATTTTTTTTCTTGCTGCTATTTTAGTGAGTCAAATCAGGTCACAGAAGGAAGGCTGAATGAATACTTGTACTCCCTCTGCAATCAGCAGCAGCCCCTTGCAGTCCTCTCTATGGCTATGACTATTAATTTTTAATAATCTTTCCAGCCACAGTAGATTAAGGAGCTAACAAAAAAATGCTGACCACAGTAACACTCAGTTTGGAGCTGGGACTGTGGCCTGAGTTTGTCCATCATCAAATACTGGGGAATCCTGATCAAGATTGTAGCTCTACAGCACTACAGATGCAGCATAAACATAGGTCCACTGCTGCCTAACAACTCGGGCTCCTCAGAGGCACTCCAGTCACCCACATGCTTTTGCTAAATACTGTCTGTGCCATGCCAAGCATGGGACATATTCTTCAGACACTGCAGTGTCTGCTAGCATCAATGATTCCTAAAATTGATGTTATGAGCACCAAACATTTGTCCACCCTGCTCCATGAGATATCACTTCCCAAAATTATTCTGGACTGAAAAAATAATCTAGAGTAGAGAAAACTCTCTCAAGGCCTTTTGCCAGCAACTGGCTATAAAATGAAGTGATACCACAACCCAGCCGCTGTCAGCAATAAACACCCCTGAATTCAGCCGTAACATTGTATTTCTCTTCTTTTAGTCATCCAAAGATCAGGAGGGTATTCATGCCTACCCTGCTTTTTAGGGCATAACACTGAACCAAGAGCCCATTTTGCCTATTTCAATACTGTTGTACCTATTTTCAATGTGTGAACAAATTCTGCTTCCTTATGTATGCAACAGCTGACTGACTTGCTGCACTGCCAGGGTTGATCTGGGGGACAAAAGCAGAAGAAATATAGGAATTCTTACTCCTACATTAATTCATACTCTGAATCTAAGTACTCAGATATTTGACTCATCATTATTTGTGACATCACTGGTTAATAAAACAAAGGTGGCTCATCCTAAACTGGAAGTCTGCAAAGGAGTAAGTATTAACCCTGGGCCTACAGTTCTTCCAAAGAGATCATAAAGAACCCAAACCCCTTCCATGCAACAGAATCAGTTCTCACCTTAGAAACAACATATGCAGCTTGTCATTTATTTCCTATACCACAGGTTGGTTTTTCTAATACCAGTGCACAGGATGACAATCTTAGTGAAGCATAACATTTCTGAACACCTGCTTTTAAGGGGAAGGATATTACAAGCAACTTTTTTCAACCGCAGCAAAAACCTAGTATCTCCTCTATTTAACTCTTCATAAAGACTAATTTACAGCTCATTGGGCACAAAGGATGCACAGAAAAGCTCGGTGGGAGGAATACATATTAGAAAGACTGTCAGTAGGAGCCTCCCTCTCCCATATTAGTTTTAAATACCTAAATACATGCAGGCCTGGACAGAGTCTAGGCACAGATCCTTTCCTCTTCCATCTCAGCATATGGCACATGCTGCAGCCTCAGGAAGGAGTTTCCCACCAGTGAACCTTTATCATTGCATCAACTACCCCTGCCCATACTGCAGAGAGCTGAAGAAAACAAATTAAGTTGTTTATGCTGCTGTGCTTGCCTAAAATTTACCATAAATGTAAAGGGAAGGCCAGCAAGGAAAGAAAGTCATTCTGGCAGTAATCTTACAATTAAGAGCCAGCAATTTATACAGGTAGTAAAAGTAGCAGGTGACTGTTCTCTCAGGAGAGAGGTGCTAACATTTGTAGTGCTTCCACTGTGCTATTTATGCACTAATTTCCAGTTTCACCCTGTACTCACTCAGTGATGTTCTACGAGTAATTAGAGAGCCTATGGCTTCGTGATTTTTTAATATTTAATTCCCTCCCCACAAGTGGTCTCCCCAGCCATCCAGCTGCCCTCAGAGCTGAATTACTGCTCTTTCTCAAGGCCCCTTTCCCTCCCCAGGAGGTGAAGCTATGGCTCGTTATTTTGAATTCAGATTGCCTGTGCTTAATAAGCTGGTGCCTGCCTGCAAACTTTTCAGGGCTTTTTCTAAGGAGAATGACTGTCTGCCTGTGCCTCCAGGCAGGGACAAAAAGCTGCTATTGCCAATTGCAGCAATTACCCCAGCACACACCATGTATCCAATTCGAGAGCAGTATCTCTACAGAAATGAGAGGATTACACCTTTGAACAACTCATGTCCTTCTTCATGGGACATGCCACAAAGTAAGAGCGAGAACGCAAACCTGTCTCTTGAAGAATCCCACAAATATCACTTCCTTGACCCTGTCTCTATATGCAAATGGCCACTAAATCAGGACAAGACAAAAAAAAAAAAAAAAAAAAGCCCAGAGCTTATAATGCAGCTCCTTGCCACACACCCCTGCACCAAAACAGCACAATGCTAGGAGCCTAACCCTGTACTGAGGAACACAAGTAACTCCATGCTTCATTCACCTCCCTAGGGCTGCACATAGTGAGAAGGGACCCTCATAGTTTACTTGTCCCCTATGCTTCACCCTTTAGTCTGCTCCTATTTCTTCATGCTACCTTCAGGGAAGTTAGTCCAGCAATGCACCAGGTCCAGCCCAATGCCTCCTTCCACAGCCCCTGTACCCCTGCCTTAGGATTTAGACTTAGCAGCTTCATCTTAAGTTCCTCCACAGCAAAATAACAAAACACAGGGCTATGCTGCAGGCAGCCCTACTGCCACCACCTCTTCCTCCTCCCCCCCACGGTCTCAGAGATGCCTTCCTCTACCAAATTGAGCTATAAACCAAATTACCAACACCTCATCCTTGCCTTTTACCCACATACCTTCCAGAGAAGAGCTCCTGAACTTGCCTCTCCTGCCTTAAAGGATCACTTGTTTAAGGATATGGGGTAGTGAACCGCCTCCTCACAGGTGGGCTCCTCGTTAATGGTGCCTCTGCTCTGCCAGCTGCACGAGTCACTCTGATTGCTCCCACCCCAGGGCCTCGTGTGCTCCCAGCAATGTTGGTGGGCTCTGAGGGCTGAAGGAAGTGTTTGGAGGAGTTCACAGCTTCAGGGCTGTTTACCTTGGTTCCAGGAGTAAGAAACTGGGTGTTACCATTTGCCTGGTAGGCTGGAGGTGCCAAGGCGCTGGCCTCCCAAGTGCTCTGGGATAGCTGTGTACAGCACCAGCCCCTCAAACCAGAGCTGAGCGTGGGGCTGTGGAGGCACCGGTGCTGCCCTGTGCAGAGCTGAGGCTGCAGGTGCTAAGGTGGCATTTGGTGAGAGGCACTAGACACAGGAGAGCTCCTCTTTTCCATCTTTCACTGGCTGGTGAAGGGATGGTTCTTCACACAGCATGAGGGAAATAACCCAGTTCTACGACAGGCATGTGAAGGATACCAGTACATTTGCAGCAGCCTAACTAACCAAAATGTTTCCCATCACTTTTCCCAGGCTCTAAGTTTTAATTAAAACAGACAAACAAAAGTTTAATTGTTATGACTGTAAGGAAAACTTTCAACATACTGTAACATATGTAAGAGCATGTCACAAACAGAAATAATAGGTCAGAGTGTCACCCAAAAGTACAAGGTCCTACTAAGGAGACAAGGATTATCCTTGGTGCCTCTGCAACTGAGACCGACAGTGCTGAAGACAGGAATACTGTAAATTATATATCATGGCAGCAGGCTAACTCTCTTTCTATAGAGGGCAATCACATCACTCATTAAAATACAAATGCATAAGCCTGTAGTCACTCCAGCTTCCATTTTCTAGCACATTTAAATGCAACTGGGCAGGTGTAACCGTTTTGGGACTTTTCAAGCCAAGGAGCAAATGCTTTGTTTCATTTTTTAATCTCTTAAAAACAAGGAAACAAAAATGCTTGGGACTGAAGAATGTAGTCTGAAAACTGCCTTCACTCCAATCCATATGGAAAGTTCTCTTGCTTCCACTCTGCGAGGATATATTTTTATGCCCCATCACATAAAAAGAATATGAAAATAGATGTTTTCCATTGCAGTCACTCATTTTGGGATCCTGGACTCGGCCAATTGCTGTGCATGAACCCCTATAGATGAAAAAATAATGCAAAATCCATTCAGACCCAGCCAGAATGAATGATTTCCCAGAAGGCCCATTTGTGCACATTAAGATTTTCAGTCTGTGAGATTTTGCACCTTCCTAGATCTTATGAAAAGAACATGTACCTCTGAATGCTGATTTCTGAGTCATAGATGTGAGGTTGCTGGTGGAACGGCAAGGACTGCCTTATACTTAATAGTTACTTTTAATAAAGCAAATTATCTTTGTTCTCTACTGTCCTTTTCACAGACATTAGGAACTACACCCTGGATCTCAGGCTCAAGTCTAGACACCGTATTTTCAAAAGCTTGAATGCCTTTAAACCCAGGAGCTTTCTTAAGGACAGTCTACAACTCAACCAAAAATGACAGCATCACAATTCAATGTTTAAAGGTACATTCTCAGCAGAGAACTGGAAATAAAAGAGAAATTGCTGAAGAATTCCTATTTGCACAAATGCTGGGAGCCTGAAGCAAAGAGCCAGCTAGCCACACACACATAGGGGTTTGAACCTCAAGAACTCTACAAATACATGGACATCCCTAGATTCAGCCACATTGCTGCCTTCTGTCACACTCAAGTAAAACTACAGGCTGTACCCTGAGTATCCTTCCTTGTCCCTTCTCTTCAATCTGTCTGCTCAGAGAAGTCACATTGCCTCCCTTACACAACGAAGTCTTCAATGGCAGAATTAACAGTCACTACTCTGAAAAGTCAGCCAAACTCATGCAGCAGCTTGCAGCAGATCAATGGCCCTTGTTGATGTTCACTGCAAGCAGAACATTCTCACAGCCTTCTGAATAATGTTTGTCTACCGTTTATCACCTGAATCTTCACTGCAGTCCCAGCTGAGACTCCAGGGAGCATGAACTACCACTTCCCATTCACCTCAATCTTGCAAGGTGGGACACTTACCTTCAAGAAGCATTCAGCATCTTCAGAATGGCCTGTTTACAGTTCCTGTGAACAAGAGCTATAGAAGAACCTTGCAGGATTAGGTCCTACTTGGTAGGCTTTGATAGAGGTTACCAGTGCTTTGCCACAGCATTGCAAAAGTAGGAAAATTCCTGGAGTTTCCAAACCCAGCATCCCAGCTCTTTTCATGAGTTCTAAATTCATCCAGAAATAAACTTAGCACTGCACAGTTAATGAACCAAACAGAACAAACCCAGAGAGAATGACATGAACTGCTACAAATAGAATCACAAAGGTACACTATAGTTTGTCCCCTAAGTATCAATAGCCCCTAGGAATCTAGCATGTCTGTGGATACTAAAAAGCTAGGAGCAGAGGAATTTTCCAGCTGCTACAGCATCCTGTGAAGTTTTTCTTTCTCATGCAAGCTAAGTGAGAAACAATTTTAGGTTTTTGTAAACCAAGGCTTTATCTTGCACTTGCAAACTTGTTTTCCAAGTTGTTATGGTACACTGAAGAAAATATTTTGAATGGGTGTTGTAAAGCCTCCACCAATCATTCTAGAAGGTGGTTGATCAAGGGACCAATAGTGTCATGCCACCCTTGTGAACAAAGCTATGTAAGCTGATTTATATAACTAAATATAGCCATTTTGGCCACTTATCCTGAAACTGGACTCGTGTAGTTTTTCGCTGTTCTTGGTACAACAGTGACACATGTCTGTCCCATAACCAGACTTCAATATATATTAGTGCACAAATTAGTCTCTTCCAGGTGGTTTGAAGAAAGCAGAAGAATGGCAGGCATGACACAGCCTTCCGGTACAACCTTAGCAGCATCATCTAGCTTGTCTCATCAGAGCTATAGTAGCTGCCAGGAATGCTGGATAACATATATTAAAAGATTCCCTTAGAAGGGGGATGGCAAAAAGGCAGCATCTACAAAAGGCTTGCTAAACTTCTACAACATTGTGTAACTAAAAAATAAGTACTTATGACTTTACTGTGGGTGTGGCAGTAAATATCTGATCCTGACACCTCCACATGGCAGGAAGCTTCTTCCTTCCAAGATGCTAACAGCTACTTAATGGGCTGATGGTATTTTAAGGACTTTTAATCACGTGATATGGCTTCAATATACAATGCAGTGACATTTGGCTGAAAGTACCTGTCTCAGAATCACAGTAGCTAGAAGCAGTGACACTTTTCCTATTTTAAAAAATGCTGGCATGGCTGAAGAAAACCCTAATCTTTACATACTCTTCTGTGTTTGCTTTAGGTCCTAAATTACGTTAATCTAATCTGTTTCCAATATGCAGGAAGATATCCCTCTGACACTGTCATTAGTTTGTGAGTGGCAATGATGATTTACAAATGCCATGTCAAATGAGGAACTGGTGCTGCCCTTGAAGATCACAGAATACATCCCCTGCCAGAACATCTCTTCCAGGTGACCTGACATCGAGACAACGGCTGTGCCCAGCCCCAGCTCACTGCTTTACAAACATGGCACACTATACCTCGCAGCTCCGAATGACTGCTCAAAGCAGCTGTTGCAAACCCAGGGCAGGTTTTTCTTCCTTCCTTCCTTTTGTCTTGCCCACAGCTCACAGAAATAGTATCTCCACCTCCTGCTTCCAGCCCTGCAAGGATAATGTGCTACAGCAAACTGCTTCTCCAAGATGCTGCAGGTAAACCAGGCACACCTGTCTCCAGCCGTTATAATGAATTCAGCGTTAGAAACACAGCATTAACAACCAGTAGAGGGGTGAAAAGACTACGTCGAGTCCCAGGACAGAGTGCTTTTTGTTTTTTTTTTTTTTTTTTTTATTTATCCCTGCTGCTCATCCCAGACATTGCAGACCACGTTGGTGAACATCAGCACAGGTCTCCTCCTCCTTCTGCTTCCTTCTGCTTCCTTCT
>NW_008236478.1:3057091-3059918 GCF_000691975.1 Corvus brachyrhynchos
GGGGCTGAATAAGCCCTAATACATTATTTATCCGGCCTCGAATTAATTCCCATCCAAACTAGGCATTAAGTGTCTCGGTAATTACTGCCGATAGATCACCAGCGCGCAGACACGAGGGCTGGCCCTGGCTCCTGCCGCTAATTGGCCACGCGGCCGTGTGATCAATGTGCCGCTTCCAGGGAGCAGCGCTCAGCCCCGCTCCAGAGCTGCGGCTTCCTCCGGTGCCGTGCGCTCAACAGATGCTTTGACTCGACAAGGATCAGATCAGGAGCTGAGCCTGATTCAGCGGGATTTCCTCTGCGCTGGAAGAAATACCAAGAGCGGTGGTCCTGAGGGCAGCGGCGTGCTGGACCACCTGCTGTGCCCTGCATCCCTCCCGGGGAGGCATCCCGGTGAGAGCTGGGGAGCCGAGGGAGAAACGACCCACTGCTCTCTGTGACTGAGAAGAATATTTCTTGCCTGCACTGACAGCCTGGCAGGATGGGCACAAGGGAATGTCTTCATTACATTTTACATTGCATGACATTTTAGCACCCATCATTTTTATTTGTACTGTTTGCTAAGCTCACCCTCACTCCTCCCCGGGAGGGAGGCAAAGTCTGCAGTTCTGCAGACAGTAATGAAGAGGAGGAAAGGACAAACATTTGTTGAAATAGATAGAAACTATTAAGTAGTGTCTATAAAATATAAATAGATAATTAGATGATAATTGAGTAATGGACATATCCTGACCCTGGGCTGCTCTTAGCTCCATCTGCCTAGCAGTCCCTTCTGTGAGTGCCAAAAAGGGGGTAAATACTTCCCTAGCAGTGTACGTGCCCTGCAGTATCACCCTGCAGGTTTGTATTGCTGAGTTGTACTGACAAAAGACATTTGAGATTGGCAGTTTTCTCCTCTACCAGATCTATCATATCTCGGATACTTAATGCTGGCTATCAAGTTGTATCTCCAATACTGGAAGAGGTTTTCTGGCGCTTTATAGAGGTTGTACTTCTCAATGTGCAGACTGCAGCAATGGCTGAGATATTTTGGACCTTTTGCTCCTGGTGGAATAAGTGACTGTAAATCTTTGAGTTCATGGTGGCATGAACTCAGATTTACACACTTGTATGTGAGGATAGAAGTGAGATCTGAACTACCATCTCAGTTCTGAACACACAGCCTCCTGCAGTTATCTCCCCACTAATCATCTGTTTTAGCTGGGTTTCAGCACAATGAAGAATAGCTAACTGGTGATCTCTTGGCCAGCAAACTTAACAAGCGTCCTGATACTGTGGACAAGCAGAAGGAGCATCAGCAGAGGGATGTTACACTTCTGCCTTTCTGTCCAACCTGAGACTTTGGATCAAAAAGTCGTTCCTACTAACCACTTAATAGAACCCTTTTTCTCTCCATGTTTTTAGCAATTCCTGTCTGTTTGGGTGCTGTTTATACACACCATTTTGCAGTTTGAGCAGGAAGTCAAAAGGTGTGTACAGTAAACATGACAAGGGATAAAGCTGACTGAACTTTTAACCTCATGGGAAGCACAGAACACTTCATCCCGCTAAGTCACTTCCCATGAAAACTTGATTTCCCCTCTGGGAAAAAAATAATATAGCATGACCTATATAAATAATTATCATTTTTAAGAGTAAAATGAAAACATTCAAGAAAATAACAGCCTAACACTAAAGGCTAACTTCTAAGTTTTTCTTGTTAAGTAAAAAAAAAATACTCAGTGCAAATGGAAATATTCAATTTGACACTGTTTAAAATATTTTACTTTGACTTAAACATTTTCAGCCCTTCTTAAAGCAATTTTTAAAGTGGAAACATAATTTAAATGCTTTTTTAAACACTTGGAAAGTTGGGGGGCCGGGGGGGAATGTGTGTTGGGATTTTTTCCTCCCATTTAAGTATTGGTCTGAAGTCCAGGTCTGAAATTCTCAGGCATTATTTGTGGAAAGTAAACTGCTTGCCAGGGATTTTAAAAAACCCCAAAAACCAACCAAACGAAATTAAAACAAACAAGCCAGCTGAGAGGGAAAAAAAGCCTTACAACAAAACCATCACCTCCAGTAAGTGGTTCCATGCTGGCTGCAATGCTTTGGTCTGAAAATTTAGAGAAATAGCTCCTCAAAGAAATACTAAGAGTAGATGAAGTAGAAAGGTAGCACAAGTTTCTAGAAGGAACCAGGCCCTATGGGAATGTTTAATCCCTAAAGTTTGTGTGCTGAACTGCTTAAACTGAGGAAGATAATTGGGACAAGTAATCTCAACAGTTTGTATTTACCTTAATTCTCCTGTGTGAGTTTAACAGCTCCTTTCCATCCCAGCAGCAGAGATATTATCCCATGTAAGCACATTCTGCAAAGATGAGAGAAACCTGTATTGTGATCCTGAAGTGCATTAATAGCCTTAATGGCCTTAACACACCTCCCATGGTCACCATCCACACCCTCCGCCCATAGGTCCAGGATCTCTATTTAAGCCCAGGCTTGGGCTTCATATCCAGCTTAAACTATCTGGTAGGAATATTGGTCTTTAATGCAGCTGTAGTGATAGACTGGGTTTTCAGCTTGGCCTTGCATGTCCCTCACTGCTGTGGAGCTACCTAGTAACTGGAAGATTGTGTCTGCCATTGGTAATCTTTATTCTATGTAATTCTCACTCTTAGCCATGGGGTGTTTTCCTAGCTTGACCCTAGACCTGCTTCTTCATCATCATAAATGTGTTTGATGAGCTTGATTTCTGATTGAACCTGGCCACTTCTAAATCTTTCCTCCTTACTTCATTCAGGTGCTGTGCTGACTATGGCCTGGCCTGCTGTGCTCTCCCTCTTTCC
>NW_008236478.1:3059979-3092374 GCF_000691975.1 Corvus brachyrhynchos
CCCTTAGGGAGGAAAGGGGTTTTGCTGCTCATTCTATTCCACAGCTGGGCTCTAAGGGTGGTCCCATTTAGTAGGCTTCTCAGAGTGACTTAGGAAGCTGCTGGGCTGTAGGCAATAGGGCTTTTATGACTGATCTGAGTCAAGAGGGGACTGATGGCTTGGAACACTAAAGTGATGATGTGTACCCGTTGCTGCAAACCACTGCTCTCGTGCTTATATCCCTCTGCTTGGTCAAATCCAGAATGATAGTCAATTGCAGAGCTCTAAGCATCTAGGGAGCTAGAAAATAGAAATCAGTTGACTAACCACATACTGCAGAAGTGTTACTGTGACTCGTATGTGAATCTAAAAATAAATGTGGTCATTAATTATCTGCTGCCTTTTTGGAATGTGGAAAAACTCTTCTCTATCAGAAGTGTTCACCATTGATTGTTAAGCACACATAATGAAGGCAGGTGATGTGACCTAGGGATTAGAGAATTTAAGGAGAGTGAGGAGATGGGGTCTCTTGTCTTAATGATAGCTGATTTCCCATGGCGACAAGCAAGATATTAAATCCCAGGTCACATCCATATTAATGCAGTGTTTTGAGATCTGGGATTGGCAAGTGCTATCTAACTGCAGAGGATGATAATAAGGTACTGCAGCAGGGACACTCACAGAAGATATGATTCATCTGTTGGCGCCAAGGCTGATGACTGGAGGCTAAGAAACACGGCGGGTGCTTGAGACGGAAGAGTGCGTGGGCCAGTGAAGTTGCTGGAGCTGTTGTGAGGTGGATTGAATGGATCTCTGTTTCCCCAGGCTGCACACACAGCATGCTGTCACCTACCAATTATCACACGGTATATCCTTATTTCCTCCTCCTCATCTTCTGCTTCCATCTGCAGGCCAAGGACTTGTTGTAACTAGCTGACTGATAACGTTTTCTTTGCTCATCAGCATGATGCACCTGGATTAAAGCCCAAGCTCAAATCGCCCTGGACTTTGGCCCCATGGAACTCTAGATCCAGTTTATTTAGACTGTAACCAAAATTGCAATCTGTTCTAATATGTTATAAAGTGGAGTTGATAGAAAAGGGTCCAAAAAACCAAGGAAAACCGTGGTGAGCATTTTGAGATCAATAACTGCAGCAGCATTTCTTCTGCAAGGCAAGTTTGAATGGTTATGTATACAGGAACTGTGAAATTCTGCTGAAGAAGTTTGTGCATAAATCAACAACTTTTCAAGTATCTAATGACCAGAAGAAATTTCAGTTTGATATAACCCTTGTTTACAGGCTAAGTGATCACCACTTGAAAACTCTTGATGCTCATGATGCCAGATGGTTTTCCAGGTGAAAAAGGGCACTGGTCTTTCAGCTGCCAGTAACCAGTGATTTTACTGGCAGTCTTAGGAGTTATAGCAAGAAACATTCAACCCATGAAGAGAGAATTACCCTGGTTTTCTTTGGAGATGGCCTCTTGAGTACCACATAAACTGATGATGCAGAATGGAGAAAGCTGTGTTGATGTTCTAGAGCAGCTCTGGAAACAACTGGAAGTTCAAAGGTATCTTTGAGGGGAAAAAAAAGTAATTCAGGAAAAGCTTTAGTTCAGGGATTATCTAATGCCAAGGGACAAAGAATGGAACAATTTCTTTAGCTTTGGCTGAAAAGTAAGAAAATGCATAAGCCTAATGATATCTTGGGCTTCCCAGGGGTAATGCTTACTGCAGGAGGCAGTGAATGTGCCAAACACATCATGACTACCAGGAAAGGACAGAACCGTGATCTTACAGAATTACATTCAGGAATGAGGGCTAAGGGGGAGACTAAAAAAGAATTATTTTTAATGTTTTTCAGAGTGAAACTAGGGAATTCCTGTGTATCTTTATTGTTCTGTTACAGTCAATGTAAAAAGCACTTTTTTCTCCTCTGCCTGCAGTGGTGAACATATACCAAGTGTACCTATATCCCTGCAAGATCTCACCTACTGCTATTGGAAAGACCTTAATGTAATCCAAATTTATTCAAGAGTGCCCTGTGAGTAAGAAAAATAGGTGGCCTCCAAAAGCACTTTAAGAACTGTATTTTTCATAGTAGATAAAGTATGACTTGGATTTCTTTCCCTTTTTTTTTTGTTTATACTTAACCAACATTAGAGCTGTTGATGTGCCCTTTCTGATTTTGTTATAAACAGTGATCTCTGACCAGGTCAAGGTGCACTATTCTAATGAGAAGCGAAACCTTTGACAGAAATTTTCAGCTTTTGAGAAGCTATTAGGCAGTGCAATTGAAGAGGTGGTAAAAAAAAGGATAGACAATTCTGAATGATCCAATAAAGACTTCCAAATGTGTTTTGTGATGCACCTTCATGTATTACAGGAAAGCAAGACTTAGATTATGAATGCAAAAACTTTCTTAAAAGCAGTAAGTGTATTACAAATCCAGATATTCTGGATTTCATAAACCGGGAGACAATGTTCCTAGTCCTTATTTAATTTTTTTATATTTCCTATTGTGTCTTTGTGGTATCATCCTTATTATACCGAGGGCAAAACCAGGATCAGAAATTATATGTCCCCTTTAGTACTAGAAACTCTTGCTATTGCCATATTCCTAAACATGACTTCAAGCAAAGTTTCCTTTGGTAATGAAGGCAATCATAAGGATACTGAGACAGGATGGCTCCAAGTATTGCATCTCATCTGCTTTTCACAGGATAAGGAGATAAATTAAATATAGAATGGATGCTAATTGTATGGGAAACTAGTGGCCATCTTAATTTTGTGTCTAGAAGATAGCTTTATCAGTGAGGCAGAGAGAAATCTTTTAACCATTGCAATATCTGCTGGGGAAGTGTCAGGGCAGATCAGAGACTTTGAATTATTTGGTTCTGCTCCATACAAGATCTAGTGGATATTTTCCAATCTGAAATAGAATGGCAATGACACTGCAGCTTGTCTCACAGCCAGATAAAATACAGAATTAACACAATTAAGGTACACAGAAATAAATTGTTCCCAAATTATACTTGGCTTGAAATCTGTTTCACATCTGAATAAGGGCTACTCAGACTATTGAGGACTAGGGCCCATCTCCTACAAGGAAGAGCTGAGGGAGACAGACTTGCTTAATCTGGCAAAGAGGCTAATGGGGGAATCTAATATCAACCCACAATTAATTAAAGGATGTTTTCAGAGTATAAAATCAAAGACCTGCTAGTACAGATGCTGAAACAAAAAAGCAGTGCCCCCAAGTTTGGGCCTTAGAAACTCAGACTGGAGCCCAGAAAACCTTTTTGACCAGGAGGATGATGATGCAGCACTGGGACAGATACCTGCAGAGTAGGGGAGATGTCAGCCTTTGAAGATGATTAGATTAGTCTGGTTTCGGTGCTACCTCTGTTCCAAGCAGAAGGCTGGACTGAGTAACCTCCAGAGGTTCCTTCTGTCACCATTTTTGTGAGTCTGTCCGAAAGCCTCTTTTCTGCTGCTACATCTTTTGATCTAACAAAATGCTACTTCTCTCTCCAGCCCTTGCATCACTATCACGTTCAGATCATCACAGGTCTGAGGGCTGCTACTGCTGTCAAATCAGGGAAATCACAGCTGAAGTTCTTCGCTTCATCATTGCCTCTTTTAAATGGGTGATTCCTCTCACAGAAATTATCTGTGAAATGTATTCTGATCTTTCTGAACTTAATTTCCTGACTCCAATAGAGAAAAGCATTTGAAGTCTTAATTTAAATCATGAGAGAGTGCTCACAAGCTTCACATTGCTTAACACATTGCTTCACATATGCTTAACTGACCTGCTGGATGAGAATTTATTGGAGTAGTTCACATTGTTTGGATTTTGCATTATGCAAGCAAAGCATCTCAAACTTCAAAATGAAGTTTCTTAACATGACCAAATTCCACTTAACTGTGCTGTTGTGCTCACATCTCTGATTCTAATTGTATTACCTACACAGTTATGCCTCCATTTGTGTCTTAAGATCAGTCTGCTCCAATTACCCAACAAAATTTGCCAGTTTGAGTTTTTATGATATTCCTGAGACAGGTAGGATGTGAAAGCCTGGAGACATTACTGATTTCTCACTTGTTCATCTGTTTCTGTACATCCCCAGACCTTCCCTGCACCTTTGAGAGCAGTGACAGCAATCTATCCTTTAGCAAGGAGCTGCAGGACCTCATGAATCAGCTGCATAGAACGCAGTAACCTGGGCAATTGCTTATCCTATCTGTCACCTATGGGCCTGGAAGAAATGAGGTCCTTGGTTTGGAGAGGAGATACAGAAATGCATTATTTAAAACTTGAAGGCTATCTCTGCAGAATGAATGTTACTTTTTTTTCTTTCAGTGGCAGGAATCAAAGAGCGGTGCATGCATATTTTAGACACCAGGGACTGCAACTGGCATCCTCAGGAACGTATCTCCTCCTGCTGCCTCAGGGAAAAACACTGTCATTTAGGCAGATCTGATTCAAAACGAAACTAGGGTGAAAACTGGAGGCTAGGTGAAAAATGGAGGGCGCTAAAAATTTCAAATGCACTGTTATTTTAACACTGACCCATTTTTCTTCTGTTTCAAATCATTTTAAGGAGAGAAGAAGAAAAGAATGAAATTAAAATAGAGTTGTTAATGACTTCCAGACTTGGATTTTGGAGGCCCAGGTACTACTTGTGGCTCTGCCACTGGCTGTCATTTCAATTCTTAATGTCACTGTTTCTAGCCTGTGAAATGGAGTCTGTAAAACTGGCCTCTCTGATAAGGTTTTCAAGATGTATGGAAGAAAAATCCCTAATGAAATGGGTTTAATATAAGAAATATTACTTATTATACAAAAGTGTGATCTGAAAATACATTCCCATTAATATTTTTGGATCAAAATGTTATGGAAAAATGTGATATTATTTTTGAAAAATGCTTGTCAACTTTTCTATGGGTGAAAACAATTTAGGAGTCATAGTATTTTAAAGCATCATTCATGTTAGAGCAGCATCTTGTTTACAAGGACACCAGTTTCCTGGAAGATGACAAATGTTTCTTCTCTTTGCCTACTCCAATATTCATTTGTGGAGCAGACTTATTTGGACTATCCTAACTGTTTAGTTATGCAGATATCTTCTCAGATATGCCCTGCTGTGGAGGTTGCCCACTCATAGCTGCAGTATAATGACTTTGCATAGAGATACTTAATTTGAAAAGTCAGAAATCTGTAGGACCAAAAAAATCCCATGGTTCTAAATCCTTAGCAAGATTCCTAAGTTTGTGTTCCTGCAGGGAATTTCAGCTTGGAAAAAATAAGGTACTGAAAAGTTCTATATTACTGGATTTACAGAGAGAACTGAACTACTCATTAAAGTTGTATGAATGGGATTTTTGTTTTGTTTAAAAGCAACCAAATAACCCTCTAAAAATCATGAACTCCCCACTAATGTCATTTGTCTCAGTATATTCTTGTTTATGTTATCCTTCATCAAGCTTTACTAATGTTTCTGTTCAAGGTTTAAATGAAAAAATGCCTTTCCAAAACAAAACATCAACTAGTTTAGTTTTGAAAGTATCAAACCCCACTTTTTAACTAAATATCCTCTATGTTTTTTCCTTTTGCCAATGCCGACACAATTTACAAATAATTTGGTTTCCCCCAGAGTTCCATTCTTCATCCACAATCTTTTATCTGCTCTGCTACCTGATGCTACCTTTATAAGCTGTGTGCCTAAAGTGAGAAGGTTGAAGTACACCACTGTTTTCTAAGTGGCTTCTCTGCTGGGTGCACAGCTAAGACCTGTCCATTCCAGAGGCTCGTGGGAGTATGAAAATGTAATCCTGTAAGTGCTCATAGAGCTGAAAGCACATCAACGGGCAAGGAAGTGGTTATATTTTGTGCTGTCACACTCTACTGTCTTGTTTTTTAAGATGGTCTGAGGAAAAGAAAAGGAAGCTGCAACTCTAGGATGAAAATGAACTCTGTACTTGCAGGTATGTGAGATTTTGGCTGCCTGATGGAAGAGCAGCCCTTGCAAGCCCTTCTGTTGTGCTGCCACCTCGTGACGCTCAGGGAGGACGGTGCCAACACAAAGGATGCTCAGAATTAAGACTGCCCATGTTACTGCTGAGAACCACAAAGCAAGTAATGATTTTAGGAACTCAGAGGCTAAAAGGCTGTAAGGTACAGTTTACAGTACATAGATTTAAGATCTATATGGACAAAATAGGCTTGTGGAAATGGGAGAGCTCTGAATAGCTCTGGTGGGAATGCCTGTATTGGGCAAAGGCCAGCTGTCTGAATTTTTCATCTTTATTCTCATCTCATTTGAGGGAAAAAAAAAAAAGAAATAAAAATAGAAAATAAAAGTTTAGTAGAAATGAAAAAGGATAAGACATTAAATAGAAATAAAAATACCACCAGAGCCTGGCCTATCTACACTAAGCATTTAGTCATACACTTGTCATCTGTGCATTTCAGATGTCTTTTAAGACGGATCCCGCCTCTGAGCTGTTCTTCCACTTGTGCCTAATAAAGTACAAGCCAGGTGCCTGATTTTGACTTTTTCTTTTTCTTTTTTTTTTTTCCTTCCCCCTAGTAACTGTTAATGTTCTGAGCACAGGTTCTGGTAGTAGTTTGTTGCTACATAGTTGGATGAAGGGGGAAAACCTTGCAGGTTACATTCCAAATGCATATAGGTCCCAGACTTTGACAAGGTAGGTTTCTGCTTCCTTCAAGTTAGAGGCATCTGTATTGTGACTGATGTACTGAGATACAAAACAATCATTTAATTTTCACCTTATGATTGGTGTCTGGTTTTTAGACAGCTTAACAACTCTTGTCACTGAATAAGCTTTTGTAGACTTCCATGTGAAGCCTGCTGTTCACATTTCCCTGCTTACAGCCAGGCAATTCTTGAAGGCAGTGACAGTTGTAGAGACCCTGTGTCTGAACTGGCATCCTAACGTGCAGCCTTGCAGAAGGAATTTGCTTTGGTTTGTCAGATCTGAGCCACTGCTCTGCAGCCTTGCAGTGGCACAGCAGCAAAAGGGACTCCCATCTGACACGGAGCTGCTGAGGTGCCTGTTGCACTTCCCTCTTGTGGTGAGCTCCTCTGCAAGGTAAGGACTGCACTCTTTACCAGTTCTTCCTTTACTCCATGTGGTAACTGCCTCTGCTGTGAATGTGCAAGCTCTGCTTTCAAGTTCTGCTGAATGCTCTGAGCTCCAAATGATCACACAGCCAATGACTAGGTCCTTGTTGCTCTAATCTGCCACCTTAACAAAGTATTTTCTACTTGTGCAGTGCTTGGGTTTAATTTCAGAACTAAAATTACCTCTGATGAGCAGCAGCAATTTTGTGTATCCTTATTGGTCCAGTTCCTAGAGCAAAAGCAAACACTAGTGTAGAATCTGGCTATAAATTAAGTAGAGATTAAGGAGATTTTTTTCTTATTATTTACCAGCCTAGAACAGTGTTGTTTGAACACTCTAAAAGCAATTGTTTCCTAGGGGAAAAAAAAACAACAACACAGTCCCCAGGGAAGATACTCAGCTTAAAGAACTGGTTTTTTAAATCAGAGCATACCAGATAGCAAACCTAAAAGCAATTGTTTCCTAGGGGAAAAAAAAAAAACAACACAGTCCCCAGGGAAGATATTCAGCTTAAAGAATTGGTTTTTTAAATCAGAGCATACCAGATAGCAAAACCACTATTTTCATATTCACTATTCCTTTTGTCCAGAATTTTGTATGACATGGCAAACCAAATGCTATTGAAGTATTAGTTCTGTATATAAATAATTGAAGAAAAGAGAAGATACATGAGTCTGGTTCACAGAGCTAGAACAATATCTGTAGAAAAAACAGGCTTATCCGTGAATAGGGTGTGACAGCTCATTAAGCCTGGCTTATTAGGCATTTGAAGCTCTCTGAGCAGTTATGACTGTGGAAGAGCAGCCTTCCTGGATACATGCAGGGTCTCTCTGGGAGCACAGCTTATTGGAGAACAAGGTCACAAGAGCTGGAGTTTATCAATAGGCTTGGGAGTTGCAAAAAAACCAACCAACCAATCAAAAAAAAAAAAAAAAAAAAAAAAAGCAGGGGACATATCAGTGCTGGAAAAATGTGTGCTCTCACACTCGTGTTGGAAGGATCTTGTCTAATTTGTTTAGCCGGAACTTCAGGCTCCCTATTTCCTCTAAAATGACGATGAATTGCTGTAGGCTGTGCAAGCTACACAACATCCTTACAGAAAACAAAGCGGGTGTAAAACAGGAACTAGGACCCATTTCTGGAACTTAAGAAAGTGATGCTGTCTGCACAGATTTTGATGGTTCTTCTACATAGAGAATAAGAGTAAATCTTCCAAGAAAACAGCTCTTGGTCAATATGTGTTTTGTAATTACCTCTTGTGCTTTTGTCTGCAGCTGTCTTTGAGTGCTATTTTCTGATAAGCACTATGTGTTAAAGTCCAACTTTGCTTTGTAAATTTTTTTTTTTTAAATCCTGCAGATCTGCTGTATCATGATCTTTTAACTCAACAGCTTTTGAGTTGATATGTAAACAATGAATTCCTGTATATCCTTTAGTGGAGAGTTAATCTGAAGTACAGGAGGGGGCATGTCGTTGCTGTGCCAATTACATTTTTTGCAGCAGCCTTTCAACTTCCTCAATCTCATTAGACGAACATGGGTTCTAGCGTGGAGATCATGTGTTCAGTTAAATTGCCTTAAAATTTTCCTGCACAACGTTTTTCTAGTCAGTGGGTGACGCTTAATCAAAATACCAGCTTCCCAGAGGAGTTTTTCTTAGTTGATACTTTTTTTCTTCCAGGGAAAAAATATTCTATTTATTTGGTTGTTTGAGTCTGACAATTTCAAACAAAAATGTTTTCACTTTTGTTACATACCCATTTTCAAATGAGGCTTCTTTTTTCTTGTGTTTTTAAAAGTTGTTTTTTTTTTTTTTTACTGACTCTGGAATAATTTTGGGATTTATTTACGCACAGAATTTTTGAAAAGTGTAGCTTAAAATTATTCAGTGTACTTCTACAGCTTTATCATCCAGTGAGTCCCCCTGACTAATTTTAACAGAGGCAAAAAAAATGACCAAAGGGTGAAGCTCTCAAGCAGCAGATTTACATGTGCTGCGTAAGGATTTGCAATAAACTACGTCAGGATTGCATAGATTTTGAAAGACTGAAAACCACTGTTGCAGCCCAACATGTAAGATACAGGCTATTGGATTCACTTCTGTTGGTTCCTGTTTAAACAAAAACACTGGAAAAAAATTCATTTTGATTTACAAATTTGTGTTGATGGAGAGAATTTGTTTCCAATGAAACATTCTGAAATAGCAAAATTCAAGTAACAAATTATCCTTACTACATAACATTGCTACTGCTGATGAAAGGTGACTGCTGGATGCCAGGAGGCACAGAGGACCAGCTGCAGAACCCCTGACCTTACTCAGGTGGAAACACTGGGGAAGGAAATGGACCACTTTTCTGAGCCAAGTTAGGAGCTTGACTGCAGGACCAAGGCTGAAAACTGCCCTGTCCTTTTGCACCCCACAGTCATGGTGCCAGAGTAGTGTGGGATGTCTGGGTCTCCCGATCCAGACTGAGAGTGCTCAGGTGCAAGGTATGCTAGCAGGCAGGAGATATTCTCCTCGTGGTACGCTGTGTGTCTTTACCAGCTACCTCTCATGGTTTCATCATCACAAGCTGCATTTAATTTAAAGCTGAAGTGCAGTTACCTGTGCAGGTGCACAAATACATGAGTTACCTGGCAATCTGCACAGTGTGGCCGTGCTTTGGCACACGTCGCTGCCTTTCCCTCAGAGGTGGTGGTGCTGCCCGAGGGCCTGGGCGGGAAGGGCCCTGGCTCAGCTGGGGCTGCCCAACAACACCAACAGCAGCTGGCTTTTCCTTCCCACGGCTTTGACCTCCAGAGAAGACCCAGCCAAGGAGGTGGGGTGGCCTCTGAACACCTGCTGCCCCAGGCCTCCCCTGTGTGTGTGCCTGAGGGAGAGGAGCTGAGCTGCTCAGGCTCACAGTCCTGTGGCTTCTTCGTAGCCCGCTGCTTTTGCTTCTCTGGGAGGATGTGCTGAAGGAGCTGAATGCCTCCTTCATTGCAAATGTCAAGGTTTGCTGAGAAAAATGATGACTGAAAATGATGGTTAAGCAGATGGTTTAAATTTTTGCATCGCCTTTCTCTGCGGTTTCTCTGTCAGCTTCTCTTCTGCCACTGAAAAGAGGGGAGGAAAATGAAACACAGCCGCTTCCCTAGAGAAATGAAAAATTATTCTATGAACATTTTTTAATCAGCTTGCTTTTTATCAAGAAAATATGATGGATTTTAGCAAGAGAGGCAAAGAGTGGGAAAAAGCCTGCAGCTAATTCAAATTTGGACACCAAAATGTTGAAAGGAACACGTGTTTAACTGGCTTTTTTTCGTTAGATTGAAGGATATAAATGTGCAGCACAAAAATTTATTGTCTCAGCAAATTCAGCTGAATTTTATTTTTTATGTCTACAAGGAGACAAACCTGCTGAAGGGAGAAATACAGGCTTTTCAGCAAAGCCCCATCCCATCTGAGTTTGCAGGTGGGCGAAACTATGAGCTCCTTGGGCAAGGGCAACTGCACAGCAGTTAGCCAGAGGACATGTCTGCTCTTGCTGTAGCCAGTCAGCCATTTGGTGAATGTAATGCAACTGGAACATACTGCAAGTTGTGGTTTTGGGGAAACCTGCAGTCACTGACCTGCAGCCTCAGGCTGAAGAAGTACTGTGATTCTTGGCATCCTGAACCACTGAGATACACTGGTGTGGCTGGTATCATAAAGGTAAAGGCACAAATCTATTTTTTTCCACTTGTGTGTGGAGATTGGAGTGGCAAAGAAGAAGGAAGTTTGACAAGAACCGGCATGAGGGACACTTTGATGCTGTGAGACAGGTGGACCTTGTAGTTATAGTTATCTCTAGACCCTTGCCTCAGAGAGCCGTCTGTATGTCTGGCTCAGGCAGGACACCATCTCCACTGGGCCATGCATGATCTACATCACAGTGCTGCCCTATCAGATGGCAGTTTCCAGCTGGTGTTGATAGAGCTGGCTCCTGGGACCAGGAGATTTAGTGCCCTTTCTAGATATCACAGACAAAATGAAGGTTCCTTTGAACTAGGTGCCCTGACACAGATGCAAATGCAAGTATGTGGGAGACATATCTTTTTGTTTGTTTTTTTTTTTTCCTAGACTAGGGGGAAGAGGACAAAGAAGGATTTTTCTTCCTGTTTTTGTAGGTGGAGGCACAGTGCAAAGTGGTTTTTAGTATAAACAACCCAGACTGACAGAGTGTTGTGGCACTCTTTCTTACTATGTTAACTGTATGCTTGTCTTTACCCCTTGAGTTATTTTTACTACAGATAATTTGGTTACATCTGTTTTGCTCCAGTGAAGCAGAAATTAAGTGGGTGGGGGTCTTGAAACTGGACTTTCAGACCCATCAGCAGTTAGTGAAGAATGAAAAAGAGAAATGGTACTTCCTCTGCTGTGACTCTCCTAACAACTGTGTGTCTGCTTGAGTCCTGACATCATCTAGTGAGGAGGTACTACTGTATTGGGAAGATCCCTGGGAAATAAACCTCTGTGATCAAACAGCATGGGGAGGCTGCTGCAAATGACCTTTTGTGCTTTTAAAGTGGCAGTAAAAGGGTGGAAATGGAGCACATTTAGGCTTGGTTCTGAGTTAGGAAGTCAAAAACAGTGATATTCTCTCTGAGTTGGTATTAATATTCTTTTCTTGGTCTCTCTGCTTCTGCCATTCATCTCACCAGTGTGGGATTGGCTAGATTGCAGCTGGAAGCATATCAGCTGATATGTGAATGGCCTCCAGCAGGAAAGTAGTGGATGTGTTGGCACAGAGTTTCACAGGCTGTGTGAGCTTGCTCAGCCTGTGCTGAGAGCTGCCAGAGGCCCCACAGCCACACCAGTGCAGCACTGAGCTGTTAGTGGCTCTGGTACTCACTGAAGTGGCCAAATGCAACACTCACTGGAGCTGCCCTGAATGTGCACAGCTCAGTGTGACTTTGCATGTTCTTGGAAAACACCCTGTAAATTATACTTAGTTTAGCTAATGCTTTCCAATACCTGGTCAGTTTAGAGGCTACTATATGTATAGACTGGAGCAGAGTATTTTCCTTGGGATCTGAGGCATATTTCTGTTTGCAGCAAAGCTAGAGTTTTGTTTAAATCCTGGTATAATGTGTAAAGGGATAAACTAAACCCATGATATTGCTGCTGCCTATAGTTCAGTACAATACAATTCCACTGTAAGAGATGAGAACAGTCCTCTGTGTGCCAGGAACACCACTGCATCAAGAGAGGTCTCCGTGGTGTACAGGCAATTGCTGTCCCATCTTACGACTCATTGGGAGTCTTCAGCCTGGATTAGCTGTGCTTTATCCAGCAACGTTGCAGATGAGTTGGAAGAGAAAGTTCTTCTGGATGCTTTTTCAAGCATTTGAGTAAAGCAGATGTTAACAGAAAACAGATGGCTTTAACCACCTAGGTTAGAGTCCCCTCAGGTTTCAGTCACTGTAAGGCCATGATCCCATTGATTCTCAAGGTCACCATAAAATTGCTGGGGAGAAGCAGTTGGAAACACTTGAATTTCCTGTGTAAAAATGTTTAAACTCCACTTCCCCTTAAAAAAACATTGTAAAGCCTTTCAGATGTGTTAAGGAGAACAAAAAAGCAACTAGACAACTGAGAAGTAATCTTCTCTCAAGCCCATAGCTAATCAAGGTTCATTTATGTTGTCAGTGAGCTTACAGTGCTTGTTTGCCTCTTGATCTGAGCAGCTGCCTTGACCATTTTAGTAGGGAAGTCAGGGACGCAGCATTCCCCTCACCATTCAAATGTGTTTATTTTAAGGGTGGAGCATTTGAGGAAGGACTATGACTGTTGCCTGACTTTGGGCATAGATTGTTGCATGGACAGCATGAGCTTTGTGGTGCTGTATTCCTGTAGTAGTTTTGTAAACCTTAAATTTAAAACCAAAATGAAATAAATCTCACTCCCCTTCCCCCTTGTGAATATGGTACAGAGGGGGAAATACCTGGTTACCCTTGATGCAGGGAGAAGAATGCTATGCCTTCCAGGTTTGTGTGTTAGCTGAGCTGTTCTAAATTGCTTTGGGAGCTTGATGGGTCCTGAGCTGTGGTTCATTTGCTTTTCACTTCTGCTTTCCTCAGGAAGTAAGTGCAGCAGCTAATCAGGTGATTCACAGTGGAAAGTTTAAAGAGCAGAGCGGGAGCTGCTGCATACACCAACATGCATAGGAGGACAGAAGCAGCAACACTCGTTTCTCTGGATATGGTTATTGACTGCAACAGCAGCTGCCAGATCTAGGAGCCCAGGTATGTCAAGAGATTTTCTGTGAAAGCAGAAGGAACAGACTGTTAAATGTTGAGGGAACCTACAGTATTGGTTGCAACTTGTGTGTCATGATAGATTACTTTCAATTAGTGAAGGTTTCAGTCAAAGTTCACCCTAAACTGCAGTATGAAGACAGCTTTCCTTAGGAAGTAGTGGAATCCCTGTTTTTAGCATTTACAATTACGAGCTGTCATAACTGTGCTCATTAAACAGTCATCTTGGCTGCCAAAGAAAGAAAGGGAGTATAAAGGAGTATCACACTGGATTTTTGGGATGATCTGAGCTGTGTGTTTCTGATAGTCCACAGAATCCTGGTATTTAATAGTCAAGAAAAGTATATTAGGATAAAAAATACTTAAAGCAGATAGTCCTAGAACTAGGGGTCTGACATTTAGTCTCGTAAATCTCTTGTTATCAGAACAGTTGGATTAAATAAGGAGGCAAATTGTAGTCTTTATTTTATGTTCATGTACTTTTGGAGATTAAAGATTTCCATGTACACCCAACTAACATTTTTTAAAGATACTTACTGTAAAAAGGGAACCAATTTTGGCCTGAATTTTGGTATGAAACTTGATTCTCTTTTGGTCTTGGTGCAAATTGGGATTTTTTAACTGAATGGGATCCTTCTATGAACTGCTCAGGGGGGTAATCACAGATAAATAGAATTAAAATGTCATTAAAAATCATGTTTGTTCAATTAGTAATCTGTTAGTAACAGTATTGTGCTGGTCCTTATGGTTAGGCCTTTCTTCCCCTCTGTCTTTTCAGTCTGGAAAGATGTAGCCACATTGCAGTGTGATTTCACACAAGCTTTATTCAGAAAAAAGGGAAAATACATGATTAAGTTCCATTTTCTCTCTGTAGCCTGACACTACTTTCTGAATGATAGTATCAAAATTATTTGATAAATTTTCACTCTTAAGTCTTTTAAAATATTTATTATTTAGTGTTTACTTTTTGTATCATTGTGATACTTATCAAAAAGTATCTTATCAAATTTAACCAAGAATCAAACAAAAAACTTATCAAAACTGAAATAAGGTTACACTAAGGATCAGAACAAATGGTGAAATGTAGAAGAGAGACAACATATAAGACCTTTTCGAAATATCTAAGTTATCCTTCAGCATTCAAATATCTTTGGTGTTAACTCCGCGATTTTGTGGTTGGTCTAGAAGAATAATTGTCCTCCAAGATGAATAGAAAATTGAAAGGATTTAAAAGCCCTAATCAAATTGTAGATGCAAAAAAAGGCTGCTAGAAGTAATATTTAAAGCATATAGTGCAAGTGGAGTGAACAGACTAATATTGGAGGACTGATCTTTAGTCTAACATGCCTTTTGTAGTCTAGATAGTTGGAAAAAATAACGAGGAATATCATAATCCTCATTTTGCTTTCATGTATTTCTTGAGATTGAGTTCCATGTACACTTTAAATGTCTTACATAGCCTCTTACAATCTGATCTTCACTAATGAAGTTGTTTGTGAATATCTGGTTGTAAGAGTTTCTGTGGAGATGAGAGCTCTTTCATTACATGGATTCATAGAGTGAACACTTTTTGAGAGGCTATCCCTGCTTGCTTTAGCTGTGCCACCAACAAGAAAGGCCTTCTCAGTCAAGTATAAATAGAAAGAGAGAAAATTGGTTAACACATTTGCCGGCCCATGCAGTGCAGCTGAGGGAGTTGACCTTCTTCTGAGGCCAGTGTAACCATTTCATTTCACCTCACCATGATTTAGTGTCACCATTTGTAGAATGCTTCTGTAAAGAACCTTGGGGTTCTCTGTGCAGAAGACCAACATGAACGTAGGCACTGGAGTGAGTTACTTCTTATCATTGATTTAGGCTTAGCAGAGTAGCTTCCAAGGTCAGATCTCCTTGAGGAAGAGAATGGCTTTGCTATTTGGGATGCAAGTTGAGCCTCACTGAAAATGTAACTGAACTATGCTCACCAAAGTCCCTAGAACAGCACCCAGGTTTTCTCAACCAACACACTTACAGCTTCAGGATGACTCAAGTGGGTCAAAATCCCACACCAGAGTTAAGTATAACATATGACAAATGTAACTCCCACACAGTCATGAGGAACAGAGTCTTCCTGTTTACTCTGTGCAGTCACCACACTTTTTCTGCTCATAGCGCTTATTGTCTTAGTAGGGATAATTAAGGAAAACAATAGCAGCAAAACACAAAATGTTGTTGAGATAGGAAATTCTAGACTGACTGTTCCTTGGGGACTGATCAAAATTACATAGGCCTCCATCTCCTAGCAAAGGACAGAGTCTGGGCTGTGGTAAAATAAGTTAGCCTGTGGTGTAGTGTGAAGAACCAGCGTTTCCATCTAAGCACAGGTGTCTTCTGGGACCACCATCTTGCTGCAGGTGGTGTGGTGTACAGTGACAAGATAAATGCCATTCCCTTCATCTCTGTGGTACAGAGCTTCTGCGGGAGCATGGAAGTGAAACTGGTTCATCTGGCATGGAGTGGGCAGAATGCAAGCAGTAAGCTAGCTGTGTAACTGATGGATGACGAAGGAAGAGAATCCCAAATGCAGTTTTAGTGTTGGCTCATAATTCTAAACCAGGCTCATAATACTGTCTTTATTTGTATGTATGTATGTATTGGTAGTGCAGATCTGACTCTGTTTTTTAGTTAGTTTGCTTTTCTGACATTTTTATTGAAATGGTGGAATGGCAATCAAAAAGATACTGTTAAGAAAGAATCTATTTCCTAGAAAAGAAGGTAAATTGGTGTTTTTCTTTGAGGGTAGTGATTTGTTAAAGACTCTTCTGGGCTCTTAAAAAATGATATATTTGTTAAGTAAAGTGAGCTACATTCATCTTGGTGACAACTCCCATCTGCCCAGCCACACTGCCATAATTTGTCCTGTCGTAGACTCCGGAGTAGTCAGACAATGACCTAGACTCCAATAAGCATATGGATGCCTTTGATGGAAACTGGAGAAGCCTGATCTCTGTTGGTGTAGGTGTTTTCATGATGTAGGCTTGGCATAGCAGGGTGAGCTCACAGAAGGCTGTGGCAAAGAAGTGGGGCTAAGTGACCCCACAGAACACTATGGAGGAAAACAGGGCTGTAAAGTAGATGAGAGGACTTGGGGTTGAGATTAGGGTACCAGAAGGATTCCTTGATGTGTACTGTAAGATGGACCCATTTTAAATTTGAAGGAAATGAGACTGCCAGAAGCACCATGCTCCTTCATTGAGGCATATCCACTTCAGTTTACAGGATCAGCAAAACAAGCAACGTTGTTGTGAAAATACCTATTGTCCAGAGCTGTACCTCTGGCACAAAGAAGAACTGAATGTTGCTGCCTCTTTGGGCCAGCACAGCCCTGTGGGGAATCCTTGGCTTTTCTACACAGCTACTATTCCAGACAGGGCTTCAGCCCCATGCCAGGTGGGGAATGTATCAGTGATGTGCAGCTAGGTTTAGCATCCATACTCAGTGAAATGTGTAACTTGGCTCTTGGCTAGTGCTCTTCTGTTGCAGATCTGCTGATGGTAATAGTTACAACTTGTTTTATAGTTGGATGACTGAACTGCAAGAGAGAGGATCTGGCTCAGTGGCAAAACTGGGGCTGGAATCCAGATTTGCTGTGTGGTTTACTGGCTTGTTCTGCCAAAGCCCAGATGAGCTGTGTAGCACATGCACATGTCTCATGGAAGAGAGCTTTTTCATGCAATTGCAGAGTGGTATTGTTCTTGTCCAGGAACAGGGTGCTTTGCCATGAAAAGTGGAAAAGAGTCAATGACTGAGAGCATTTCCGTATTTCTAAACTCTGACAGTTAAAACTGTCAGTGTCTCATTTCTTGGGAGAGTTGACTGGTAAGAGCTGTAAATAACACAGTATATTTATCTGGTCTCATCTCAGCATGGACAAAGCAGCTGAACTTGTGTGGCAGCTGGAGGATTCATCTGACAAAGCAGGACAGCAACAGCAGAGCCCTGATGATGGAGTCACAGCAGAAGTGCTGGAGCAGCCTGTACACAGCAAGGACGAGCTACCCCAGAGCCATACCCTCCAGTGGGAGACTCTAGGAAAACAGTTTGTAGAATATGAGCAAGTGGCTCCATTTCTCATCCCAGAGGATCAACAAAGAAGGCTGCTGGAATTTCTTCCCCTCTTCTTAAAGGTTTGTTCTCTTTGTTGCCTTTGGTGCAGATGCTAATTTGAGTTTCTCTTCCCCTATCCATTCTGTGGTCACCCAAACAGCCAGTGTAGTTAATTAAAGCAGGATCCTTTTAGGTGATAAGTTCTTTTACTCCATTGGGAGCCTGGAGAAGAAGTTGCTTGTCCTCCTTTCATCTACCTAACCTGCTAGGTCAACATGAAAAAAGTACAGGGGGGAGCACCTCTTCACTTTCCTGAGTGGCTAAATTCTATCCTTGAAATCAAGGAGTGAGACAGCCATCTTGCAAAGTGAGTACCCTGTGAAGAGGTCTGCCTCATCTATGTTATTACTTAGTGGGGGCTGAGAACTTTCCTTCCCTGTTTCAGTCTGGGAAAATGTGGTTGTGGCATGCAGCCAGTTAGGGGAAATGCAGGTGTACAGTCTTAAGATGGAATTTTGGAGTTAATGACAATGCTGATGTCTAATTTTAGTGCTTGAGAGAGGATTTGGGTGAGAGATGAGGAAGCCATGGAGTGAGAAGAGGAAGGCCATATCGTGGGTGAGGGACACAGCTGAGAACTAGAACATTTTAGTTAGCAGCCTGCCCTACAGCTGCCATCAGCCAACGATTCTGAGACAAACATATTGAAAGGTGAAACTAGAAAAGCTCTGTAATGAATAGGAGCCTTATGGGTCAGTTTTCTTTGCTAGAGTCTGTGGAATATACAGGAAACTGTTTGAGTGGACCATACAGAGACAGAATGGCAGAGCATATGCTGAGTGAAGCAGAAAACCTGGCTTATCTTTAAATGTACTGTAGTGATCTACTAGTACAGAAGAATTGTTTTTCTCTTGGATTACCTTGGGTATTTATGGGTATTGAATCTGCATTTTTACACTCTCACTGTGCCTTTCAGAAAGAAAATAAAAACCCCTCTTTGGTGAAACCATATTGTACTGATAGCGTATTTCAGGTGTCTGTATTTTTGAGTTCTTAGTGCTCTTGCGTGACCAAACTCAGATCCATCTATTCCCTACCTAGATGAGTTGGATTTCTAAAATAGAAGTCAGTGGGTTGGTGAGGGAAAAAAATTAATGTATGGTCAGTGTTTATATGGAAGCATTGTGAGACATAAAAGGGGATACTCTGCATTTTGAACTGAGTGTGTAGGAAATCACTGTACTCAGGACTGTGAAATCTTTGGTATTCATGACAGTAAAGCAGCAATAACTTCCAGATAGTCATAAATATTTCACTCAGCTGGATGGAGCATGAATATTTGGAGCTTTTAAGTCCTGGTGCACTGTGAAATCAATGTAGATGCTTGTGTCAACGAACAGCATTGAAACTGGTGCAAACAATTGAGTTGTGGGTGGGACCTGGAAGTGCCTATGGTATAGAGTTTGCTGTGTTTGAGTACAAGCTTGCCCTGGTCCAAGGCAGTGCAGACAACATGAGTGCAGGGGTCTGAAAAGACAGTGAATGTATAGCCTGGAGTCTCAGAAGTTGCCTTCTCATTAAATCTAAATGGTTCTACAGATATTTTATGTTTACTGAACAAAGCTTTCACTTTTCACCACTTCCTCTCAACTTCTGGATTTGTTAGCATAGAAGAGTGTCCCTCCCAAACCAAAGGCTATATTTGAAAAGAAGAACTGTTGCTCTCTGTATGAGCCTGTCACTGGGATCAAATCTCTCTTTGCAAATGGCATTATGTGCGCTGTGGTGGTCTTTTCTGTCTTGGGAGCTCACCACTGCTTTATCAGATCACCAAATTACTGGCTTTGCAAAGGGGTAGCATTCCTTTCTCAGCCTCCAAAGAATGCATGTCAAAGTCAGATAGGGGCTGATAATCTGACAGTTTTCTGTAGAGGAGAACCTCCTTTTTCTCTGGATCTGCTTTTAAAATGGCATGCTGAAAATTTCACTGTTGGGTTTTGGTTTTTTTCTGACGCACCACCTCAACAAGTTACAACAGTTTTGTTTGGAATGAGAGCCATCTATTCTACTTCCCCCCGCCCCCCGTAGAGCTGTTTCCAGATCTCTTGTCTTCTTTCCTGACATGACCAAGCACCACACAGCCACTCACTCACCCTCCAATCAGTGAGATACGGGCCTTGTTCCCCCACTTTATGTACTGAGCATGATGCCATCTGCTCTGGAATATCCCTTTGGTCAGTTGGGATCACCTGTCCTGGCTGTGTCTCCCCCCAGCCTCCTGACCAGTGTGGCAGCACTAAAAGGCCTTGGCTCTGTGTAAGCCCTGCTCAGCAATGACAACACATCTCTCTATTATCAGCCCTGTGTGCAGCACAAATCTAAAACACAGCCACATACCAGCCACTGTGGAGAAAATTAACTCTCCCCCAGCTGAAACCAGTGCACTTTCTCTTGAAGGTCCATTGAAAACATACATCCTTAATGTTTCTAAGGTATTAATTCATCCCAATGAACAGGCTTTGCTATAGAAGATAGTCTCTCTAAACTGCTTCCTGCTGTTTTTGTAAGCAACATATTGCAGGCTTTATGAGAAATTCTTCCATTAAGGTTTTCTTGCCTCAAACTTAAAATTAAATTGAAATTCTAAGATCTAAAGTTTCTGAGTCCTATTGCAGCTTTAGTTTTTGAATACCATGTAGTGAGCATGAAGTAAACAAATTGTGGTGAGATGAAATTATATATATCATCTTTAGATTTACTGGTCATTAACTAAGTATGAAAAGCAAGAATGCCTTTAATGTGGTGATGATTTTTTGGAGTGAAACTTTCAAAGGACTGAGAAAGTTGTTACTGAACAAGGGTGAGAAAAGTTATAAAATCTAGAAGTCTTGGGAATTAAAAATTGGACAGCAAAGCAGTAAATTCTCACATCACGATAAATAAGCAAATAAATTTTAGTACCAGTACTTTAGGGTTGAAGGACAGTTGTTGCCAGGAGGCAAGATGAGTATTGCTGAGGGACTGGCAATGTTGTATATATGCACATCCATGGTGAGTTTCCTTTCTTTAAGACTGAACTTCACAAGCCTTAGGGTTGTAGAAACTGATTTCCTGAATTGCAGTAATGCTTGCAAAAAGGGGATTTTGAATTCTCAAAGGAAACTTTGCTACTGAATATATTCATAATGAAGAAATGAATTTTTCATTATCTTAACACTTGACTTTGTGCCCTAAGAGTGAGATTCTTCCCCTCCACTTCTCTTAGATATGCTACTGGAGCTTTGCACTGCTTTATAGGCATTTAGGTCCAGAAGCGTGACTAGAGAGAGCATTTTGGCTCTGCATCATTGATTTAAGAGTACATTGTGGAGGATCTGGCCCTTAGCTTTTAGTCAGCATGTCCTTCCCCATATTACTTTTACTCCCTTCATATACCAGCCTTCTGCTGGCTTGGGGAAACATATCTCAGTTTGAGTTGTACGTGTTGCGAAGTTCTTACAGAAACTACCTCATTTCCTCTTGTTTAACAATGGACTCTGTGTGAGTCCTCTCCCTCCTTGGAAGATTTTTCTCTTGCTTTTCCTTCCCTATTTTGATGGTGCAGATGGCAGTGCATCCTTGCCTTTTTGAGTGCTTTAGCTCTTACTCAGTTGGCTGGAGAGAGGGGTCACCAAGCAGGAGACTCCTGTGATGCGGAGGCTCGTTACTCACTGATGCTCCTTGACGTAGAAGGAAAAGGTGTGGGAGGGAAATGTCAGCCATCTGCTCATGATTCAGGCCTGGGCTGGGAGTCATTTTAATGTGCCTTCTGTGTCTTCCCTCTTGGTGCCTCAGAAAGTATCAGAACGTTCTTTTACGTGGCTGGCTTTTGAGCTAGCATCTCTCCATGAGCCATGGAATAGGAAGGGCAGATGGTAACAGCAGACACAGGGATCTTGTGGCAGAATCTTAAACATGTAGAAACAGGTTTAAGAGGAAGAAAGAAAATCAGATTACATTGATACCATATTATTTGAGTTTCCCCCAAAGGCAGACATCCTGCAATGTAGTAGGTTGATATGCTTCCAGACATAGATCTTCTATAGGCTCAGACATGAATATGAAATTAATGAGATCTGTTCCTAAAGGACAGCATATTCTAAAGATTGGTGTCTGACCCTCAGGAAGAGCACCTACAAAATCGAATCAGAACATTAGTGGCCTGCTTTGTAGGGAGATGGACTAGTAGCATTGCTATGAACATTTGATTACTGGTCTCTGCTGTGCATGGTCTGAACTTCTAAAATTTATCCTGCTCTTTCTGTTAGCGGAAGAGTGAATATAGCAAGGCCTTTCTGAAGTGTTAAGAGGATGTTCCTCTTTGAGGAAGAGAGGCAGAAATATGTCACTACTTTCTTCTGTAAAAGGGCATAGCTTAATGACAAACAGCGTATATTCTTAAGTGGCTGTGAGTTTCTTGTCACTGTGTTTGCCCAGCTTGCTTCTATTCTTTACAGATCTTCCCTCCCTTCTGCATCAGAGGTGGAGGAATTTGTGAATCTTGCTTCTGCAACTGAGTGTCTCTGAAAGTAACTTACGGTCAAAATCTGAAAAAATTAGTTTGTTTTTAATATTATTGATTGATGAAAATTATTAATAGATGCACTGTTGCATTTCACTCCTGTAGCACAGAAAGAAGAGTTGGGGGCATTTTGCTTATTGACTGCAGTAAAATTAAGTCAAAAGTAGGTGCTTGCCTGATTACTGAGAGATGATTGATGCTATCTCCACAAGCTACCATCTGTGATGAAAGAAAAGAAATTGAAAGCAATGGTAGGGAAGGAAAAAATATTTGTGGAGGATCTTCATTTACAAAGAGTTGCGCTGATTTCTTGGCAGAAAGTATTATGGGGTGTCTGATCCAATTTTTTTAGGAGAACACATGTCATTTTTATTCCTTTCATCATTGGGGCTTACAGCGTGATTTTTCAGAGCTTCTTAAAGAAGGAGACTTTCATAAAGAAAATTTTTCAAGGTTGCTGAGGACAGAGGTGTCTCAGACTGGTCTTCAGAGGTGAATAATGAACTATTACGAAAACATAAATGTGTGTATCATCAGATGTTTTATATAAAAGAATTGGTACCTGATTCTCAGAGGCCCTTTGGGTGCAATAATATTAGTCTGCTGGAATATTTTCTTTATTTCTCTTTAATTTTTTCCCCCGAAGGCAGGGCTAAGAAACAGTTAAGAGGGGTTTGTTTGTCCAACTCAGGGACTCTACAAGTCTTACTGTTGTTTATCTAATAAGTTTTGCACTTAATTGCTTGTCCATTCTTGAACAAGTGAATTATAAACATATTTATAAATTGTTTATAAACTTGTCTATAAATTTGTGTTTCTTCAGGGTGTTTGTCATGTTTTGAAAGGGACTAGAATAATTTTTGACACAAATAATTAGTGACAAAGGGTGTAACCAACATTTACATTGTTTGGATTGTTTTCGATGTAGAAAATACGGCAAAAGATCTCTGGTAGATGCATTACATTATTCAAAAGGTAGTTCCAGTTTGAATTCTCTATCTGTAGTGTCATACTCCTGCCTGTCTGGGAAATACTGCTAAATGGACTATACTGACTAGGGGGCGAATTTTGTAGTGCAATGTTAGCCTTATACTTGTTTGTTTATATTTATTAGTTTTTGTCAATCTACCAAAGATATGGTCTGTCAGAAAGACTTAACAGTTACCCTTGGATTTCAGGCCTGGGAACAGTCTGCTGGAGTAATCGTGTTCCCCAACATTCAGCTGTTAGCCAGTGAGGTTTCCAAGCTTCTGACTAAAGAAATTAAGAGGAACCTCAATGGCAAACCTGCAGGTAATGATCCCATACCATATCCACTGGATCCAGTTTTTCTGGAAACGTGTGTCTTTCAGCTGTCCTCTGTGCTGGAAATAAAGGGGGAACAGGAAAATGCTCTGTAGAAAGCCAGATATTTTAGTGGGTGCAAGCTAGCACTGGTTTGAGGTGATTGCACTGAAGATTTGGCCTTGTATGCCATGCCGATCTTGGGTTTGGAACTTTTGTAGCTGGAAGTGTGTAATGTATAATGCATGTAAGAGTTAAAGAGCAGGTTATACACTATTCTGAGGAGCTTTCTTAAATGAGAAAAATATTGCTAGCCACACATGGCTTTCCTGGTGGCTGTTGTACATTGTTTGTGCTGTCAGCTGCCAGGCTTCGTGGATTGAGCTGGTATTCTCAGTGAAATTTCAGTTTGAAATGGGTAGTTTACATGAACTAAGCTTGATGGTGAATCAGTCATTTTATGTTTTTCTGTTCACTTTAGTGGACTCCTGCTACTGTAATTTTGTTAAATTTGTCAGATCTGTTAAGAAAGCATAAATGCAGCATTTTCATCTTTCACTAAGGAATTAAAGTTTAATGTTTTTGTGATAACAGAAGAAGCTCTTCTGTCTTTGGAGAAATTGCTGCAAAAGAAAGGGGAAGCAGGAGATGGCCATTTGCTCCTGAAATCGGTGTACCTGCTCTCACAGACTGACTTGGTAAGAGAAATTGCTATAAAGTGTATTTTCCCTTTTATTTCAGAGAAATTGTGTAGGCATCTCAGTGGAACACCCAGGTCTCAGTATTTGCATTATCTCTAATATTTTGAGCTTCAGCATGCCCAAGGTATACAGTTAGAGGACACAGCACCAGGTTGTCGGCCAGGCTTTTCTAAGAGAGAGGAGTAAGCACTTCATGCTTTCAGAGACCTTTTTAGTTTTGATATCAGACAGCTGGTTTTTCTGATGCTTCTCTTCTTCCCCACCCCTCCCCCCCCGTGTATCTTTTTGTGTATTCTTTGTCACTCCAGCATACATATCAAAAAGACGACTAGTAAGAATCTGTCTGGTAGTACAGTGGTTGGCTTTTCCATCCTGATAGCCTCTCACTTTGAAGCATAGAGTTTAACAAACTCTACTTGTACAGCCATCCCAAATGCAGACTGGCATCAGGAGTACAGCCTGCTGATGGGCACCTGTGGCGTGTTTATCTGTGACATTTAGTTAAATAGTCTTTCTTATTAAAAGACACAAAAAAAAAATCTTACTGTCAGCTTATAATGGATATATTCTGTGTCATAAGGAGCTCTATAAAATTATATATATAGCTAGTCACAACATGAAGTATCTGATGAGATTTTGTGTTTTTCACAGATTTAAGATGTTGTCATTTTTTGTAGCACACATATTCACAAAACTTCATATCACAAACCTCATTCCTCTGTTAGTTTGGTGCTGATTTTTGTCATGATTACTGCGTGCCAAGCACACAGACTAGGACTTCTCTGGAAGCTCTATGCAGCCATAATGAAGATGGGAAGAAAATAAGTGTTGGGAAACACTGTGAAGAAACTGTCAACTTGCATTTATAAAACCTGTAATTAGAAGTGTGTGTGCAGTTATTGAATATGTTAAAGAGTGAAGGCGTTATAGCTAAACTGCTGCTATGCCGAGTCAGGGAGGGAATGGAGAATCCATGCTTTCAACATACCAGGCCTCTATAGCTGCAGGGTGTCCTGGAAATTAATGGTAAGGGGAACACTCTGCCCCTGGCCTTACTGCTGGTTCAACTGCTAGTTAGTTTGCAGGTTGTGTGCTTCACTGACTGTAGGTCTCCATATGCAGGACATAGTATTTCTGCCAAAGCTGTAGTTCAGCTGGAGCAGGAAGTCCTGGGAGCAGCTACAACAATACACAGTGCATTTACTTCTGCCAAGTGGATTTTACAGCTGTGTTATGTGACTGCCAGTCCTGTGTGCCCTAGAGCACTCATGAGGATAAAATGCTCAAGTAGGTCTTTCCTCTGCCATGACTATTCTCAGTGTGTAGAAACACAAGGAAACTGTGGTCAGCTTCTGGAGGGACTGATCTTTATTTTGCCTGCTTAGAGGACTATATGGAACATCATTGGATCTGGACTTCCAGCTGCTCTGATGCAGTGCCTGTACCTTTTCTTTACTGTCCCTCTGAAGAAAACTAGTGATGATGGAGAGACAAGTGAGGATGATGCCCAAACTCAGGAGATGCTTGTTAAGGTGAGATGTGCATTTGGGGTTCATTTGCCCTGGGTACTCAGATGTTCACTTAGGCTCTTAGCTGTCCATTTCATTCTAACTGCCAAAAAACCTGTACATTTGGACTGAAAACCATTGAATAAGCATCAGGAGCCACATAAAACATATAACCTATATCTTACATTTTTATTAAACAAAACAACATGACTTTAAGTGGGAAAAATCCATTAAGAATATCTTAATGGTAGTTTTCCTTGTTCATTTCACTGCATCCTTTCTCCTGGCACTAGTATCAAACTTACAGTCTCCTTCCTCAATGGATTTTTCTTCCTCTCCTGGGTGTTTCTAAAGGAGTTGTAGCTGATGTTTGTCTGCTTTTCAGATAATGCTTAACATGTACAAAGAAGAACAAGGTGTAGAGGAACTTCTGGCAGCTGATAAGCTTCAGTCTTTAATCATAGCAACTGCTTCTCTCTGGGACCATTGCAGCCACTCATGGAAAGTACCTACAGGCCGTGTGCTAAGAACAATTTCAAAGGCTCAGACCAAAAACAGCATTGTGTACCTACAAGGTTTGGTTTAGTAAATTTGCTTCTCCTTTCCTTATAACTCCCCTGAAAATGAATTTTATCAAAAAGAGTCTCCTCAGGATAAATTTTTATCCCTACATCATCCAGTAGTCAACTGCAAAGCATGGGCTCTTGACTTAGTAGAGAGGAGCTTTATTTAGCACTGATAGCCATCTGGAAACGGAAGGGTTTTTTACACAGAAAACCCCCAAATTACAGGCAAGAGCTAATCCCGTTTGATCACACTGACGTAGGCAAGGGGAGATGTATTATGTTTTTTCTTAAGTTATGTGACTCAGTCTGTGGGCCTGAGACTCGTGAACACTAAATACAAGGCTGGGGGCACTGTCAGAGTAATGGTATCTTTTGGGACAACATCACAGTTGGTTAAGTAATCATTTCTTTCTAGGCTTTATTAGTTTAAGCAATTTTTTTTCTAATTAAGAAGTGCAAAGGCCAGAAGTCTCAATTTCTTAGAAGTGAAAAAATAGTTTTATAATGCACAAAATAATATCAGTATTCCATGTCATGGAGTAAACACATATAGATATTTTTCTTTTTTAAAATGAAAATTTGGCTTCCTGTGTAAGATGGAAAGAACAATTTGGACATTTTGAAGCTGCCCTGGAAGGACTGGCCATGAGATTAGACAAGAAAATAAGCTTCATTCCTCAGAGCAAAATGTGTGTACCCCATTACATATGCTTCATTGAGCAAATTAATCTGTGAACTCTGTACAGAATGTGTGATTGACTTAGTAGGAGACAATTAAATCTGTTAGTCTCTGCTTACCTTGTACTCAGACAGCTGGATTCACTGTCTATGAATTTTGGTGAGTTGGGGGTTGAAAGCTTACACTCCTGAGATTAAATCAGTTTCTGGGAGTTAAGCAAGGAAATGCATGTATACTGTAAAGCCAGCAATGCTCTTCCTGTAGCTTCTGAAATGAGTGTGATATTCATATATCCTTTTTTCTTTTCTTTGTAGAAAAAGAGTTAACTGATTCCTATTTTACTGGGAAATAACTTGTCAAATTAGTTTCATTTTTGTTAGTAACTTTAAACTTGTTTGACTGTCAGTTTGTAAATACCTGCTGTATTTTTTTTTTTTTTCACAGCTGTGGACTGCATTAAAATAGCTATTCAGCAACTCTTTACACTGGCTGATACTCTACCTGCTTGTGATGTGTGTGAAGCTGCTAGTATTGTGTTGTGCTTTGTGAAAGATTCTTACCCTGTATCATCAGCTTTATTAACAGAATTTGAAAATAATGATGGCTACCAGCTCCTGCTAAAAATTTTAGTCAGGTAAGAGAGGCTCTTAGTAGGCTTCTAGAGGATGGTAAAACTTAATTTTCAGAATGCATAGCGGTCTCTTAAAATAAGAATCATATAGGTAATCCTGTGGCCATGCAAAGCATTTCTGTACTAGGAATGGAAACAGTACATAACTTTTTCTACTTAAACCATTACAGAAGGAGAACAGTATAGGAGAAGTTAGTTTGCAGGTGGGATAGGGACTTTTTGAACACAAGACAAAAGTTCTTCATCAATTAGTATTACAGAGGATGTAGGTCAGAGATATTTGTCTCAGTTAAAGTGAGCTTTTAGTCCAGGAATGCAGTCAGCTTGGGAGGGAAACACTATCTCCTTGCTGTGCAAAAACAAGCAAACAAAACCCACCCAAACTTAAATCTGAAATGTTTACATTCTTCAGAAGCAAGATGAGCATAAACATATCAGGAAAAATCCCCACTAGTTATCCTAATCCAAAGTTCAAAGAAGAATCTGTTACTCTCCTTGTCAGCTTGTGTTGTCTCACTAGGCTGGGTTTCTTTAATATCATTTGAAGAGAGCATTTCCAGATCTTTGTTTCCATTCTGGCTTTGACTATTCTTGTCCTTTTTCTCCAACACTTGTGAAAACTTTGGTCCCTGAACAAAGACTGGGTGGGGAGGGTATTTTGTAATTTGGATCTAGAGGATTGCAAATTCTATCATGAAGTCAAAAATACCTGTAAGTGACTATGGCTGCTCATGATTTTTGAATGGCACAAAATTATTAAATTATGATTGGAAAAAAAATTGTGGTTTTCTGGCAGTGTTTTCTTTAGTTACCAGAGACTGTCTAGATTTCCCTTATAAATAAACTGTGTTGAGATGCATATTTCTGATTAAATTCTAGCCATATAAGGGCAGAAAACACGGGATCTTTTTCAGTAAGGGCCATGAATGTCCCCATCCTTTTCAACCGATGTCACTAGGCAGGAGAGACAGAAATAACAGATGCTCAGGGCTTCAGATTAGTCTTCGTTCCCAGCATATGCTGGCATAAAGGGATAGATGGAGACCTTCCTTCCAGAATGTTTTGTGTGAGCAGGTATCCTCTTCTCTGATGCTTAGAACTTTTTCTTCATGTAGAAGAACCTTGCTAATAGCATTCTTTGAAAGAGAGCATTTGGTCTCTTTTTTCTCTTTCTTGTTTACATGAAACCAGAACATTTTGTTCTGTTTTCTTCCGAGATTTTTCTAGCCTAACAGTACCAATCTATTTCTCTGCCACTAACCCGTGCCCAGGTGATGCACTTTTCCTTAATAACTGACCCATCTGAGCAGTACAGAATAAGATGATGTGATAAGCAGCTCTCTGTCCTTTGACAGACTCTCACTTCAGTCTATGAGCCATGGCAAATCTTGGTTACATTTCAAATCATTACAAATCCTGGTTAAGTATTTCCTTACTTAGGAGAGACATGCCATCTTCACGTCTGGTTCACAAAGCTCAGGCAGTACAATAATTTTCCCTTCCTCAGGGCTGAAATTTTTTGTTATTTATCTCAGATAGCAAGTCCCTTTTCTTGCCAACCATATGCTCACCTTTTAATATGAAGTGTCTGCTTTAATTATTTGAATTCTCACAAAGTTTAAATTTTTATTCCCCAAACCAGGCTTTTTTTTTAATTTAGCTTTTTCTTTTTTTTTTCAAGGACAAATAACTGGACTAAGTTAAAACACTTATCTTTCTTTTGTTCATAAGACTGTCAGTGTCACTTCAGTCTGTAGGTTTTGTCCTGATTCAGAGTGTGTCACCATGGTGTGGATTATCCTGTGCAGCGCCTATGTGCTCTGTACTTGATGATGTATCCAAAGAGTCTGTATAATTAAGATATGAATATATGACTGTCCCAAGTTTTGTTCCTAGATGCGAGGGTTTGCAACAAAATGAAGGAGATCCCTATCTGGATGAGATCTTGGACATGCTGACTTGCCTTACAACCTGTGGAAAAACTGAACTGAAAGTTTCTGGCAATATCGTACACCCGCAATTGCCACACTTTGATTTTGAACGGACACAGTCTTCTGGTACTGTATATATCTATATATATATATACATGCACATGTGGGTGGGTAGGTGGGTCATTGAAAAATGAAGCTCTATTCATTTTGTTTCTTAATATGGAGGAAGGAGTATGATGTGGCATCTTCAGATCTATGTGCTAGTGCTGCAGGAGCCTGAATGCCACCTACCTCAAACGGAAATGCCCATGTCAGTTCTAGGGTCTGATCCAAGCTCAAGATTATGCCTCTCAATCATGTCTGGATTATGCCTCCATCCCTCATGTCTGTTACTCTTATTTCCACTTTCAGACATGAGCTAACATTATAGTTATGGTGCTTGCAGGCTTAAATAGCACTCATGTAAAATTGGGTTTTTTCCCCACAGGAATGACAGTGAAAAACCTCCAGCCTTTTCAGGTGTTGCAATCCATTTTCCAGAGAAGTAATGATCAGCACCTGTGTGGAAGAATCTTGGCAGCAATTGGTACCATATGGGCTTGGGACAGAGTGAATTTCTTTCTTCTGGAATGGACACTGCAACCTATCAACCAATTTACTGACATAATTCATTTCAAACCACACCCAGTCCAAGTCCAGTTCTTCAGACTGGTGGAGTCCATAGTCCTAGACCTGTCCTATGTCCCCCATGAGATTTTGAAGAAGGTTCAGTATTTGATCAAGGAAAATATAGTGCCATTCTGCACCTTAACAGCTCTTCAGTGCCTTCTCAGCATGACCCAGAAGGACCTGTTATTTAGTGATATTTTCCGTGACTCTGGGCTCTTAGGCCTACTGCTGGCACTTTTGAGGAAGGAAGCCAAGATCCTGAGGAAGTCAGGTACAACTTACTGCCACTCACAATGACCACTGAAGTAGGCAGATCAACAGGAATGAATAATCTCTTTCTATGATAAATTTATATATTTTATATACTGAGTAGCTAGATTTTATCTTCAAGCCAACTGGCCTAAATTTGACACATTAAGCTGGGTTCTCTCTGAAATCTTTGCTATTTTTTGTTCTGGTCACTAGCCTGAACAGCTCTGGGCTATTCTTCACTAGTGTATGATGAATTATTATGGGTGGTACCCTTCAACCCACACTTTTAAACAGGTCTTAGTTTGGGGCTCTCTAGAATGCCAGCTGGAGGTTGGAGCAAGAAAAGTTTTCCACAATGCTTATTCCTCTGACAGTAACACCTTAATCCTGAGGACTGGTGATAGAAAACAGTTTATTGAACTTTGGCCATATGTTCCCCACAATTGCTACCACTCATTGTGATGTGATAGAGTTATCTCCTAGTACAGAAACAGGAAGGTGATACCCCTAGTTTGGTAACTGTGGAGTACAGCTAACTTAGGAGACAGACTCACATATTTAAAGGTTTATAACTACTATTTTAATGAAAGAAAAAGGCATCATAGTGTTTTCTGTGCTATATGAGTTGGGAAATGCCTTTAAATTTCAGTGCAAGAGTCATTTATTGAAGGAGGAGAGACACGAGGTACTAGGAATAACTTCTGATGCAGTAAGCATACTTGAATTATTTATACACAACAGAAGGAATATGAATTACAACAGAAATTCTAGAGTGCAGACATCCATCAACTGCAAGGACACTTAGATTTGGGTTCTCGATATCAGAGAACCAGGATTTTGCACAAGAATGCTTAGATAAGGATTGTCAAGATAAATACCAAGGTTCTTGGAAACTTGTCTTCTGATTATGAGCTGGTGCATAGGGTCTTTCTTCTGTCTTTGCATTTATTTCACTGCTTTAGATAATGTGGTGATAAAAATTTTACAGAATGAGTGATTGAATGGCTATATAATTTGTAAATTTAGACACACAGGTGAAGAGGGACAAGTGAGAAGAAATTATTGCTACTTCCCTCTCTTGGTTTCCAGAAATTTAGCCTGGAAACTCTTGACTTTTAGATCTTAAAATAACTTACCATACGCTGTCTGATCCTGTTTGCCTTTGAACATGCAGGATATTTCTGCTCTTGGCTTTTAGATTAGGTATTTAATGTCTCTCTGTTGCTATAATATTTTACCACTTCATAGCTCATAATCTATCCTGTTCTTTTGTTTATCTGTGTTCCTACTAGATACCACTAGACAGGTAAATCTACACCATCTGGGAAGTGAAAACACTCCTATTAGCAGTACTGCCTGTAATTATGAAGGAGATGTGGGCTGCAGAGCAAGAGTCAGACCTGTGTTTCCCAAAACCAGACTAGACCCTGACAAATAGGCAATGACATGTCTGTATTTTGTTGCTTGTTTTTAGGTTTCAAGTAGCCAGTAAGTAATACTTGAGAGAAGCTAGAATTTGCTGGAGAACTGTTTTTCCATTTTGGCTAAATATATTTTAGCTACAGTTGCCCATTTCTTGTATATTGTAATATTACTTTTAACATACTGACAGCTGGAACTCACCTGCCTGGTCTGAAAGAAGGCACTGAGAAGGAATTAAATGCTGTGATGCTGAAGATGGTGGCTGCCCTTACAGCGAGGTCTGTGAGGAACACGGGTAAGGAAACATATGACTGCATTTACCTTCGTGATATTTGGTGGTAGGTGGCCATGGTTTTAAGGAGCACCAAAATATTTTCTGACTTTGGTGCTTCAGTCAAAAATGGAGGACAAAAGCTAAAGTGTAGGGATAACTGTGTTACACTAGGAAGAAATGTGACAAAGGTATTCTCATCCTGCATAATGAGCTTTGTCCCAGTCCACTTGTTTCCTTGATCCATGTGCATACTCCTGAAGTGTTTATATAGGATGTACAAACTTAGCTTCTGGAAAAAATGTGTGTGTACTTGACTCTTGTGTATTGTTTGTTCATCCAGATTTTCTTCCATCATTTCTGTTACTTGAAATCTTGATTGGATCAGGTGCATGCTGAGTAACACTCTTATATTACTGTTATA
>NW_008236478.1:3092474-3096530 GCF_000691975.1 Corvus brachyrhynchos
AATCTTGTGGACATAGTACAGGAGTGAACTCTAGTGAATACTGGAATCCACTCAATTAACTCTGAAATCCTAGAATCATCATGTTTGTAGTATCTTGCACAGTGTAAAGGTCTTTTCAGAAACCATCAAAAAGTTCCCTTCCTAAATGAAAAAGATGCTTAAGCTGAAAACTAAGGTGTCTTTTCCTTTTCATTCATTATTGTATTGGGAAGCTGTCATCTCTGATGATTAGAAACCATGGACACCCAATCATTTTATCCCTAGTTGTTCTTGTGCCATTCAGTTTGTGTCATCTTTAGCTTAACCAGCTGCTCTCCTTACCTGTCCTGCTGTATTTGTAGAAATGTGGCACCTCACACCAACATTGAAAATCTGCCTGTAAAAACTATGAGCAAAGGATAGTTTAACTAACAAATGATAATATATTTGTCCCTAGTTGTTCTGAAGGACTATGGAATGGTGCCATATATCAAGATATTTTTGGATGATGAGTGCTACAGGAGTGCTACTCTCAGCATCCTGGAGCAGCTATCAGTCATCAATTATGAAGAATATATGAGCATTATTATTGGGGCCCTCTGTTCTTCCACTCAATGGGAACTGCATCTGAAACTAGATCTGCTGAAGGTAATTAATGTGGCTATCACTTGGGCATTGTTTTCTTGGGAACTCTCTTTTTTTCAAGATGGCAAGAGCAGAGGAAAAAAGAGCCATAGGCAAGCTCTGGATTATGGTAACTTGAGCACTTTGATTTTTAGCAATGCATGTGTGGTCAATACTTTACTCAGTATCAGATTACAAAGTATTTTGAAGACTTAAATAGTAATGCAGGAGGGAGAAATGGAAATGCTAAAGGCACAATTGTATGAACAGTTCTGTGTAATGTGACAGAGAAAGGAGAAACAAATGGGAATGAAAGTGGATATGTGGAGAGAGGATGTCAGATGTGAAGGAGTGAGATTGGAAGAGCCAGGGTAGGCATGAGATGAACAGCTTCATTCTGATAAGTTTCCATGGTTGAAACTTTGCTGTCCTTAATTTTGTCATTTCTCACAAACACTAGTATCATGTAAAAAGAGATGAGGCAATGGAAAGGAAGAACTTTATGAATGCTTGGAGAAAGAAACTAGAACTAGTCATAGCCTCTATTGACTCCAGAGTGTCTGATCCCTAAGCAATGAAACAGAGGAAAGAATCGCTGTGCTTTATTTTGGTTTAGGTCATAGGCATCCAGTTGAAAAGCAGCAATGTTGTAAGCACTGATTTTAAAATTTCATTCTACCTTCTCTATCAAGTGGGAATGAAATTAACTTTTCTGTACAATATAGCAACTGCTTCTGTGATAAAAGAACCATATTACTTAAAAAAAAATTAAAGAACAAAGTTTATAGCTTTCATTTGACAATTTGAAACAGTAAACTTTAACAATACCTGTGGAAAAGTTGAGTATGGTGTCCAAACTAATATGAAAATAAATGCAACTTCAGTGTCTAATTTTGACAAATGATAACTGTATTAAAGCATAATGTAAGCAAATGAATTTATTTTGTTTATCCATTGGGACTGTGATTGTGTTACACACAAATTCAGATTGATTTGCTAATGTATATTTAGCTGTTAAAGCCTGAGCCCAAATGCAATTAGCACTGCTGTATTCCAGTGTGACACGTGGACAATTATGAGGAATAACAAATAATGGAATGTGAGAAATAAATTCTGTTAGCAGTAACTGAGTTAGGGGGTTTCCAGCAGACATCAGTTTTATAGATTCAAGACAGAGGAATACTAACTCATAGGCGATTAAATTCTAACTGAGTTAAAGCTGGAGGAAATGTGTTTACTGTTGACCTTCTCTGGAATGTGTTAAAGCCATCCTGGTAACTTCAACTCTAAGTTATTAAATTTACTCCCTGTTCAGAAGTCTCTGCCTGGCTTGATACATTATCATACAAAACTGAATGACAGTAATAGAGTTCCCCCTACCCCTTCAGTTCTGGCAACCCTTTCTCACAGTCCTAGATCCTGTTACAGGCAGATGTATTTCTCTTAGAAACTGTTCCTCTTAAGGAGGTTGTGAAGTAAAGCTCTTCCATTGGATATCTCTTGGGAAGGTCTATATGTAAAATTAACCCTTTCCAATGTGCAAAGGTACAGTATCAAATTTGAAAACTCCCTGTACAAAATTAATTGTGCGACACCTGAAAAGCTTGGGATCAATTATATTCAAATGCAGTAGACGGTTTCCTTGCAAGCTCCTTTTTCTCATCAATTTTACTTCCACAGCTCTTAATAACTTTTCAAGATTTGTTTTAAAATGGCAAGCCCATAGCATTCAAAATTGGAAAATTATTTAAGTTGGTTTTACACATGTGTAATACTGTCAAGTGGCATTCACTTATAACCTGCTTTAAGCCTTTTGAGGTTAGATAAAATCTAATGACTTCATTGTCTTGAGATCTTACTTTTTATGGCTTTTTTCCTCTAAAGTATTGTGCAAACTTTAAAAATACCTCAGCTGAGAAAAGGTATTCTCGTCTTTCTTAATGAGGAGAGCCTGCTGCTTACAATATTCTTTGTGCCATCCTGGGTCACTGGTTTTTGGAAAGGTCCTTCTCAGTCATTTGAGCAAAAGTCTAGTGTGGGTTCTCACGTGCATTCAGGGCTGCAGGAAGACTTGTCTGTAGAGAGCTGTGCCTTCCTGCCAGTTTCTATATGAGGGTATTTACATTTAATCTTTACTTCCATTTATTTAGGGCAAAGGCAGGTTTCTTGAGAGAGTCTGAGAAGACTGATAAAAGAACAGCCAAAGATATGAAACTACCTCTGGCCAAACTGACTAGGATATGTAATGCAGGAAATTTGATTCCTTTGCTTCTTCCTGTGAGCACTGTTCCCCACCTGTCAGGCTGACTGCTTTAGCTGCTCCTAAGGGTGCTTCCAAATCTTGGTTGTATGATTCATTGGGTCTGTGGGGGAAGGGAGGAAGAGAAGTTGTGCAGTGATGACATTTATTTTGACCACCTTCCCCTTCCCCCTCCCTCCCCACCAAAGAGTGAAATTTCAGTGAAAGAATTTCGGTGCAAACTTGGAATTTTAAAATATTCTAAAGCCTCTTTGTCCTTTGATTTAAGTGCTTCTTTTGTTTCCTTTCTTCCCAATGTTTGTAGTCACTCTTGAGGATATTGGAGAGTCCCAAGAGCCATTCAGCTTTCAGAACCTGCAGTGGATTCAATGGGCTCCTGTCCCTCCTCTCAGACATGGAAGGTGCGTTGCAGGACCCTCCATCTGGGCAGTGGACAGCAGTTGGACAGAATTGTATATTGGAGCTTGTTTTCTACACACTTCAGGGGATAACTGCAGCCCTGCACCTAGACCCTGTCAACAGCAACTTCTTCCAGAGGAATGGTCTCTTTGAAAAGATGGCAGAGGATCTCGGATCACTTGGATGCTTCTGGACACGAGAGGGAAGGCAAATTCCTGTGAGCCTTGAGAAGAAAAGGACATTTGAGGAATTCTTGGATGCAGTTTTCTGTTCTTCAGAACCTTTCCCAGCGTGGCTAAAGAACAGCATTTGGATTCTGAATTTTCTTGATCGTATGGTCAAAGGAACCCTCCACCAGGAAAGCTATTTTAAGGAGAGGAAGCCAGAGATGGGAGAAGAATCAAGAGATGATCAGGAGGCACCCCAAGCTCAAGAAGAGCATCCTGTTGTTTTCAAAAGACCAGGCAACAAATTACCTGCCTCTACCTATATGCTGTGGGGAAACCCTGAAGAGAAGTAAGCTTTTATTTACTACAGAAAATATAGTACTAAGACTGGTATGTGCATTTTATGTGGTAGTATACTGAGGTAAGGTGTGATACAACCTGCCAAGAGCTAACAAATCAGTTCTGTCCCAAGTCCCAGGCCTCCAGGCAACAGAAATCTATGCTTTTGGAAAGGTAAATGATGGTAGAAGTGGGGCATAAGGATTTAGTGCAGCAGTGGGACACACAGCCCCAAGAGCTGCAGAGTTTATGTTGGAGATTCTGACACCTGAAATGTGGGCGCCGGAA
>NW_008236478.1:3096544-3202137 GCF_000691975.1 Corvus brachyrhynchos
CGAAGAACAAGGTTGCTGGGACTTAAAGCTTGTGCTTTAAGTTCACTGCTTGAACCTGCCCCAATCAATTTTGACTTTTTCAATTATGTGGAAAGCTGCTTCCAGTCACTCAATACATTAAAAATAAAAATTACTCTAAGCTATTTTAAATGCTCTCTCATGCATCTGTGTCCAAGCATATGTGTGCAGACACATTCATGCTGAAACAGAGAAAATTGGAAAAGGGACAGTCATGCTGCCTGCCTCATTGAATGAAGGTTTATATCAAAATATATATCCTTTGTAGAAAGGGAAGACTATACCAGAAATCAGCTTTGCTGTCAGCTGTGAATCAGTTCTGAATAACCTGCATTTTGTAACTAATGAGATCTTCTGTCCCTTCACTTGTCTGTAGCTTTATCTTGAATCTCTCAGTCCTTTTACCAAATTTATGTTTCTGGTTGAAGTTTTGCTTAAAAAGGCTAAACTGATAAGTGTGAGACTTCTTCAACCCTTACTGTAGATTATTGCAAAGTCATCTTCCAAGTTAAAGACCAAGACATGACGTCTGCCACTTGTAGCAGCAGTCACTGAAGTCAGCAGAACTCTTTTTCCCTGAGTACTGAGGCAGGCTGAATAAGCATTTCTGGTTATATTTAAACTTGTTTGAAGAAAGTAGAAAAACTTGTGGTGGATTTCTTTGTTCCTTGTGCAGCAGATTTTAAAGTAGTCATGGAGGCGTTTGCTCCCTGTCACCACTCTTTAAATTACACTGGAAGTTTCTGGTTAGATACTCAGTGCTGGGGAGAGGACTTGGTAGCTTGGGAGGAATGAATGCTCTTTTCCAAGCAGATATTCCTAGCCTGATTTGGGAGAACTTGGGTCCATATGCAAAGAGTATATAGATGGTGGTAGTTACAGGAAGTAGACTGTCTGTTGCTTAAGTATGCATACAAGGGACGCCCAGGGATGGTAAGGGAGAGAGAGTAGGTCGGGGCAATGCTGGGAGCAGTGTGGCTCTGTCTTCTGATTGTCCTTCTGAAGTCACTAGGTCCGAAATGAGCAAGGCTTCCTATGTCCTTGTGTTGTTTTGCCTGCTGAGATGTGATGCTGTACAGTAATTGAATACCACTTGTGGAGAAATTAATCCTGTAAACTGGGACCCTTTCAGTTCTCACTGTCTGATTTGGGACTGTTTGTCTTGGTTATGGGATGTGAAGGCATAAAAGGAAGCCAGATTAGTTAGGGGTGGTTGGAGACTGTCCACGACAAATGTATGCAAACACAAAAGAGGAACATGTGCTGGAGAGCTGACAATCTTCAAGCCATAGAGCCTGTATCCTTTTCCAGCAGTAAATTTTATGAAAATAAAAAATCCCATAGTTTCTGCAAGCCTGTTGTTCCCCTGATGCAGCTTCCTCTTAGCTGTACTCCACACTCACACTTCCCCTTGAAAAGGTTTCAGGCAGCAGCTATGCAGCTTGAAAGGAGGAACTTCAATGCAGTCAGTGTAGGTGGCCTGTGATGCCCCATCTTGCAACATATATTTAACATTCCCAAAGAGGCAGGGAAGGGAGGTGACCCTGCAGGAGCCTGTGACTAATATATAAAAAAGTTAACATTTTAATGCTGGATAATATTGTAGCCCCTTCCACTGTCCTGTGGTCAATGATGCTGCAAGCTTCTGGGACACAGGGGAATTGATCCTGTCATTCCCATCTCAAAACCAGCCCTCTGTGTTCCTGCTCCTGCAGTAATGTTTGGAACACCTTTTGTGACAGATGAGGTCTCTGGTTTTCCTTTTGTTCCTGGTGATTAGACATAGCTTGCTGCAAGCTGTGTTAACTGAGGCTGATCTCTTTGGGAGGGAAGCCCTTCTTTGTGCCCACCCAAGCATCGTGGCTGCTGCAGCTGCTGTTACCACAGACAACTCAACTATGCTAATGGCTCTTCAGGTTCTTTGTGACATCTCATTTTGTCCCCAAACCCTCTCATCTGTCTTATTTTTAAGTAGCGCTAGTGCAGAGCAGATCTGTGATTCACAGCATGATACTGGTGAGATAGATGGAGTGGAATCACAGGGCTGACTGGATAGCCCTGGGGCAGGAGTATGAGACATGGGGTATTTGCAGAGGGGAGGAGTTGGTACAGGAAGACAGCTTTTGTACTAAGACAGGCCATAAAATGAGAAACTCATAGAAAATCACAGAGAAGGCTGGAGATAAGGCTTGTGTAATGTTCTTAGAAACCCTTCATGAGCCTTGTGGCCCTTCTCTGCACACACTCCAGCACCCCAATGTCCTTGTAGTGAGGGGCCCAGAATGGGGCCTCACCAGTGCCAAATACAGGGGGATGATCACTTCCCTGGTCCTGCTGGCCACACTATTGCTGATACAGGCCAGGATGCCATTGGCCTTGTTGGCCACCTGGGCACACTCTTGCTTACGTTCACCTGGGCATTGACCAGCACACCAAGTTTGTTTCCAGCCATAATTTTGCTCCTATTGATTTTAGTGAGCCTGGATTTTTCTCTTTTAAAATGGTGTGGGTTTTCTCAGCGAAATGTAAGTAGAGCATATTTTTGGTGTACTTTTTTCGTTGACATTTAAAAACGTGCCCACATTCATGTCAAGCAGAGGTTTATGTATCCACACTGAAACCACTGCTGCAACAACTTTTTATACCAGACCTGATTTTGGCTTACTGCACAGAAAATATTGCAAACAAGCAATTTATTTGAAATTATCTTTCTTGAGGATGCAGTAAGAATTATTTGTCACTGTGTGGCAGTGTGCTACACATTACTCCCTGTTCTGCTGTATCAGATGAGCCTTTTTGGGAGTGGCTAACAAACATGTTTAATTGCAGCCTTTTTATCCTCCTTTACATCCCTTGTAAAACTTTTTTTTTTACGCTTACTCTTATACTTGTACCTTGTGTTTTATAAAGTCCATAAAACATATTGTGCTTTATTTTGTCAGTCTAATTACAGCCATTAAATATTGTCCTTGCTTTTGCTGTGAGATCTGCTTCAGACAGATGTTTCTGACAGTGTACATCACAACTCCAGTTCAGAGGTGCACCCAGAAATGCTGATGATACTCTGAACAGGACAAGCCTGTAGTGCCTAAACTAGAGTTTCTGCTATGCTGTGGGTTCATCTTTGAGATATATTGGACCTCTAACCTGCATCATGGCATAAGCAGATCTTCTCTGTGATGTCTCTGATTCCTCAGTTCCTTCCTGTGCCTGAACATAAAAAGGTCGTAAGTGGCAAAAATGAAAACTGGTGGGAAAGCAGGTATTCAACTTTAGTTTACTACTTTAGGCAAATTTTGGTGTTGGAAGGGGAGGGTGACATACTGATTTTATCAAGACTGTCTCACCTTTGCTTAGTTCTATTATGTTTTAAAGTACTGAAGTTACTGTATAACTGAAGTTATAAACTCCTAGAAAATAAAAGGATAACACTGGTTGTGGACTGATGCATCAGTGATTCCTCTGGTTGTCTATTTTCTCTTCTGAAAATACCTTCAAAAGCAAAGTTTGTTTAAAGAGGCTGCTGCACATCTTTGAATGTGCAGGTCCCTGGGATGAGCAGGTGATGTCCTGTCTTTGTTACTTGAAGGAGGCTTCCAGTTGTTCTGGGTCATTTGTATTATTTGCTTAGTTTCCAATGCTGAGCCTGGTTGCTGCTAGGAGGATTTAATGCTGTGCTCTGCTGGAGCACTTTTAGACTCTCTTTGCTGTTCTTAATGATAATTAGGATGTGTCTTTTCACTGCAGGTTGGAAATGAGAGACTGCACCATTGTACATCCAGGTGCTGTCTGTGTCATGGTGAGGTTGCTGCCAAAACTGTACAATGAAGGACATGCTCAGGTGAGTCTGAACATATCGAAATGCCATCTAAACAGTGTCTTCTACTTCTCTGTAGCTTCTTTTCCAGGAATTGCTTACTCTTTGCAAATGTGGTAGTTCTAAAATTTACCTAAAACACTGTCAGGAGGAACAGCACAAACTTCACTGAGTCAACAGATGTGAGAACAACAAAGACTCTTGGCTGTCAGTTTGCCTAAGCATTTCTATACTTGTCTGATGCAGTACATGGACTTTGGTCCCAGAATACTTATTCCAAAGGCATAATGTAGAAGTGCCTTGAAAATTGTCTAAAGTATTGCTAACAGCCCTAGCAAACAGAAAAGTCTGGCTCTTTGGACCTAATGTTCCATAAACTTTTAATGCAGCTTAGAATGTATTTTTCTTGTATCTTTCTATATATATATATACACCCACTCTGAATAAAGATATTTCCTATATTGTATTGGCTATTTGGTCCAAAATACTTGAATGCAGTCAAGTACATATGGAGGGCCTGAAATAAAACCAGGTTATTCATCCAGAGCTATGAAAGGGGCAAATAGCTGCTGGCAATTTCCAGCTCTGTTTATTGGAATCAAGCCATCAGCTAGTGAAATTTTGTTAATTACAGTAATTAATTTCTGAAAAACAAGTAGAATCGTTAATTGGATGAGAGTGTCATCAAGAAATTAGAGTTGAGCTCTGCAAGAGAGAGAGCCTCTCAGACCCTCAGTAGATGGCAGTGTTCTTAAAAGTATGAAGGACTAGAGCACAAATTCCAGCAATTTCAGTTATGTATTTAATTATGCTCATATTTTCTTTTTTTCTCTCACTCCTTTCTTAGTCAGTAAGAAATTATTACTGGTAGTGTTTGTTTAGTATTGCTGTTATGAATATGATTGCCTCAGGTAAAACAGGACCACTATTATGCAAGGTCCTGAGTCAAACCCTGGCTAGGAGTTAACAAATGTCTTAAAGAGTTCTCATAAAATAACCCACAAAAAGGATACAGGAAAAATAGAATTTTCCTGACTATTTCTATTGAAAAAATCATTGAGAGAATGGATAGAATATTTCAGAGCTTGGGAAACTCACTGATGCTGCCAGGTAGAGACATAAAAGTCTGGACTTTAATACTGTTAATCATAACGTAAACCACTGCATGAATCCTTGTGCAAGGAGATTCTACCTGGAGCACAGGATTCTGGTAAGATGTGATGCAAAAGGTTTAACCTCAGTGGCTAGTGAGGGGGATTTACTTGGTAGAAGGAAAATAACTGAAGGAATTACTCTTTGGGTAGATATATCCTGTTCAAAACAGTGTACTATTTTTTTTTTTCTAGCACCACAGTGTTTGACAGCTGGATGAGAGATGAAATAATGGCTTTGTGGATGTATCTCAGACATTCATTAAAAAGTTTTAAGGGGTTTCTTGCTCTGAATTTAAGACTGAATTAAATAATACATTTTTTAGGAGCAAATATGGAGAAGAAGAGAAAATAACTCTTCTCTTTCCGCTTCTTTTAGCGCTGTGATAGATACTTTAGGCCTGAGTGTCCAGGAGTAACCTGGAAAAATCTTTAGAATCAGTTCAGGTCATGTGCGATTCCTTTGCTTTCACAGAATTGGCAATGAGAAAGCACTGCTTTTACAGAAACATTAATGGAACTCAGTAAAATTAATGTACTTTTGATTCTGAGCCTCAGAAATAATATCAATATCCTGCCAATTTTGCAACCTCTCACTGACCTTTGTCAGACTCAAGAAATGATGAGCTGAAGCAGTGTTAAGCCTGTCAGCATAGAAAACCCAGTAGGAGATAGTAAAACAGGTGATTTTGCACTTCAGCCATTTCTTATACTTTCTGTAATGAAAGTTAAAAGCTGAGGAGAATAGATTTGTGGATGTATATTCCTACCATTGCTAGGTATGATAAAAAAATCATTTGAATGTCATGGGTACAAAAACTTGCTTAAAACTTTAAAACTGACCAAGAGTTTTGAGTCAGTAAACTGTATTTAGAGGATATTGCTCATGTTCATGCCTATGACTGGAACTAAACCAGTTTCCATGTTTGACCAAATATAAGATCGATTTTCCTTTTATTAATATGTTGTCTATTTAGTGATGAAAGACAGCATTGGACACATTTCAAACACCTAGTAAATTGAGACATATTAGCATCCACTTTAGATATGTGGCCCAGGATATTCACAGAGTTGATTCTACCTTAAAAAGAAAGAAGTTACCTCTCAGACATATCTCATCCTTGACTGGAATTTTAAGATTCCAGAGTGTCATGACAGATCTTTACCATTTGTAATGTCAGATACTGAGATTGCCTGTATCTGACAAGGCTGAGTAAAGGAAAGGAAAGAACTTTTGAGAAGAGAATAAAAGAATTACTCAGTTCTGTCTCATCATCCTGGTAGGTTTCTTGTGAATACGGACAAAAAAAAAATCCTCTCGCAATTCATCATGTAAATTATCTATACTTTTGCTAAATGATATTATTGCTTACACAGCTGGATTTTTCCTTTTTGTTTTCATCCATGCCTCTTGTACGATGAACTGCTGTCATAGTCACTGTTGTGAAAGTAAAACATTGTCCATCAATAAGGTTTTTGCACCTTTTAAAAAGACCCTTATCCCTGGTTTAAATGTAGGCTAAATGACTTGTTCTTCCTTGTAGATGTTAACAAGGTAACATTTTTCAAGTATTTTGCACACATAATTATTGCTATATTGTTCTTAAATCTAAGGAAATTGTGTCCTTTTGAAGTGAATGCACAGCGACAAAAGTTCATAATTTTTCCTTATCTTGAATATAACCTTGAAGATGAATAGTAGTGAGTTAAATTCAGCTACCAAGTTTTGAAACTATAGGCTCTAAGGAGAAAAAATCTGGGTACTACTTAAGCAGATTGGGCAAATTGCTAGGTGACATTTTGCCCTTAAGACTAATCTGAGGCAGAGCTCAGCTACATTCTAACTACACCTTCAATATCCTGATTCACGGTGCAAGTAATAAGTGTTAGGAAAATCAATCCATGCATACAGAAACACACAGCATGGTTTCCTGGCCACCTTTAATATTTCCACTAAAATCTCATTTTACTGGAACAAAGATCCCTGAAAACAGCACATTTTATTCAAAACAAGGCAATATTGGTATTGACAGAGCTGCTAGGCTAATGAAAACAATCAATTTTTTTGTACACCATTACGCTTTTATTGGATTTATTTTGGAGTAAACCAGTTGCTTCACTTAGTCAAGACCTATGTCAATCTTTGTTTAGTGGTATTTACACATACTTTCCTACATATAGTCAGAAATGGAGTAAAATATTAATTAAAATATTTATAAAGTTGTGAGACTTTGTAATAGTGTAGTTTAGTCTGGTGGATGATTTTTATATGTAATGCGATGCATAGTGAAATTTATGTCCCTGGCAATAAATAGTCCTTCAGAGAGAAGAAAATGTTATCCAAAGAACTCACCCTTCAGATATGAAAAATGGTAATTGAGTTTGCAAAAACAGTATGTATGTTGCAATGGCTGTATTATCTTCTAAGTATTGGGGATGCTTTGAAAACAAATTGCTTGTGGGCTTTGAAATTGTTCTGTATTGGCTTTGTCTGGTTGAATGAAAAAGAGCTCAATTCCTCTTTACACTTAATAAGCTTATTCTGAATCTAGTTACTTCTCATTCATGTTATAAAATCAAATCCCATTGCCTTCATTTGCATTTCTGTCACCATTGTTGTCCTCTTGTTTAAAAGTTTGCATATCTATTTCCTAGAAGAGCATATGAGAAAGCTTGAAAGCTCTTGGAAATAGGGAATAATTAATCTTTGTAAGATTTGTGTTTAAATATATTATCCAGTTACTTTTACATGAAGTCTAGTTAGGTCAATGGAGTACAATTCATTCCCGAATGGGAACAAATTGCTCTAAAAATAATTTATGAGAATTGAGAGACTTTAAGATCAGTAAGAAGCAATAATAAAGTAAAGCGTCAATTCAGGAAAACATATAGAGAAGTGTTTAAGATTGTTTCATGACATTGCTTGATACAGTTTTGTTTAAGAGCAGGGTTTTAGAATGAAGAGTAGATCATGTCAATATGGCTCTCCACAGGCTCAATGTTAAATATATTCTGAATTCCTGTTTGGTCTTGGAGCTTATGCCTAATAACCTGCCCTTGGTGGCGATCCCTTGTTTGTGAATGACAGCTGATTGCTCTCTTCCTTCACCACCATAGTGTCGAGGCAGGAAAGCTGAGTTGTGGTTGGCCAAGCAGCTGCTTGGATGAGTATATGCACACTGTTTAAGTGCAGAGCTTGATAGAATAGCCATGCAGTTCTGCTTGAGCCTCTTGCCTTAGGGGCTTCAGATGTTTACACTCAGGGATTTGACAACTGAAAACCAAATTAAAATAAAATAAATCAGTTACCATATACAGTTTAGTTCCAGCCCTCTGACTTTACTTCTGTGTCCATTTCAGCTTTCCCAGGAAATCCAGTGTGCTCTGGTTGATCATATCCAGTCCCTGGTGAAGTCAGAGAAGAGTCGTCAGGTGATGTGTGAATCTGGCCTGCTGAGCACCATCATAACCTCCTGTCAAGATGCTTTCTGCAATGACAGCCATCCCCTGCATCTGCCCCTCACCAGAGTGTTTGAGAAGCTCGCATCACAGGCTATTGAGCCACATGTGTTAAGGTATCAGATTGTATCTAATGGAACCAATTTGCTTTAGTGGTGCCATTTTTTTGCAAAGTTTATATAAAAATTAAATGCTTCACATAGTGCTCTAATTCAGCAAGACTCAGCCTTTTGTTTCAAGTCCCATTTAATCCTCCTTTCTCACTGATTGCAGGATATATGCTTAAATGACTCCTGAAGATGGTATGAGTCTGTAGTGTTCTGCTGCATCATCTCTGCAGGGGTTGTAAAGCCATTTATTAATGGACTAATTAAGTCATTGCAAAACAACCAGGGTTATTCTCTCCTGGTATTCATATGGAGAAGCTGTTTTCTGCAGAGTAAAAATGACTTTTTCGTATCTCAGATCCATGTCAATGACAGATGCAGAAATAAAAAGTATGGTCTTCTTCCTCAGTCGCTGTTTCTAGTTTGAGGTTGCACTTTCTTCATTAATGCTAACAAGTGCTAGACATTACAGTACCTAGCAGGTATCAGAGTGCAGGTAAATTTAAATATTCATTGGAAGATTGTATTTCTTTCACTCAAATACAGAATAGGATTTCTATAAAAAACCTCAATAAAAACCCCCAACCCATAGATTTTTTTCTTTCTGAATAATTACAGCTAGTCAAGAATATTGATGAAGAAAAGAAATCTTTGATTTTTTTTCAACAGGAAAATCTTGAAAGGAAATGTGAAGCAAACTAAATATTTGTGATGCTACAATGGAAAGCATTTCTTTTGTTCTGTTTGGGATGTCTTTAAAATTTGCTGTTAAATACAAAAGTTGTTCTCCAGATCTAAGCTCTATTTGCATGGTTGCTGTGACTACAAAGTGTCTGGCTTCATTGTTTTCTTTTTTTTAAGTTGCTTTCTTAATTTTTTTTTCCATGTTAGGCAATTTCTGTGGTTGGGAGGTTCTCCATTGCTACCTTCCAGGCCCAGCGCAAACAAGCCCAACGTCCTTTTGTGTCAGGGGAGTGAGTCAGCTAATGCAGGTAAGCACACAATGAACAGTCTGTTGCTGATACAGTGGCTGAGTTAGGCATGTCTCTGAAATGACAGGAAACTGCTGTTGAGTAGGTTGTTCCAAGATAGTCACAGTGAAGGTGGAGTATGCCTGGAAGTTTTTCACTGGGTATTGCCCAGATTGGGTGGTACTTGAACAACACTGAGAGCTGATCTAATGATCAGCAGAGATCAAATTGTGATGTCTTTGCTCAAGTTAGATGCTGAGTATAGACTCAGGCTTTGCTGGATCAGACATGGAAGTGATCTATAAAAAAAATAATATTCTACAAATGAAGTGGAGTGTCTCCTTGGTTTGCAGCATGTTTTTCCTGTGATTTATAGATAGGAATGGAATAAGGATGGGACTAAAGAGCATTGCTTTTTGTAGTCCCGAGGATATCCTAGTAGTCTGCCTTGCTTATATAGGCTCTTCTCCATAGGAGCCCTGTCATACATGAAATCCCTAATTGTGCTTGGTCTTTGCATATTAAGTGCTTTAATTAATTAATTCTGAGTTAAATATTTTTTAAATTGAATGTTAAAATTAACCCATCACCCAGGTACAAAAATCAAGTTCCATTATCAGTGTTTTCAATTGTTCAGAGTAGTTTATTAAGAGAGTTGCACCATTCCCAGTTAAAAATTCCCCAGTTAAAAATCCCCAACTGATGCTCCCTTTTCAAACTTCAAACCACCTGTACACCATAAGTTATCTTTCCTGTGTTTACTGTATACTTTTACAAGTGTTTTAAGATGTGTTAGATGTATTTTAATATTTTTTTTTAGGTGTTTTTACTTTGCACTTTGGTCCAAGGGCTAACTCCAAAACCCCAGTTCTAACAGCCAGCAGCTATTTTTAGCCCCATAGCCTTTACCCTGTAGGCAAGCTCCGTGGCAACCCGAATTTTAATGAGGGCATTTTAGCACCCTTATCTCAACTGATACCACCCCTCTGACAACGATGAGCTATTGGTGGACTGAGATGATCTGTCAAAGGGAAAGCACCAATCACTTTAAACCAAAGGGGCGGGCTGTGGGCGGAGCAAAGGCACTATAAAACAATGATACAGGCCTCAAAAGTTGAGGGAGGAGGGGTTCTCTGCAGGCTAGCTGTGGTGGACATCAGTGCTGGGCATTAAAAGCCTTACTCCTATTAAGGAGCCTTTAATAACTTTTTTCCTGACTTTTGGACCTGCCAAAAGCCAGCCCAGCACTGCAAGTCCTTTTTCTCTACCTGAGGTCCAGTGCTGACCCAGCCAGAAGATCTCAGATCCCTGCGCTCCTGGGGCATACCATCTACTGAGCCATAGGATCCCAAATTTTTATATTTTTCTAATTTCTGTAATTTTTCAATTTTTCTGTTTTCAGTAAATTATTTTAATTTTTTATTTAAGAGTTGTCTCTTTTCTCACAGCCCTTTCTCTGCTGTAATGTATTTTATAGATGAGAGGCTACAGTATAGCAGTATTTAGTGCTTAAACTATTCTCATGCCTGAGACACCTGATACAGTATGATCCATATCTGGGTCTTAAGTTCTTTGCAGTCATTCTTCAAATCCTCTCCCACGTGTTTCTTTTAACTATTGTGTTACAGCAGAGTTGAATGGTCTGTGTGTAAGGAAAATGGAACCAATGGGTTGGGAACAATTTTTGGTAGGGTGAGTTCTGAAGCTGCCTGAAGATGTGTGGGAAGAAAATACAGCTGAAATTATGGCTATGGCTGTCCTGCCAGCCTCCCATTTTGAAATGCCTTCAGTGCAATATTTTTTTGTATTGCTGAGGATTTTTGTAAGCTGTTGAGGATGTGTTATTTCAAGAGCATGAAGTGCTGTTCTGAGCAGTGATGAATAGAATATGGGCAATACCTGTGACTGGAAAAAGACTTGCAGACATTGATCTGGTTAGGCACTGTGTTCATCTTTCAGGTTCAGAAGAGCGTGTGGTGGACAGCAAAACAGATCCTCAGACAGTTGTACCTATCAGGACCTCTCCTTGGCTGTCTAAAGGATCTGCACTGGCACTCCAGACTGCCATGAGTCTCATCTCCATGACATCACCTCGAAACTTCCAGCTACACGGCACGGCTTTAGCTCCATCGTTTGTGGAGTTTGACATGTCCATGGAAGGCTATGGGTATGGCTGCTGTTGCTTTTATTTTAGCTGCTCTGGGGTCTCCAAGCCCTTACTCTGAACGCAGTAACTTTTCACTTCTCTCTTCATCTTAATCTATGTACCCTATGGCTGCTTTCCTTGCAGCAATGCTGCCAACGTATTTTGTTGCTGTCTTACTGCTGACAGCCTACTCTCTGCCTTGCTGGCATGATTCTGCAATGCCAGAAGTCCCTGGTGGCCTTCAGGGATGATTTTTGTTTCTGATGAATGGGTGCTTGCTTGCTTTTGTAGGTGTTTATACCTCCCTACCTTGGCCACTGTCATGGGATCCAGTGCAGACCAATCTGTCTCAGGAGGGACTGGCATGGGTAAGAACTTTGACTCACCTACAGCTTGCTGGGAGCACCAGCTTCTCAGCCCCAATGAAAGCATTCAACAGTTGTAAGAAATAAGTTGTGTGTTTCAACGTTTCTGTCTCTCTGCCCCAGACCAGCTCTGAACTGTGTAACTTGTACTGCTCAGCAAAATGCAGCACTGGCTACAGATTCATAGTGTGATGAATTAATATTAGCAATACAATTTTAAAGCAAGCTTCTAAGAAAACAGACTTAGCAAGTAAGAGCCACCAGATTTTAGGGTAACAGACAATGGAAGGAATAGGAACTGTCACTTAAAGGGATTTTTCTATACAACAAAAGGCTCTATTGGGTGGAATGGGAAATGGCTGTACTTTTGCTTCCTGAATTTTTGTGAAATTTGAGAACTTGTTTCTGGCTTGGAGATTGCTAATTCATGAGCTCCATAGCATGGAGCCCTAGCAGTCATTTCTCATCGGTCAAATTTAGGTCATTTATACATGTGCACAGACTCATATGTGCAATCTTTGTGATACTGAATACAAGCAGTGAAATCTAACAGAATAGAAATTAAACCCCATAACCTAATGTTGGTTCTTCCATGGTATGGACTACAAATGAAACACAAAGCAGTCTGCTAATGGCTGCCCAAGGAAAACACCTTCCTTAATGCCTTTTTGTTTCCTGTCTACAGGCATCAGAACATTCCCTCCCTCAAGTGGACTGACACTCTCCTGCTGGTTCCTGGTTAGCAAGTTTGGTTTGGTGCACAACAGCCACCCACTCCGCTTCCTTACCATTGTGAGGCACATGTCAAGAACAGAGCAAGAATTTGTATGCTTTTCTGTAAGCTTCTTTCCACAGGACCTTTCTTTGGTCATTTCTACAGAAGAAGTAGAATTCCAGCCACTTGGTAAGGCTCTTTTCAGTCAAGCTGCAGTGCTGTGTCCTCTTATTATCTGGAATTTTTCATTAATAAATTTCCTCTTCTTTGAAGTACCCAGGATATTAATGAGATTTCTCTTCAGTTTTCCTCTTGCATCCAGTTGTGATTGTAATTCTTGGCCATGTTTAATTTTTAAGTTTGCTGTAGGCATTGTGAATTACTGCAATATTTTATGGAAAATTTTTGAGTGCCACTTATACTGTGGTGTGCAGTTGTGGAGACTGGGCTTGAACCAGTCTCTTCTGTGTGACATTAGGCAGGTTTGGAGAGTAGGACTGAGAATTTGGGGAGTGATCTAGCTTCCTAATGAAACAACTCATTTCCTCTCCTCTCTTTCAGAATGTTTTCTATTATGCCAATCTGTTAATATTGTTCCCTGCTGATATTTATCCCCTTTTCCTTATTGAGTAGAGTAGGTATTTCAAATGTAAATGTGATTGAATATTCCAGAGGAGGTTGGAAATGGAGTGGGAATAGTAGCTGGGACTTCTTCAAGCACAGCTGACATTGTATGAGTGCTCTGATTGTCTTAGATAATGATAAAAATTCCAGCTTACCTTTTTTCATAAAAGCTACAAATTATTATAGAGACTTTTATAAATAATGGATTTGCTCTGAGTTTCTCTGTGTCAGCTGTTACTGTTTCTGTCCGGCTCTGTGGGGTCACATGCATGCACGCACACACAGACGCATGGCTAGCTTCAGTATAAAGTCGGTCACCAAGAGATAGGAAGGGCCTTTGTGTGTATTCCAAGAGGAGCAGTTACTGCTTCGCCTACACTGTTGAAGGCTACAGAGGCAAAGGCGAGAGCAATGCCGAACTCAGGGGTTTTATCTCGGGACAGGGAAAAGGCGGGACTAGGGAACGGGACCAATGGGGAAACTCTGGGGGAGTGACGAGGGGTAGAGGCTGACAGCCAACTGGGGGAGCCAAACTGGGGTCGATTACCGTAACAGAACAAGGCATCTGGGGAGAGATTTCTTTCCCTCATCATGACCGATAAGTCTCTGGCACCAGAGACTGTCTTACCAATAGCTCTCTCTATCCCTTGTGCCACAGGCTAGTCGGCCATCACAGTCAGCTAACTGTGAATATACTGAGGGGTTCTCCCCTTAGTGAATATGTTGGGTTTTCCTAGGTCAGGGTAGTTTTGCAGCGTCAAGGCAGATAGCAGGTATTATTTGGGAGGGTGACACGTATGCTGGAGGGAGCTTGAGAGTTGTGCAAGTTGTAGGTCCTGATACTAGACCTTGGGCAATGTTTTAAAGACATTGGACATAATACCATCGAACCACACTCTACCCACAGAGTGTCATGCTCTTTCTGTCCCATTTGAAAGTTGTGTTCCAGAGGTTGGTGAAGGTAAGAAACTTTCTGTTGACTTATCTCTGTTTTTGCTGTTACAGATATTATGGAACCTGAGGGTGAGGTCCTAAATCCCTCCACATTTCCAGGGCAAGTCCAGTTTGGCTGTGGTAAACTACTGGTCACTGGCCAGTGGCATCATCTCACAGTGACAGTTGCTAAGGAAGCAAAGAAGAACTGCATTGTGTCAGCTTATATAAATGGTCAGATGCTTGGCTCTGCAAAGGTAAAGGCTCTCTGCATAGATCTTGCGCCTGACTTTTGCCTTGCATTGCTTCTAATTTTCATCTCCCAATGCACCTACCATGACTTTTCAGTATTAATCTGAGAAACTCAAAGCATGGTGATTTACACATGTAACACATGCCACTGTGCTGGGTGTGAGTGGAGTCAGAAATCCATACCAAAGAGGGTGTATTTGTGCTGCTTTTCAGCAGTATGTTCTCACCTTATACTGATGCTTTGAACTAGTTCCCCCTCCCCCTTCAGCATGTAGATAACCATGTGGTGGTTATCTCCTCTAGAGCTGAAGTTCCCTAGGTTGCAGGTAGCTCAGGGTTATGTTGCTGAAATTCAGTTAAACATTTAGGTCAAAATTTTCTGAGTTTACTAGTGATTCAGAGGACCTATCAGTTTAAGCCCAAAATTTGCAGAAGTCGCCATCTATAAAAAGTACTTCACATCAAGGTGTGACCAGAAAGCCCTAAACCAAAGATAACTTGGATTTAGGCTAAAACCTGCAAAGGTGATGAATTATGCAGGGAGTCTTCACTTTTTCTTTTGAAGAAAGCTCTTGAAAGTGGAAAGGTCACAGAGAAATAAGCTGCTGTGACTGGCCAGCTCTTTGCAAGAATCCAAAGATGGGAGCAATGTCAGTCAGTGGTCTTTTTCCTCACTAGCACACTAAGCATTCAGGAACAGATAGGTGTTCCTCTGGGTTAGTTGTACAGTGTCTGAGATTATATCAATTCATGAGTTCATTGCAAATATTGGTGTACTGGTATTTCCCCTAATGTGCCATTTCTTGTGATTTTTGTTTCACAGCAGCCAGTTCTCAGGTTGCATGAGATATCAGGCAAAAGTAATCCAAATGCACCTGAAGGGTTCATAATCTACGAGATAAATGAGAATAGCCCCTGGTTTATATTATTAATATCATCATGCTCCTCGTTTTGCAGTAAACTCATACTATTTCAGAGATCTAATTTTTGCATTTTGAATGCAGTATAGAAAAGGCAGCCTGCTCTTTCTAGTATGTCTCTGATTGGTGTAGTGTTATTTTGGTTTTGTTTTTGGATAGAATCCTATTATTAATTGAAACTTGTAACCTTGGTTTCTTCCTTTTTGTTCCCATATTTCAATTCAATCTCAGCACGTGCAAAGCTCACTTGCGTGTTTTATGCTTCCCCTGTAAATGCAACCTGTTTAATTCAAATATTCTCTTTATCATACTTGGGAAAATGATCTGTCTTATAAATGTCTTTTGGGACCTATATCCATTTCAAGAATGAAAATTTAATTTAATTTGACTTCCTTCAAATGAGACTGAAAGTCATCAATAAAACTAGGCCTAAACATTGCAATTGATTAAAGAATTCTCAGCAAGTGTGTTTAACATTCAGTGAAACAGCTCATATAAATAAAAAAATCCTTTAGTAAACAAAAGATTGTCCCAGTGTTGGGGTCACTGACTAAATGCAAGCCTTCATCTTGATATGTACAGTGAAAAGATTGTCTAAGAAGTTAGAAATGGACAAAGGCCCTTAACAATACCAAAGGCTATATTTAGTTGGTGGCTATGGGGCGGGTATGTATGTGTGTGTGTTACTGTGTTTCATCAAGTCAAATATTTATTCACTCAAGTATCAACTCCTGCCTCTTAATATTGACCAGCCCTGTCTTCTAAATCTCAGTATCCAGACATCAGTAAATGCTAGGAGTCTCCCATCCTAACAGCAAGTTGTTAAAGACAGGGCTAAGCCCCAAAGTACAATATAGTTTCTCTCTACCAAAAAATTCCAACTACTTCCTGTTAGAGCTCTCTACAGTTAAATAAAATAATAGACTCTGTTCAGGAGGCCAAATCATTATTTTGGTACCAAAAATAAATGGCCCTGTTTCTTAAACAATGTTAGCTCCACTGAAGCTTACTGATGCACTTGAACAATCTACACTCTTCAAAAACTGCTTATTCTCTATTTGTGCCAGTCCAAAGTGTGATCTGTAACTTTTCTTTCTGTGTTGTCATAGTCAGGATTATGAATTTTAGAAGAGGAAAAATATTTCTGGAGTCAAGACAGGGTTTTTCTTTGCCAATACTTGAAATTCTTTTGACTGTGTTTTTGGAACAAAAATTAGCCTTAAACATTCCAAAATGCTTATGTTTACAGTACTTCTCAAAGTCCAATTTCTGAAAAATAGCTGATAATTATTGTGTGGGTTGACCTTGGTTGGATGCCAGGTGCCCACCAAGCAGCTATATCACTCCCCTTCCTGGCTGGACAGAGGCGAGAAAATAAGATGGAAAACGACTTGTAAGTTGAGATAAGGCAGTTTATTAAAGCAGAAGTGAGTTTTCATGTCCACAAGCAAAGAGAAAAAAATAGGTTTATTCTCTACTTCCCATCAGTGAGTGCTATTCAGCCACTTCCTGGGAAGCAGAGCATCAGCACATGGAGCAGTTGCTATAGGAGGCAAGCATTGTAAATCATGAATTCCCCCGCTTCCTCCTCCTTTCCTTAGCTTTTATGTCTGAGTTGACGTTATACGATATAGAATATCCCTGTTGTTAATTTGGGTCAGCTGGCCTGGTTGTGTCCCCTCCCAGCATCTTGCCCACTCCTGCCCCTTGATGGGGGGAATGTTGGAGAGACAGCACTGATGCTGTGCCAGCCTTGCTCAGCAACAGCCAAACCCTGGTATGCTGTCAGCCCCTTTCTAGCTCCCAGCCCAGCACTGTGAGAGCTGCTGTGGGAAAATGAGCTCCAGCTCAGCCAGACCCAATATAATTTTGTTGCACAGCTGACTGAGAGCTTAATGAGCAAAGAGGTGGCAGGCAGTACCTTACAGGGACAAGACCCCAGGGCACCCTGAATGTATTGGATCCCCTTAGTGAATTCCTTCTCTGTTGCAGATGCAATATCTCCAGCCTTTACCGGGTAGCTGTGTTTCCATGGAACCCTCTTCCTTTATTGATGTCTATGGGTACATAGCTACTCCTCGAGTTTGGAAACAGAAGTCCTCTTTGACCTGGCGCCTTGGTCCTACATACTTGTTTGAAGAAGCCATTTCTGTGGAAACCATAGAAGTTATTATTAAGCTTGGCCCTCAGTATTGTAGCAATTTCCAAGCAGTACAACTTCAAGGTATGTAATAATTCTCATATGTGCCACTATTTGTCAGGGCAGTGTTCTTTTTATTTTTATAATCTGCTATTAATGTTCCAACTGTGTCTAGGGCTCATTCTAAAAGTCTGGAAAACTGCATTACTGAATGTTGTACAAGGCTGTAGTAAGATACACAAGGATCTTGTAACATACTGTGAATTGGAAAGAAGGGCAGGAGTCAAGCAGCAGAGAGAGATGAAGAGTAAAGAGGTATAACATCCTGAGCTGCAAGATTGTGATTTCTGTTGGACAAACATTAAAGCAGAAGCTTTAACTGAGATACTCTGCATTAACAGTGCTAACAGGGGGGAAAAAAAAGGGCAGAAAAAGAAGTATGGAGCTTAATTGCAAATGCCTGCAGTGTAGGAGAGAGGGGTAGGGGAGTAAGATACATTCCATTCAATGAAGAGGCTTTTTAACTAAAGTATGTTGTTAGCTTCAATTCTTAAACAGACAGACAAAACATTTCAGTTATTGATTACTGTTTGTTCAACATTGAACATTCACCTCTGTGCTAGAGCTTGGGATGAAGTGGGATGGTCATTTCTCATTTGAAAAGAGCAAAATAATCTTTCTTGGTGACACTCCAGCCTAGCACAATGTGAAAAGACTGGCTGAGAGTACTCCTTCAGAATGCTGTCTATCTACACGCAAAAATCTGCAAGTCAAGCATGGGAAGGGGTTGTTGAAAGAGAAATGGTGTCAAAGTACAGCTCTGAAATAAAAACATTACCTGTAGAAGTCAAAAGGATATGATTTTTTGAATCATTGAGTCTTTATGAAGTCTGGGGGGCTTGTTTTCTGCAAAGTTCTCCCCAGATGGGAAGAACTAGTACTAATTATAGATTGTGTCCATCTGACTCTAGTTATGCCCTGCTGCAGGGAATCACAGAGCAACATATAAGATATGATCTCATGATTGTGAAATGATCTCCCTCTCTCTCCCTGCACTCTCCCTATTCCATCAAAACACTCAAAGGGACTTGGTCAAATGGAAATTCTGACTTAAAAAAAAAATTACCACAATCCCCTCAAATACTATGTTTTTTTCCTTAAAATGGATTGATGACCTTGTTGCAAACAGCAGTGGGAATTTTTGGCAGTGTTGTGTCCTGTCTTTCCCACTACCTCATTGCTTCTCACTAATCAGCTGCAGTTGTGCAGAGGCTTAGTCCTAAAACCAAGTCCTGCTGGAAGGGAAACGGTGACACAGTCTTGGGGCATTTACTTATAGTTAATCTTCATGTGGTGTATGAACTAATTTTTTGCCTAAAGGGGCTGTGTGACCAGCATTAGTAAACAGTTTTGTAAGTCAGCTGTTTTCCTAGTGTATGAAATTGTCAAAAATACAAGCTTGACCTTTTTTTTAATAAAGGTACATACAGTTTTTCCAAGTGTGAGCAGGAATAGAAAGTTCTTTAAAGAAATGCATATGGTAATTTCATGTAGTTATTAAGCTGCTGATCCTGGTACTTTTTAGAAGCTTCCCAAACGTTGTGAGTTGGCAGCTCTAAACTTTTGCCTCTGCCCTCTTTCCACACAAATCTTTGCTTCTGGTATCCCTGATAAAGTTCCCAGTAACACAGAAGACCTCTGAAATGTTTTCTATATCCAGAAAGCTTGTTTGTTTATATCGTGTGGACGGAGGGAGAGGTTTATTCTGGACTTTACTGAGCTTCATGAGATGTTATGAGAGGATATTGAATCAAGGCAAAGTAGCAGAGGACACAGCCAAGCACATCTGCTGGTGATGCAAGCTGCCGTGAACTGTGTTGCAAAGGGTGAATGTTTTTTTCTAATTATAGTTAAGACAAAGTAAAATTATTTCCTAAATACCAGTTTCCTCCAGTTATTTTTCACCTGCCTCTCTGTCTTGCATATTGAACAAACGAAGTTCCTTCAGACATTCACAGTCTCTCTTGTTTTAGGTGAGGACCAGTACAGTGATCATAATACTGCACCTCTGGTGGCAGAAGAGAAGATTTCTTTTGGAATCAATGCAGTGTGCTCATCTCTCACCACAGTCCAAGATATAAAGAGCTCTTACAATGAAGTGGATGGTCGGCTGATTGCCAAAGAGGTCACAAATTCCCCTTGTCTTAAACAAGTTTTCTCTTGCTTCTAATCAGTTTCCTAGAGCCAAGTTTCTGACTTTGTCTTGTCTGTGTACCTTCAGTGCTTTTTTTGAGCTTCTTTTCCCATTCCTTAACTTTGTTCTACTCATAGGTTAATTTTCATATATGGAGAGGAATAGATTGGACAGTGTGAGCACAATGTTAAAAGCATTTTTTTGAAACAGGAACAGAAGTCATAATTTTCAGATTTTGGGATAACTTGTTTCATTCTGTGTTTTCTTAATGCCTTCACAAGGACTTTTCACATCCTGTTCTATCATTCTTGCTAATACCAGATCTACTGACGTGAAAGTAGTGGAGTTGTGGGATATTGTAGATAGGTGAATGTTTGTCCTTACAATAAACTTGTTGTGAAAAAAGATGGTTTTCATAGTATAAAAGTAATAAAATAAGCTAAAGTGTCAGAGCATGCATTTGTTACTTTTAGTGTCCCCGATACTACCAAAGGTTTTCTTAAAATGTCTTTTATCTGTTTTAGATTGGGATTAATTCTCGGGACAGTTCAACTCCAATATTCCTAGCTAAGAATATTGCTGGGCACCTCTCAGGTTCCTTGCGGACTATTGGGTCAGTTGCTGTGGGCCAATATGGTAAATGTACTTGTCTTAATGCTTAATATTTTTTTAAGAGTGAAGCCTTTGTCTGGCTAATAACAATAGATTTGGTCATGTAACTTCCTGGTAGAGTAACACTGCAATTTCCTAGGGGTAAGAGTGTTCCAGTCCACTCCAGCAGCTACTAGTCTGAACTTTATTGGAGGCCCTGCCATTCTCCTGGGTCTCATTGCTATGGCCCGTGATGACCACACCATGTACGCAGCTGTCAAAGTCCTGAACTCCATTCTCAACAATAGCCCATTGAGTGGAAAACTGATGAGGCACATCCATGGATACCAGGTAGACACTCTTTTGTTCATTCATTCTGGTTGTAATCTTTTCCTTGTAGATATTTATCCCCAAATCCATCAATGGGAATGAACCAAACATATCTTGGCTACAGGCACTTGTGGTTGGAACTTTGTAAGTTAGGAGGGGAATATAGGATAGTGCTCTATATGCTGTGTTTATAATTCCTGGGAACCTCTGTAACAGTTTATCTGCTGAAGGGAAGGAGATGGCAGATGCCTCTTGGTCAGACATGATTTAATAAACTAAATAAACCAGTGCAGCAGATTTGTGACCGAACCACTTTTCACCTTTTACCAACACACTTGATCCCTACACAAAAGACCACTTATCAGGCAGGTTTTCTTCCTCCCCTTGGCCTAGGATTCCTCTTTACAGACTGCCCAGTGTAAGGTTGACAATGAATTCCCACGGCTCAGTCTTCACTGTGTATGAGGAATTGTGCTGATAAAAGTGCGTGCTGTCTGAATTCACTGATTAGGTCTATCCCAGATTAATCTTTAAACCTGAAAGCTATGCAGATTGAAGATTTTGGTTATATGTAAAGTCTATATATGTAATATTGGATGGATTGAGGCTCAAGAATAAAGTTTCAGTTTAGTATAATTTACTTCATGCTGAGTAGGTGAAGCAGAAAACTCTGAAGGAAAAAAGAAGGCTCTTTAATACAGAAGGTTCCAAACAAGACTCCTAACATTAGGGTTTCATGAATGATTTATTATAAACTCTCAATTTTCCCAACATGCAAATTGTTCATAAATTGATCACAATTTATAGCAATATATTTATCCTACTTAGATATTGCTTGCCCAATCCTTTTTTGTAGGTGAATGCCAGTCTTTATATTGTGTGAGTGTTCCTTTTGATTTTTTTACTAAATAGTGTTCTTTTCATGTGACTGATCACCATATTGCAATGGAGTGAAGTGGTTTTTTTTAACAGCTAAGTAATAAATGTGTCTTGATATGTATTTTCAAATTAATTTCTATTCTTCCCAACCTGCTCAAAATGTAATGGCTTTCTGAACATTCTTCTCACAGTATTGGGAAATTGTTGGATAATCAAAGGCTCAGTTGAGAAACTGGCAATGTTTCATAAATGTTCTTCACTTGGAGAGGTGAAAATTAATATTTTTTAAATTAAGACCATTTGTAAGCAATTAAGAATACATCCATGAAGAACAGCATAGAACACCTACTGTGGTTATTTATAGTTATATTTGTCTGTTGCTTTTTGTACATTCAATTCAACATAATATGGCAGATATTTTCCTGCTGTTCAATGCCACGGAGTTGTCAAGCTACTTCAAAAATTGACCCTTTCATTTCCTGCATGAAATTTTGTGTCTGGACTGAAATCTTCATTTTCTTCATGATACTTATGGAAAATGTATGCATGCATGACTACTACAGCTGAGTAAACAGTGTATTGGTCTTGAATTAAAGAGAAGTGTTATATATCAGTTTATAAATAAAGATTTATACTTGGCAGGTACTTATTCAGTCTTCTTTTTTCAGTTGCTGAGCTATCTATTGAAGAGGAAAACCCAGCTGCTGAACAGCAGGATTTTACAGTTAATGTTCTCCCTGGTGGGCACAGCTGAGCTGGGCTTCGAGTCTTCAGTCATCAAGAATTGTAGTGCATTCCAGTATGTTCTCTGCAACTTTGAGGTAAAACTGTTCATGTTACTCTGTGGGTTTGGCTGTATTAAAGATGGCTTTACAATACGAGGTTTGGTTAGTTCCCAGCACCACCTGTATCCAATATTTAGGGTGGGGTTGTATGTTGTGCATTATCACACTGTGGCTCCCCAGGTCTGCAGGAACACTCCCAGAGGGCCTGCTCCTCAGGGCTAGCTCTGGAGCTACAATTCCCTACGCTAGCAGGGACTTCCCAGTGCCTGCAGGTTGCATTACAGAAATGCTGAATGTTATGATTTTCTCCCTAACTAGATTTAACTGTTTCTCTGCTGCAGGTACTGTTCTCTAAGTTCAGCAGAGCGGTAAAACCTCTGCTTTCCTTTGTCTTTCAGCTTTGGATGAAAGCACCAGAAAATCTTGACCTTGTTCTTCTTTCCCATCTTGTGGAGATCTTGCAGTCCTCCAGGTATATAGAGGTGTTTGAATCAGACACCTGTGGGACAAGCACATCTGTAACCTGAAGCTAGAACTGTGAGGTGGCTGTGAAGGGTCTAGTCCCAGTTGGAATCTGTGGATTCTGGGAGTGAATCATTCCTGTATTGCTCTTTCAAGCCCGGAGCTAGTGATTTGATCAGCCCCTGAGATGACTATGGGGCCAGACTGGGCAAAGATATCTGGTTACCTGGTTCACGTGCAACTATTGCTGTACAATGAAAGTTTAAATATCTGCTGGGGAGGGGAAAATTGAATGTTTGAATTCAGTATGAAATAATTTTTTAAAATATATAATTGAAGTTGTGTTTAAAATCAAAACACAACCGTTTTATCAGTATGCGTAATCATCTGGACTGGAGTTAAATGTATCTAAAGAGACAAAGCATGGTAGGGGGGCTAAGTAGCAGAAAGCTCTGTGGAGAGCTGTCTGATGTCCCTTGCTGAGTTTTCCAGGAATAGCATTTTTTTCTACCAACTTGCTGCTTGAAAATTCTATAATGTTTTCTTTGAACTTGTTGGAATGCAGCAGTTTCTGGGGGAGAGGGCAGAAGAGAAGAGTAGAACACACAGAGTAGTCTTCAGATCTCCATCACTGACACATGTTCAGTTTGTCTGACAGTGTTTGAAATGTTATAAAGACAATATTAGAAGCCAAAAGCACAAATTATCAGTGCAACCTGAGAATCCTTTTAGCTGAAACTTCGGCAAATTTGGTCATTTCCAGTAGAAGCTTTTAATAGTCCCTGTGCTTTTTTTACAGAGATGCATGTCAGAATGTTGTAATTGCCTACCAGGTACAAGTGGTGCCCAAGCTTCTTTTCCTTTTCAATGATCCTGAAATCAGTAGCTCCAAGATCACTCTGGCCTGCACTATTCTGTCCCATCTCTTGCAAGGATACTTTAATACAAGGGATGTTCTCAGGTAACCTTCAAGGTCTATTGTGTTTCCTCAGATTGTAGATGAACTATACTTCTGCTAGTGTTGGAGAGACCTTGACAGTAGAGCTTCTCTCACCTTGTCTTTGGTAGAACACCAGATCTTTGGCAACTGCAGGATCCCCTGGTGAAAAACTGATGAAAACTTTTTTCATTCACTCCAGCCTTACAGTTGTGTGAAGGTGACGACCCTTATAATAGTGGCACAGACAGTTCTGTAGGTATGACTGGGATTACTCAAAGCCTGTAGCTAATATTTGGTTTCATTAAAGCCTTGTCCCTAAAGTATCACTACAGTATTACAATTTGGCCCCAAAGAACTGTGTACCTAGTCCTGTTGATTTGGTTTATATCCCAGTAACAGTCCTTTTCGTTCTTGGATTTCAATCAGTTATGTTAGTCAGGATTTCATGAAGCATAGCATTTAAATCCTTGTTTGCTCTTCACAGAATGTAAGCACTGCTTCATTTTATATTCCCAGCCTGTAGCCTATCAACTGAGGAAGGTCCATGTAGTGCTGTCTATAGCCACCTAATTCCCAGGGAAATGCACTGCACAGATGGCAGCTCTGTTTCTAAAGCTCTGTTTTAATAAAATGTAGAAACAGAGTTGCACGTCAAACCTGTGGTCTCAGCTTTTTGCTCTGTTAGAGAGTGTGAGTACCTCTAATAGTTAACTGTGGAGTAAGCTGTTACATGAACTTAGTGTTTGCCAACTCTTTTGTGGATGTTATGTTCCTGGATGTATGTTACCTGTATGCGTGTCCCTGCCCTGAGCTCGTAGGAGTTAGTCTGTTTCTTTTTTCATATGGGTAGTGAGACAGGTGAGAGTAGTGGATTTAGTATATCAAATTTGTAATGATGTAAGGAGTGTGAAAGAGCATTTTTTCTTAAATAATCATGATTTGTTATCCTATGGTAATGTGATTGGTTGTCAGGCCCATGAGTGCTGAGAGATTGGACAGTCCCTATCCTTCCAGCTCCTGAACAGCAGAGCCTGTAACAGGCTGTCAGCAGCACTGGGAGGTGCTGGAGTTTCTGCTGGTCCCAAATTTGGACTTCCAGTGGGAATTGCTGTGTGGGCCACTCCTGCAGAACAATGGGTGTTATGTCCCTTAAGAAATGTCCTTCTTGTGGGCAGGAGGAGATTATGCACTTTCACTAAATATGTTTATATAACATTAATCTTTCTGTCCTTAGAACCACGTAATGCGTTAAAGCAAACTACAAGTGAAAAATGGGTGACAGTCCTCCTCACAAAGGACCTGTTAAGGTTTCTCTGTTCTCCTCTGTATGCTTGGAAACCAAGTGGTGATAAGTGATATCTGAATGCCACAGGCTGCTCAGAGTCTTTCATGTGAACAGAGTGCTTTACTCAGTATTCCTTTCTTCTTGGTGAAAGACCTTTAAAGTAGATAGAGAAAACAGTTCCATAGCAGAATGTATTTTACTTCAATTTGTAGATAGTTTTGGTCATCATGATATAAGAAAGATATTAAGCTAGAGAGCATCCAAAGAAGATGCTGGCCATGAAGATGAAGGGTCTTCAGGGGAAGCTGTATGAGGAGCATCTGAGTTCACTTGGTCTGTTCAGCCTGGACAGGAGGAGACTGAGGGGCGACCACTGCAGTTACAACTTCCTTGTGAGGGGAAGAGGAGGGGCAGACACTGATCTCTGCTCTGTGGTGACAATGACAGGACCTGAGGGAATGGCCTGAAGTTATGTCAGGGGAGGTTTAGGCTGGATATTAGAAAAAATTTCACCCAGAGAGTGGTTGGGCACTGGAAGAGGCTCCCCAGGGAAGTGGTCACAGCACCAAGGCTGAGAGAGATCAAGAAGCATTTGGACAATATTGTCAGGCACGTGGTGTGATTCTTGGGGTGTCCTGTGCAGGGCCAGGAGTTCAACTTTGATGATCCTTGTGGGTGCCTCCCAACACAGCATATTCTGTGATTCTGTGACCTTTTAATTTGCTTCCTAGTTTATGAAGTTTTCATCCTATTTCTCAAGTGACTGGAATTTCCAGTGGTTGTTATGTCATTAATCAGTATTCAGCTTTGCATATAATCTCTAAGTAAATGAATGTCTTTCTGTTGACCACAATTCCTTCACTCTTTCTCTGCAAGGATTGGATTGTTCCTTGTTTACACCTTGAAACCTTCTTCTGTGGATGAAAATCAGATTTACCTGGATAGTGTGGCTGAGAGGCCCACTGAAGGTGAGGGGCTGCCTTTGGTTTATGAGTTATGATAGGTAGCTACAGTATTTCCTTCCTTCCCCAGGGCCTGATGAACCCTAAATGCAACATTAGTGCTTCTGCCTCCTGTGGCAGGAAGAGGCACAATTCCAATTACTTCATATGGAAAGGACAGGCTGCACTGAGGTGACCCTTTTGTTCTCTCTCTGCTAATAAACCAGTAGTACTTTGGCGGCATTGTCCAGAGCTGACACAATGTTGGATTTCAGATATACGCAGAGAGGAAGGACATTAAATTGAAATTGCCCCCATACTAACCTACCGGGCTGTTACAAGGGGTAAAATTTCAATGGGCATCCTGGATTTTCTGTGAAGACTTTGCTACACCTACAGTTGTAGCAAATAATAATGCGGAGCTCTGCACCTCTTAAAGTATCTGTGTATTTGTCAGGTTCACGTGGGGGAACATCCAGTCATTTGGCCCTTTCACTGTGATCTTTCAGTTGAGGCTTTATTGTTATTGCCCCTCTAAACAATAGATCATATTAAGGAGGTACTGGTAACTGTGGTTTGTATATAGACAACACAGTTAGGCAGTACGAGTCAGATTGCCTATTTACATTTCCCTCTCTAGTTAGCCTGAGACTGCTTCCTGTGAGATATTGTTCAACATATAGTCTGAATGAGTTTTAAATAACTCTAAAGAGAGGACTTTGGCAATGTAAGCCCAGGTTGTTTCTTATGTTAGCAGGACTCCTTATGTCTAAAATTTGATGTCTGCATCTTTTTACTCTGCAAAAAAGATACAAGTACCTGATATAAGTACTTCTACTGGGCTAATTTGATGCAAAGTTGTTCATCAAAGCAATGGAACATGTGTTTTGTCTCTTCATTACTCTTTATTACTTTCTGATATTTGTAGCCTTAAGCCAAACATCTGGAAAGACAATCTGGCTTCGAAACCAGCTATTGAAGATGCTGTTAGATGTAATACGCTCAGACAAACTTCACCTGTCCTCTGAGTAAGTAGAAACATTTAGGAAGTTAAGTGTCTCTGTCTTCCAGATTTTTCATCTTCTGGTGCTTGACCAGGACTAAACACACTAATGTTCAAATTTAAACAAATACTAAGTAAGAGCAGACTGGATTCACAGAGTCTTTTTTGTCAGTGATTTATCTGGCATTCACACAGCTGTGTGGTCTGAGCACACATCAGATATCCATTTTGAAAGAAAATTTCATGTTTTCAGAAAATACTGTGAAAGGGGAACTTGGATATTGATGTTTCTTCTGCGTATCAGGGGTTGAAGAAATCCCATCTGTATTTGAAAATCAAGTCAATATAATGAGGGATTACTTGCATCCTTCTATCGTAACCATGAGAATGATGCTACTGTAATTCTACCTTTCAGAACTGAAAGGCAGATTTCATAGTGCTGGGTGCTGTAACTGTGCATTTTCATTAGATAGTACATCTTGGACTTCAAAATTTAAACCAGAATTTTGAATTTCATAGTTTGAAAGATCTAGTCTGTGATGTAGCTTGCCTCAGTTATTGATACACACTCTGAGAAGGAGCTTCGTCTTAATGAACTGTTTTGCCTGACAGTAATACAAGGTTAAATTTAGCAGGAATTGAGTGATTTCACCTGTATGGATGAGTCTGTTGTTAAATCTTCAGGATTCTCTGTTGTGGTACACCTTTAATGAGATTTTTTTTTTTTAGAGAAACATGAGCTTCTAAATCACTTAGAGATAATTTTAAATAATATCTCCTTTTTGTCTTCCATCATGTTTCCTTCCATGTGTTTTCATTTACCTGTTTGTCCTAGGGAAAAAGAAAAGACATTTTTGGCACTGGGGCCAGACTGGTTTCTGCTGTTCACACAGAGCTACCTGCACTTCAGCACAGTTGTCCTGGGAATCAAGCTGCTTCTGTGCTTCCTCCACAATCGTTTGCTGCTGAACAAATTCAAGGAGGGGTTAGTGGCTGGGCGTTGGCTGGAAAACAGCTCTGCAGGGTTGAGTGTTCTAATGGGTATGTGTTGGTTTAATGTTCCCAAAACACTGCCTTGATCCAGCTCAGTGGTAGAAGATCACTGTGTACATGATACAAGAATCCTCACTGATCTCAGTACACCAAGAGTTTAAATTACTTCCTAAGGTAGTAATTTATTAAGTTTAAAAATAAATTTGTCCTGGTACTTTTTGTGTTGCACAAAATCAGGCTAGTTGATAAGCCCTTGAGGTGTTCAGATGTCAACTCATGCTCTGAAACCTTTTGTTTCTTTAAAATTTGTTCAGCTTGCTTTTTGATAATTAGACCTGTGGATCTGAGAAAGGAGGAGAAAGGAAGAAGAATGATTCAGGGACACTGCCCTATAACAAAAGGGATAGTGGGAAAAATTATCTGTTAGTCCGGGGATGTTTTTTATACTGTTGATACTGCAGCCTAGCAGACCACTGAGTGTCCTGGGACAGAGACAAATGAGGACAAAGTTGTGTCAGTAATTCTTCTGCTGATATGACATTTATTTTTAGACACTTTCCTTTTCTTTTCCTTTAAAGATAATTTAAAAAGTCACCCTCCAGTGCCTGACAATGGCTACTTCTTGATTTTTGGATTTTCTGTGTTGCAAAGATGTCTGACTGATCATGTTCACATCCCTGAGATCTACTTGGTTGTGGCAGAGCTCTTTCTGGCAACTCCTCAGTCTGAACCGCCTGAAGCAGTCAAGGTATGAAAAAAATAGCAGACAAGCACCTGAAGCTGCTATTGCATTACTATTTTGACATTTTATGCCCTTTTCCATGACAGGATTCTCAGGCAAGTTTACCCTACTTGGGTTTTGTGATAATAAAAATGATTCATATTTTAGACGTTTAGTTAGTTAACTTTAAGAAAATTTTTGTTCAGAACAACCTTGTTTGGGCAGGTGTTAAATGTTACAAATTTAATAGGAGAGGAAGGAGCTGTTGGAAGTGCAGATGTGTTGATTTTATTCTGATTTGGAGAGAGCAGGCATTGTTCTTGATGCATGGTATATAATTCCTATCTCTGAATGAAGTATCTCTCCTCCTGTGTAGAAAGATCTTGAGTCTATGTTGCAGTGGATCTTTCAGCACCACCTTACAGAGAACGTCCTCAAATTCGGGTTGTGTGCAGAGGCAGCTGTGTTACTGCTGGAAATGGTTAGATTCACTGTGGACAAGGTAAGTGTTTTGTTGCAAGGACAGTGCAGTGTGAATGGCCGAATAAAGTGCCCAGGTGTGACAGATGCCAGTGGCAGCCTTTACCTGTAATCCCTGTGCCTACTCTGCCCTCAGAGGGCAATACTGAATGTGACAATGAGCAGGGACTTCCAAGGGTCAGAACAACTACTGCCCTGGTTATGTAGCACAGGATGTGGTGGGCTCATGTTTAAGAACTTCTGAGACCAGAGACAGGCCTTGCCCACAACAGTACTCCTTTTTTTTTTTCATTCCTGATGATGATGATATTATGTTACCTTTCTGGTTGGGCGTATCTTCAGTCTGCAAGGTGCGGGTTGGCTGCTGGTGCCTCGTCTGACTTCTTTGTGGCTGTGTCATGTTTGCTTAGAAATTCCTAAAGAGGAACAAAGATGAGCTTTTGTGAATGAGAGGAATGCTGCCTTGACCAGATGCACATTTGTCTGTGTTCAGCCTATTGCAGATGCAGAAGCCTCCTGGGCGATTGCCTATCCAGGGAATGTTATCGAGTTTCTGTGCTTGATCTATCACAGTTACACGCAGGACCCCATGTGGCACTGTCCTGACTTCTTGAAAACTTTGGCTATGGTTGCTTTTCATTCAGGACCACCCAAGGTACGTGTATATGAGCCAGCACAAGCCCTTCAGATCAGAGATGGGTCATTAGGTGAAAAGAAATCAATTTACAGGAGTCTGAGTTAAAATGTATTGCTGTCTGCTTTCACAGGGTGGGTCTGAAGGCCTTTTGACTCCTGATGGTCCAGCCATTGCCGAAGGGAAAGGCTGTGCTGATCCCTCCTCTCTCCCACTCCTACCACACCCTGTCAAGAAACAAGTGTGGGATTTTGTGCGAGTCCTCCTGATGGACAGTCTTCTCAACATCCCAGCAAACAAACAAGGACATCCCCTTGAGCTGCTTCTTGAGGTTTCTCTTCTCATCAGGCTTTGCTGTTCTACCTTGCACGGGGGGTGGAAGGACAGGACATATCCTGCTAGCAACCTAGTAAAAAAAAGTGCTAACAGTGACAAAAGGAGAGGACTTTTCTAATGCCTTTGTACTAATGTGAACTAAGAAAATGCTGCCCCTGGAAAACAGAAAAGATATTTTTCAGGCAATGTTTAATATTGAAGAAAGGTGGGGAAAAAAAAATCCCTTTTCCTTAGTAATATCTGCTTGTCATTAGAGCAGCCCTTGAAATTGATGAGAACAGAAAATTTCACATGGAGTATCCTGTGTACTGATTTTTGAGATAACAAAATCTCAGTTCTCAAATAAACAAAAAAACCCTCTCTCCACTTTAAGTACAGATTAATTCAAGCTGTAGCAGTTGAAGTCTGGATTATAGGTTTCAGCCACTCTAAGCACTCAAGAGAATCAGAGTAGTCTGAAGAAAGGGGAAGATGAAAAATTTAGGCTTCAACTCCACATTGTCAATAATCCAGGCATCCTAGATGTGAGTTCTGATGCAGACTTAGCTTAGTAATATGAATAGTAATGAACATAAGCTTGACTACAATTGTAATGAGTTAAATCATCTTGTGGAGCAACAGCTCCCTAAATGTTTATACAGTACTATCCCAAGGTTTGGTACAGTTAAAATAGAGTATGGATTTCTGATTGTCTGAATCCTGAGCCTGCTAAAGGAGCTGAATTCCCTGAGGACAAGACCTCTTGGGAACCACCTGTGTGCCAGATTCTGGCCCTTTGCAAAATCTTGTTTCTGTTCAGTGTGCAGAGGGTGACTGTGCTGGCTATCAGCTAGATGGTGTAGTCCTATGGAAGATTTCTTGGTTTTCCAGCTAGGGAATGAAGTCCTGCCATCTCTGCTGTCCAGTAGCTGTCCACATAGGCACTCTTGCTGAAAGTGAAGGTGAATCAGATTTCCTGTTTTCCTGCTGTACTAATATGTATGCCATCACTATATAGGCTTCTCCAGAACATGCCACCAGTGAGCAGAAGAGACTTTTCCAGACAAAAGTTCTGCTGTCTGCTATGGATGTCTTTCATGTTACCAGCCAAGGTGAGGGGAAAACAAGACCAAGAGGTGAGTGAATCAGATTGTTTAACTAGCTGATATTTAGCCTGTAGGTGTAATTGCTAGAAAGGTTTGGAAACAATAGCTAGAAGGACAGTCCAGCTAAGCAGGATGCACTGTCCAATCTATCTTGCTGTAAGCCAGTTTGCATAAATTATTGTAATTTTATAATTTTTTCTGGAGAGCCTCTTCATTTTTTTCTTTTTGAGAACAGATATTAAAAATACCTGAATATTAAAAAGGGAGTATGTGGAAAGAAACCTAGGTTTATCCTTGAAAGCTTCTGGAAGCAGCCCCACTAACTTAGTTGTTGCAGCTCTCCTTTCTGAGTTGTTAGTTGAACCAGTTCTTCATTACAACATTTTAGTGAGATTGCTTCCATCCTTAATATGGAGCTGTCATTTCCAGTCTGAGTAAGGTGTTTCTGCTATACCTAGAGTCTTCTTAGACATGTCCCAGCTCTGACATATTGTGGGATGAGACTGTTCCTACTCAGCTCTGGTAATCTCACATTTCACTTTTTTTTCATTTCAGCTTGTTATGGAATAATCAACCCTTTTGTATCCTCTCCAGGGAGCAGCGATCCTCATGGTGCTTCAGAATCAGCTGCACCCCTATCCACGATGAATATTGCTTATTTTGTTCAGAAGCTGGTTGAGAAGCTGAACAGCAGAATGTTTTCTGCTGATCCCAAGCAAATCCTGATCTTCATTGTCAAACAGATTATGTGGGTGAGTCACTTTTTTTTTTTCCAACTTTTATCAGCATGTTTTAACATGCTGTTTTACACTGAGGTCGTGATACTGCAATTCTGAAGAGGATGGCTGCAACTGGTTTGGTGATTGTTGTTATTCCTGTTTTCTTGCGTAAGAACATAACAGTTCTAAATTATAGTTAGAGATAGATGGTGCAGCATAAAGAAAGGATAGTTAACTCTTTTGTGACACTGTCTGTTGGCTATGTACACGTTGCTGAACAGGAATAAATTAATCTCTTCCACAGTTCTGGGGACTTCGGCAGAAATACAGAAAAATATAATTTTTATGTAAGAGGTAGTTTGGGGGAATTTCACTGAAGTAAGTTTCCAGCAGGTTAAATGAAGTGGGAGGAGTGGATCCTTGGGGAGAAAGTTCTTTGAGCAAGCCAAGTACTCTGCTGTTTTGTGTTTTCACAGGTCTTAGAAAGCTCTGTCTCTCAAAAGGAAGTTTTCCTCAGTGCCCTGTACAGCTGCTTAAACAGAGCCATCCTATACTGCCTATCCAGACCACAACAATCACTGCCTGAGCAGTTTAATGTCCTGAACACTCTCATTGTTCTGCAAGAGCACTGGGACATTATTTTTGCAACTTACAACTCAAATAGTAATTTTGTCATCTGTCTGATGTACTGCCTCTGCCAACTGAACTCGGGCAGGTACAAATGTTCATCTCGTTATAATGTTTGTTTGTGTCTCGTGCTGTACCTATGGAAGTGGCTGCAGAGGGGGAGATATCTCAGAACTTAGGTAATACCTGGTTTGGGGAATCACTAGAAGCTGAGATTGAGCTAGATCCAGCATTTCCAGCAGCCTACTCACTTCGGAGTAGTAAATGCAGTTAACAGGCTTGAACTGATTTCAGTGGAGCTGGCTCACAAGCCCATCAGGAAAATGAGCATCTGGAAATCTTCCTGAGACGTGGGCTAGAACCACTCCACAGTCATGCAGGCAGCCATTCTTTGAGACGTCTGCATGGGGTAATTTAGTGAGATGTTTTTTCTGATCCAGCGGTCATTTATGTGCGGGTACATTTAAAACATAAGTAAAAGTGTGCATGGATCTTGTGATCTTTGTGTTATTGTGACTTGGATCTGAGCTGCAAAGTTCTGGTTGTTCTGACATTGGGTAGGGCTAGAACATCCATACCCACTGTTTGCTGTTCTTACAGATGTTGATATAATAGATATACTCTTGCTAATGTAAGCTGGGGAGTTACTTTGGAAGCTTAGTTTTGTGAAAAAAAGCCAATATTGGCCAGTGCTTTATTCACTATAATGATATTTCTTGTTTCACTGATAGCTTTCTGTACTGCTTTGATGGTTTGAATTGAATCCATTAATACAGTGTTACACAAGAAGTAAGCTACACTTCCTGAGATCTTTTCTGGATTATTCTCATTCCAGTCAGATAATAACTTGTAGGCCAAAACTGCTAAGATGGAGTAAGGATTGCTTTTACGTAGTAAGAGCAGAAACGTTTTTTAAAAAATGAAATTAGAGAAGGGTTTGTGTTATCCAAAAGCCAAACATAACAAACCCAGGGAATCAGAACTGTGGTATTTTAAAGAAATCAGAAATAAAAATGGCAGCTTTGCATACCCAAGGATTTGACTCTCCCAGGTAGTAGGACCTGTTTAGACTTGAAAGACCTTGGTATGTTACTTGTGGCTATATATGCCATTATTGGCAGCCATTCTGTGTCCAGATTGTGTGGATACCTTACCCAAGCCGGTTTGACTTTTTTTTTTTTTGAAGCGTTACTGCTGTACTGAAGTTCCTAATGTCTTTTACCTACTGACTGGTAAATTGTGGCACAGCCCCCAGTCCCAAAGCAGAACTCCTCTTGGCCATGGTGATGTTCTCAATAATCACATCTACATGATAATTGTATCACAGTGCTAAATTTACAATGTTTTTGTGCTGAATGCTTTAGAAACTGAATGAATAAATCATTGTTACAAAAAACTCAGACTAAGCAGTTCAAGTGTAGGGTACAGCAAGACACTGCTTTCTGCCTAGTGGCAGATACCTCTGGCAGAGGAATTCAGAGCAAAGAGACGATGTACAAGATGCCCAGGGGAGGTGCAAGAAGGCTGATGTAGACTGGCTACATCAGTACAGCCCTGTGTTCTGTCTAATTGGGGTGAATGGTAGATACAAGTGCAGTAAGAAGTGCAGGAATTAGGCACGAACAAGAGGGTGATCTAGAGGGTCATGATGACTGCTCCTTGACTTCGAAAACCAGACTGGTAGTGGTTAAGTTCCCACTTCTGGAAATTCTGTGGTATTACATGACTGGTATAAGCTCTCAAGACTATAAATACTGATCTACTAAATGATTCAAGTAGGAGTGGATATGCAGAAACACCTGTGGCTCTTTCACTGTCCTCAGTTTGTTCTGATTTCCTCACCTGTCCTCCTTTTTTTTTTTTTTTTTTTTTTTTGTCACAGCTGTTCAGAAGGTTTTGGGTTGGATGCAAAACCAAAGCTGGCTTCTTATCACCAAATTTTCCTTGCCCCCAGTGAAGAGGAAAAGGGCAACCTGCCTACTCCAGATGATGGTAATTTATGGCACATGTTTCCTGTGGCTTAGAGAGAAGGAAAATACCTGTCCTAAGCAGTTATCAGAGCAGCTTGTGCAAGTGCCACTTACTTCCTCTTTGGTGTACAGGCACTGCAGGCACAGCAAAGAGAAAGGAAAGTTGTGCTGAAAAATTACTTGCGTTTGCATCAAGCCTTTTGATTCAAAAGTCACACCCTACATCCTCAGGAGTAATGGGTATCAGTTTGGAGATCTCTCCTCCATGTTATGGCCAGTATAAGGGACCAGACACATATACTATTTGTAGCTCTATTTCTTTTTTTCAAGGCCATACACAGTGTGTGTCTGTTACGTGCAGAAAGAAGCATTTTGAGCATTTAAGAGAAACATGGGAAAAATGTTGGGTTGGATTCAGTGTGGTTAGCTGAAGCCTGCAGCAGAGCAGTGCTCTTTTTTTTATTTTTTAATATATATTGGCTTGGTTATGATGCAACAAAATCAGTCTGGTTTGCAGGGAAATAGAGCAAAACATCTCAGCACTTCCTTGTACAGTATCCTCCTGCTGCGTCAAATTGTTTCACAACTTGGTTATCTTTGCCCATCCATCTCCAATGATGTTTGGCAACATAAAAGAATGTCCTTTATGTGCTTAGCATTCTATGCATGATAATAAGATCATAAAAATTCTGATTAAATGGTTTTCCAAAGCAGAAACCTGTTAAAACCACGTCACTCCTACTTGTTTCTTTCAACGAGTTGAAATATAAAAGAAATATCCTGCTGTTTTCTGTATTAGATTAACTACTCTAGCTTAGAACCTATGGAGGCAGTACACAAAAAGGAACAACTCCACTGACTCCAGCAGTTACTCTGGAGCAGTGCTTTTCCAAATGAGATGTTTTTGCATTACCTGTTGCTTGACTTGAAAACACAAATGAAGAATCATTTTTTGGTGTTACTTTTGTTTCCTAGTTCACCAGGAGATTCTGAGAACAGTAGAAATCATCTGGAAGCAGCTCATTTCTCAGAGGCAGCAGGCTCTGGAGGACACTTACAAGATGGATCTTTCTGTAAAAGGAAATGACAAAGAAAGGGACATGAAGATAACAGAGATCACTCCTTTATGGGAAGAAATTATGACAAAAGCTTGGCAGCACTTGCTAGGTCTCTGATCTTTTATGGAATACTCCTTGTAGTAAGCAAAAATAGTGTGGTAAATGGGGTGCCTGGTGGAAAGCAGCTGTTCTTTGGTTATACCCTGCACATCACCTGCTGAGAAGCAGATTCTCAGTTTCTCTCCTTCAGGGCTGTGATTGCTTCCTGTGTCATAACCCAGCCCTTCTGTAATCCCCTGGTGGTGTCTTACGGCTCATGTTGTGCTGCAAGAAAGAGAAATCTCCTTAGATGGTTGTATCCCATAGGAAGATTTAAAAGGAAGGATATATGGTTAAAGAAGGGCGTTGCAATGTGTGTAGTGCTGCAGTGATTCACAGTTTGTGTCTATAATGAAACTGATCTATGGCAGAGCTCTGTGAGGCTTTTAAATAAAAGCTTGAGAAGTATGTGTTAATTCAATTCTCATAAAAATAGAAAGTAATTCATCTTGGGTAACACGCTGCTATGTTGTTTTATCTTGTGTAATGGGGATAGAACCCCTCTATCTTCCGACAGGCTCAACTTCAAGTCTTAAAAGCTTTTCTGTCTGTTTTGGCCTGCAGTATCTGAAAAGAAGCTTCTCCAGAAAAAAGCAGGGCCAGGCCAGTCCCAGAGCAAGCACAATTCCTGGAGTGAAAGCCTCTCTTCAGCTATTAGGTTTATACCTGGCCGAAACACAGAGGAAATGGCATGCAAATCAGAGGTAAATTTTGTTCTTTGTCTTTTCTGGGTCTGTCACTGGTCTAACTTTTATATAGCTCTGGAGAGTTTTTCTGGATTGGGGTGGCTTCTGAATGTCTGTTGGTTGACATGTTCCATGGTAAACTAGGCAACTGTTGCAGCTGAGGTTCCTTTTCTAGGCTGCTAGAAACAATCACAAAGAAATAGTTACCTGAAGAACTTCTCTTGGCAAGCCTATTCGTGTAGTCTAATAATGCATATTTTCTGCATAGGGCACAGTTATGTGCCCTAAGCAGCCCAGATACGTTTGTGTTTACAGGGCTCTGCTTGGAGCAAGGTGAGGAGATGCCAGCTTTGCTGCTGCTTTGGACTTGCATCACCTATGTAAACCTTGTCCTTCAGCCACTGAATTAGTAGAATTAGTAGAACGGCTCAGGTATCATCATAGTACTATTATTGTGGTACTATCATTACATTTTCTACTCAATATGAAGTATTAAAGGTCCAAATTTCAGTTTAGCCCCTAGAGATCAAGAAACAAGCCTTGGTATATAACCCAGGGATTGGTTTGGAGGGTCTGCATAATTCCTACTGTCAGGAATGAAGGTGAACTGTCTTTTCCATGTGTAAGCTCCTCCTTTGCTGAAAGAGAGGGCCATTTCCATGGTTTTGCTGAGCATTTGTCAAAATTAGAAATAAAAAGCCCTAGATAGATGTTACTTTTCAAGTGTACTAGAGGTAGAGTAACTAACTTGCCCTAGGGTATGGTAAAAGTGCATTGACCAAATATTCAGAGCTTTAAACCAAGCTTGTGCTACTGTGGTGCTCAACATGTTAAGGTCTTTTTCTTCTCCTGAGGACACAATGAGTCTGTTATTAGCATCACTTTAGGCAGCCTTAACCCTCTAGCTCAAGCCACGTGAGATTGCAGCTTTATGCCTGGTGATGCCTGGTTCACTTCCAGGTGTGTTGATCAGGAAGACTGTGATACCCAGCTAATGTGTCTCATGGTACCTTACTGAGCTGCAAGGTTTTTTCAGCGTGCCACAGAATTCTTCTCAGTCCTTAAAATCACTTTGCTGCTTACAGAGTGAGCAAGCTCTTCCCAGGTACATATGTATACTGTGATGTCATACTACAAGAGTGTCGACTATTTGCCCTGGGGTCTGTTTAATTATTTTTTTAAATTAATTTTGATTATTACAGCTGATTACACCTCAGTGAGCAATGTAATTGATATTTGTAAATGTATCCCAAGGAACATTTTGTACAACATGCTTTTTGCTGTTGAAGGTTAAAGACTCTGTTATTGGTTTTTCCCTAAATATGCCCACATCATTAGTTCCTCCAGTGAAAAGGTTGCCATCTGGAAAAGGCAGCACAGAGACATTATTCAGGCACAAGTGCATGAAATTGGTGTTTCTACATCTTCTGTCTCTCTTCTGCAAGGAAGCTGCTTGTAATTAAAGGAGCTGGGTTTGGAAGAAACATTACTCACTTGGTGTTATTCTTTATCATGTCAAGTACTGACAGCTCCATAGCTCTGATAAATTGTTCTTCTCAATGAGATACGAAGCTACAGTTCCAAATGTTCTTCTCCACTCTCCTTCTCCCCCCTTCTCCCTCCAGACTGTCTTTCAGAGTTTGATACACTTTTTAGAGAGGTGAAATTTAAGAGGAAGAAAATTTAGTTGCCCCTCAATGGTTCTCTTCCTTCATAGACTTACATTAGAAATCTTACATTAAAAGTAAATGGTATTTTTGCTTCTACCTCCTGTTTTTAACCACTTTGGTAGTCACTTAAAAATGTGCTGTAATGTAATTTTGTATCACTTTCTTTGTCAGGGGACTTCTATGTTCACTACTGGCCTCTGTCTTCATTACTGCAAGTTATGGACTTATGTCTGACAGCAATAGGCACTTGGTTGAAACATGGAGATTAAAGGAAAAATAATAGTATGAACTACATAGGGAGGAACAAAGAATTTAAATCCTGGAGTAAAATAAAAATATTTGCTCCTGACTGAGCAAAGTTTACTGAGAGAAGTCCAGAAATTCACCCAGGATTTCAGAGCTGTGCCCAGTAGAAAGAAGAAATGGGTTGTTTACTCGGTTGTTAATGTGATTCCTCTATCGACTGAAAAATAAACAAAGACGTTGAAGCAGTAGTAGTATTTGCTGCAGATTAAAACAAACAAAAAACAAGCAGCAAACACTGCTCTTAAATTTTTCCCCACAATTATTTACAAGATAGGAAGAGTGCTTTTGAGACCCAATCCTCAATCTGGAAAAAACAGCAAAATTCAAACTGTTCACTCCAGCAAAGGATCAGGCCCCATGTTTCTGCTGTGCTTTTGCTCATGTTCTTCATCATCAGCAAAGGCAATTTCCTGCTATTTGGTAGCAAGTATGAGAATCAGCCATCAAATGCAGCTGGTTTTTCTGCATATTTCTGAATCCACTGTGCTATCTTATGCTTTGCTCGTGGCTTTGTCTGTGAGGCGTGATCATGTAGAAAAGAGTGTAATTACATTTCTGGTAGTAGAATGGCAATGATCTGCTCTAGTAATTGCTGTTTTGTACTTTCTTGGAAGTTTGAGTAGTCATGCAGGAGCACAAGGAGCATTGTTCAAAGTTGGATTTTTTGATGCTTACAGGTGAGAGACTTGGGTAAAACAGCAGGAAGGTCTGTAAGACTGAATACAGTGCCAAGGTTTCCAGATCACTGACTTTCCTGTTTCAAAGTGAGCCTTTTGATCTCTTGCTCTTTCTCCTCCTTTCCCCCTCCCCAGTTTTACTGTCAAAATCTAGTATATGTATTTAATTTTTAGGTTAGTAGCGTCTGTGATTGGTTTTGATATCGTCAAAAAGCTACAAGAGCAGCAAAGGACCACTGTAACAATTGTATTTCAGTCAACTCTAAATCAGTCAACAGCTGCTTCATGCCCTGTCCTGAGGTTCCTTAGGATTAGTGCCTGAGCAAGGTTACAAGCACCGTACTTCTAACTCCTGTAAGACACAGTGCCTTAGAGCTGTTGCTCTTTACAAGAAATGCAGAGCCTCCTCAGTTTTACAGGAGGCCTGATCATGCCTGTCCTCTACTGTTTTCATTGATTAATTGCATTCCTCTATGCCAAAGGCCCATATAACTTGATAGAAAAGGTCTTTTTAATCCCAGTCTTCAGAATGAAGAGGTTAAGAGACCTCCTAACTTGTAATTGCAAAGCCAGGAACTTAAATCTTTTTCTTACCAATCACTTAGTTGGTCTTTTATCAGCTTTTCGAGTTAAGTGAGTTAAAACAAGCAAACATTTAATGATATTTCTTTGAAAAGAGCATCATTTGTGTAACATGTTTATCTTCATAATAGAAGGATAATTAACATCACTAATTATCTAATTAAGTTCATTAACTATGCACCAACAGTGCACCGTGAAGTTGACATTATGTTCTTCTGTCAACAAATGCTTTGATTTCTTAGGAAGTAATTAAAATGTAAATTAGCATGTCATTAAATGCACAAGGGAACTTTGGAATCAAATATTCATTTCAAAACTGCTCATAGCACACATTTTTTTTTACTTCAATGAAAGCAGGCACTTTACTATTAATGATGTATATTAAACAATTTCCATTATAATATTATTGTCTTGTTTAATAACTGGCTCAAAGCTAAATTACAGCATGCTGTAGCAAGCTGAAAAAAGTTTCTTTAACTTTGAACAAAGAAATTTTCATGTCCTCTTACACGCATATCTGACACACTGCTCATTTATCATTTTCAGATTGTTTACAAGATCATAAAGAAGTAATTCAACAGGTCAGTGTTAGCTAAGAATTGCATGAAATCATAAAATATAGAGCTATTTCATATTATGTGATACAAATCACTGAACTTTCTGAAACATGGGAATCATTTCCCCATTCATTGAAGATAACTGTGTAGCTGAGAACTGGAATATAAATGTTGTATGGTGAATACAGGTCTTTAGGCTGACTCAGATTCACAGACCCCTCAGTCTGTCCCTAAAAATTCATTAGAGGTTGCTGCAGGAGATGGTGTGTGATAGCACAGTGTACAATAGAAAACCTATCCTAGCAAGATTGCTTCTTTCTTGATTTATATCATCTTAAAACCTGAAACACAAGAGACATTGCTTACAAATTTTCTGTGGGTAGCTCTTCAGAGGGAATTTTCCTGTGTTTTTAAACTCAGTGGTCTTCTGTAGGAGTGAAGTGCCTTCACTGAATTACACATTGTATGAAAATGTTGCCTGTTATTTCTCCTGTATATTGTTTTAAAATATACTTTTGCCTTTCAAGCTAGAGATTGTCTGGGTCAGGGTTAAGCTTGGATATAGGATTTCAGCAAGTGGAATTTAATGTTTAAAGCTCTTGGCACCAAAGTCTTATCTTTCAAGAGCTGCTGGTTGTGGAGTTTTATTTTCACATAACGGAGCTGATGCCAAATGAGTTGAATGGTGTTGACATGGATGAAAGAGGAGTTTTATTTGGTTGCAGAAAAACCCTAGAAATTAGTGCTAGCCACTGAAACAGACTATGATTTTCTTTGCTAAATACATAGATAAATAATTTCTCGTATTTCTTGGTTCAGATATGTCTGTTTTCTTCCAGTTTTTTGATTCAACATTTTATTTATAATAATTTCAGAAAGAAATGGTTTGAATTCAAAAGACTGAAGTGTCAATTTAAACTGAAAAGTAAAGAACAGAAAATCAAGGGAGGCCCTAGAAATCTCTGCGAGATTGACTTACATGTTTCTTCTAAGTGAGGCTATAGGTTGCTAACTGTGCTGAAGTCTGCGACCATTCCTTTCTTGTTGCTCTCATCTTTGCTAGCCAAATTAAAGTTTGCTTGTGTTCTATTTATGCTTTCTGCTGCAGAGTAGCTTGAAGTATATGCACTAAGAAACTCCAGAAGTAATCTTGTCACCTTTAAATGTAAGTCATTTTAGGAAAACTATATTTTTATGAGTCAGGAGAGAGATGTTTCTTTTTTCTGTACTCTAACCTCTAAGCATACACTGGTGTTTACAGAATTCTTTCATCAGCTCAAGGACTAGAAGGGCACATTTTTCTTACATAAAAGCCATGATTCAAATGTAATCAGAAATGCCAGTGCATGAGAATGTTGGACAAATGCATTTAGATAATAGTGTGTAATAAAGCCCTAAGTTAAATACACCTGTAGGACTTCCACATTTTAAATAGAAATAGGAAAACAGTGAGTAAGAGCAAGTGAAGGCTAGAAGAGACTCCACTGCTATTCCCTGTGATGCCAAAGTCTGACCTTCACCTTTCACTTCAGAGGTAAAAGTTAATGCCTCTGCTGTAACAGGATGGAAACTGAGTCCTCAAGAGGTTGAATGAATTATCCCAAGTCACAGAAGCCATTCTCAGAGATAGGATTAAAGAATAAACATGCCTTGACTCTCATTGTGCTTTTTTGCTATTAGGAGACAAGTAATCTGTTCAATAGTGTCATCTGTTGAAGGGCTGTGTGTATGCACGCACACATACAGACATATAGTTGCTATAGAAGTAGATTGGCTTCTGTACTGCCTGGATTTAGCTGATAAATAGTCACATGTACGCACCAAGCTTTAGGTTTACCCTTTGAAACCCACCCCTGTGTGTGGGTACATTTATGATGCACTGAAATATGGAGGATTTTCTCATTAGGTCTGCTATTCCCCAACCAACTGGCAATGCCAGGAATGCATCCATGATCCTTAGGAGCAGTTGGCACACTGCATTAGCCTCCTAGTGGGCTGAGGCACGAAGCTTCCCCGCAACACTTAACTGCTGGAACTCAGTCTGTTGAAAAGCTAAATGAATTTTGGCAAAGCAACAATAAAATCCACACGGCAATAACAATTTTGTGATTCAAAAGAGCCTGCAAACAACCCTCAGTGTGGAGAGTGTATGTGAAGGACTAGGATAAACTGCTCTTTAATTTGCTAAGGAAAACATTATCTGCCTTAGCTTAATGGCTGTTACCTGGTGAGTAATGGAACAACTTTTTCTCTTGTGAAATGAACCTACTTGCTGCCTAGTGCATAGTCACTTTCTTGAAAAGTAATCTGGTCTCAAGAAAGGTGGCTTATTGTTTGCACAGGGTAGCAGTGTACCTGGTTACTTTGTCAGATTTAGTAGCAGGAGAAGATTTGGAGATGTTATGCACTTTGTCTCTATCTGAATAGAACAGGGCTGGTGCATTGGAGACTTTACCCAGCTCTAATAGTTTACTATAGCACTCAGATGCTTCTCTGTAAAGCTGCCATGGTAGCTATAATCCTGTCCTCTGTAGCAAGCTTGATGAGCAAGCATTGATTGATTTAGCAAGAAAGGACCAGAAGTATTGTGCTTTAACATTCTGGTTAGATGTGTGGAAACAGAAGGAGCATGAGAACTGCCATGAATACAAGAAGATAGTTTTCATATCTCCAAAGGGTTTAGGCTCAAAACTACTGAAAATCTGTCTCCGTGCCTGTGTAAGTCATGGTGGTTCAGAAATGTTCTATGAAAAAATTATTGGCTCTAGATGATGCCTGCAAAAATCATTTGCTTTTGTGAGAAACTCTCTCCTTCCTGACTAGGTCACATCCTCATCCACACTGGTTAGGGCATGTGGTCCAGAGGACAGAGGTGGCATATGGGGCTGCTGAGAAGAGCAATGCTGCGCCACAAGTGGATGCCATTTAATGTTGAGCTGCTGGGAAATATATACTTAAGAAAAACTGAACAATTTGCTCTTTCTAAAATGGCATTTCCTTAGTGTTCTGCTTCATCTGCTTTTCTGTTTGATTCAAGATGTGAAGAGTATCACATTGGTATCGTGTAATTTTTCTTATTCTAATGATGCTAATTTCCTATTTTCTTCTTTGGGAGTGATCATCCATAGAGATTTTAAGTATTTTTAATTGTCATTTTTGAGGTTCAACTGCTGCATATGTATTATCTCTGTGTTGATATCTTTAATACTTGGATTAAAGGTGCGTCTGCCTCCCTTCACTAGCAGAAAACCTGTACATAAAACCTGTGAAATGCATGCCTAAGCACATCCCTAAACACAGTGATTTCTTGAATCAGTCATCAGATCTATTTCTGCCATGCACAAACTCTTTGCCACTGTCACATATGCTATTTACATGCAGTGTCTGGCATCCCTAAGAGCTCACTACCTGCTGTGCTGTTTTTCTGTGCCTGTGAAATACTTTCTGAAAACCTAGTGACTGCTTAAATAGCCATAATTAGATAAAAAAAACCTTCCTTGAAGAATTGTGAAAGCCCAGTTTAGACAAATAAAGCACATGGACTCTTCCTGGGATATGAGATCTTGTATCTGGTAAATCAGCTATATTAGAGTACTATCTGCCACTGGGAACATAAGAGTAGAAGGGGTTTCCAAACTAGTTCATCAAATGGTTTCTCCCTCCCACTACTGCATGCTCTCACCATATGCATCCTCCCTGTGGGCTTATCATGCTATTTCAAATTAATTCAGGTTGGGTTTGCCCCATCGCCATCCCCCCTTTCCCTGCAACCACGTCCTAATGACAGGAAGTTGTGGACTCTCCACCCCTGGAGGTGTTCAAAACCAGGCTGGATGGGGCTCTGAGTATCCTGTTCTAGTGGAAAATGTCCCTGCCCATAGAAGAGGGGTTGTACAACACTGGGTGATCTTTAAGGTCCTGTCCAACCCAAACAATTCTATGATTTAGTGATGTTCCAGAAACTCAGCTCTTAGATTCTGTCATGTTCCAGAAACTCACTTCTTTGTTTCCCCATCTGCAAACTAAAGACTTTGACTTCTTTCATAAAGATCTCTGAGTGGTACTGGTCAAAACTACTGTGCAAGAGTTACAGCTGTGATGCTACATAAATGCTCTTACTATGTATGTTTATATACTTACAATATTTATTTTGTTCAGAAGAGCTAAAGTAGTAGACTATCATCACTAATTCTAGCCCTTACCAACAGATGACTAGAAACACATGCTTCAAAACAAGTATGTGGGTACTGTCACTGTCATCCATGGGATAATTCGCTTGGCACAGTGAGGGATTTGAACATTTAGGCTTACCTTGTGTCTCTTAAAAGTCAAAAATTAATTTGTCTTGACGTTTATTTTTATTTATTAATAGTTTCGGCACATACTTTTGTGTGCATGTGTATTCTGTAGCACAACACATATAAAGAAAGCCTCCAAGTGCAGAGCCCTAATGACATAATGTTTTTTAGGAAAGAGCTGTGGTATGTGTGGTGTCTGGATCATGCAATATGAGTTTGTTATGGCAAGCCTGAATATTTATGAGGTGCAGGAGTGTTAAGTGATCTATATATATTAAAAAAAAATATCAGACATAAAGCATTCCAAAGCTCAGTAGAGTTTTGTTAACTTATAAGTCTCACCTCAATCTTCTATGTTTTTCTTTTCAACTGTTTCTCATTATAAACAGTCTCTCAATCTCTTTAGTTGAAAGAAATTATAGAAAATTCACACTCTGGATTTCCTCAGTGCTAATAATTTTCTCTCCTATTTGAGGACTCCATACAGCAAGAGCAGAAATGGTTTTTGAGTCTGTGATTTGTTTTGGTTTTTTAATAGGAAAATAACTTTTAAATTCCATCACCTTTTCAAGCTCTAAATATTGGCTGGGGAATATGTGGCAGTAAAATGATCTGATTCTACTTACAATGTGATTGCCTAAGGCAGCAAAGTAGAGAAATCTGTAAATGAAAGACTTAAAGCATGGTTTCATACTCAGATTTTTAGGAAGGGATTGATCAATAAGGCTCTTTAGTAGACCCTTCCCTAAAATGTGCATTATAGTTCTTACATTTACACCTGCTTTTCTGTATATGAAACTCAAACCTTATGTTACACTACATTAACAATTATCAAAGCTGGCATGTTTTTGTTTAAGATAGATTTACTGTGGCACTGTTGAAGTTAAGCTACTCCGTAAAGAGGTGGTCTTTTAAAGGATAACCACTTAAAATTTTTAATGGAAACTGTTTATTTGTTAGAAACTTGTTTGCATTAGTTGTTCATTAAGCATTACAGTGTAATTGTTTTGACTGGCTTATTAAATAATAGCCTAGTCCATATTCTCCATGTTTATTGGATATCTTTTTCAGGTTTTGTTTTTGTGCATTGGTTTGGTTTGTGTGGGCTTTTTTCCTTCCAATCAGAGTCATCTCCAATTTTGTTAACTGTTCATTTCACTTTACAACCAGATGGTTTTCCCGTGGGATCAAGAGGGACATTTTCATCTGGTTGAAGCTGGCTAGCTATAGCTCATTTAGAAGCCAAAGTGGTTAGTCTTTGGTTAACCAGATTTGGCTAGAAGAACTTTTCCTCCTTAGGACCCTTCATATGTTTCAAGGGCTAGGAGCTGGGTCAGTGAGAATCTTTGCAATGTGGGCTTTGACCTTAGGGGGTCTCACTGGTGACCATGAGTGAACCACCGACTATGAGCAACTTTGAAACAGCTGCCAGTAGAGCACTGACTTGACTTGAATAGTCTGTGAATATCTAAAATGGAGGAAAAGGTTTTCTACTCTGAATGGTTTTGCCCTAAGTCCACATAGAGCCAGGATCTCAGCTCTTCTCCTACACTGAGACTGGTTTAACAGCACAGAGATGCTGTTGCTTTCTAGGTCAGCCTTTATGGGAGTTTTATATGAATTATGGAATAGTTTTGTGAGGCTGCAACTGTGATTACAGGTTTAATGATGCTTTAAACAAACAAAAATATAATGACTTTCATCAGTGTAAAACAGGAGCTTCCTGCAGGGAAACACCAATAAATGTGGCTTCGCAGCAGGGTTACAGACCTGGCTGGCAGCCAGCAGTAATCGGCACAACACCCAGGCCTTGTATGTTAACTTAATTAGAGCCCAGTGCAAGCAGCAGCCAGACAGTTTGCTGTGAGAGATCACTGCCAGTGTGGCAGAGAGTCCCTGCATTTAAAAGTTACCTACCTGATCCATGGCTTTAGGTAGTAAGAGGCTGGGACTTTCACAGCAAGTGCAGCCTCGTGCTGTGACTCACAACAGTCTCATATTTGTTGGGGAAGTTCACCTGCATGTGACAGCATTCATATGGCACTGCAGGCACTCACCTCTCCTGTATAATATCACTATAGATCCTTGCCTCAGCTGGGGTCTCTGTCATTTATGCTATTTGCAGTACTAATTCAGCTCCAAAAAAGAGGAGCCTTAAATTGTATTTGATGTTTTCTTTCACCTTCTGAGAAAGTTCTGAGCAGTTCCACTAATGATCTTGTTAAGATCATGTCTATGTATTTCCAGTCTAAGTGTGCCACTTGCTCTCAGGTAATTGACTAATCAGTACACTGCCTGCAGAGCCATCAAACTTGCAGACACAGGCCATATTCCCTAACTGCTCTTGTAAAAGAAGGGCAGCTAATGCCTGCTTCTGCCCCTCACAGGAATTGCACCTGCAGCACCTTGGCATAACGTGTTCTGACGTTTCTTCTAGGGATTTGTGTCAAGTATGGAACGGTACCGAAGAGTTGGGCAGGAGCTGTATGCCTCTCTGTACAAGGACCACGTACAGGTAAAGGATGAATATTGGGCAACAGCTTTCTGTTGGACTACCCTTGGACTACCCTGAGAAACTGAGCATTTTAAAAGTGAGATGAATATTGTGCCTAAAGAACTGCTGAGAGTTGATGAGTCAACACTCCTTTCCTGACATTGCCACTGAAGTGTGATACAGCATCATTCGGCAATCAAATGCCTCACTTTATTTTCAGGAGCCTTTTTTTCCTTTGTTTAAATGAATTATTCCACTCCTCCAATGGCAGAAATGAAAGTGAGGACTTTGACCTTTTTTTTTTTTCCTTAGTAGCGAGTAAAACTTTTAAAATAGATCTCAAGCTCATAGTAAAACATCACAGGTTCAAGTTTGGCCATTAGAGACCAACAAACTTTTGCCTCTTTGAAATTTGCACCTCTCCTCTTCTTTAAATTAATATTTTAATGCTCCCCAACTCCTTGCACACAACACCTAAGTAAAATTAATTAAATTTATGCCTTGCTCAGAGGGAGCATAGTACATTTGTATTTGAGACATTCAGACTGTTTTCAGTGAACATGATGATTGTTGCTATTTGTCACACACATTTGCCAGAAGAAAATGGAATTAATAAAAACCTCTGTGATGTGGTTTTCCTGGCTGACTGCTTTTGAGTTGGAAATTTAATGAAAGCCGCCATTTTCAATTTTGTGATGTGCTTGTATTTGTCACTGTATCGTCTAGTCAGACTATCACTAGTTTATCCCTAATAACTTCTGCTGCAGCACACTGCCAGTGGTCACTTGGACTTGTTTGCTAGGTCTGCAGCACTCCCTCTGCGGTGGTCCCATCTGGTGGGTTGGGTAGATCCCTCTGAATCACTGGGGTGGTGCCACTGGTGGCTGAGAGGAGGGAAGTGTCCAAAAGCCAGCACAAAGTGTTTCTGTCCCACAGATGCAGCAGTGTGCTTACAGCAAAGCAGCCAAAGACTGGATGATACTTGAGGAGCAGCTTTTCTACAGGAGGGGCCCGTGGAGAGATGCTTCATGTTCGTTAGAGCCACGATGGATTCTTGATTGTTATGAGGGGCCTTCGCGAATGAGGAGGAGGATTCAACACATGAGCACCCATGCAGCAACAATGCAAACAAAGAGTGAGGTAGAAAGCTTTAGAAAGCTTTTGCAGGAGGTGCACAATTTCTGTAACAGTTGGTGGTGGCTTTATAGATTAGAGAAACATTAAGGTTGGAAAAGACCTTCAAAATCATAGAGTCCAACCTTTGACAAATATGTGCATCTCTTTCCTCTGGTTCTCATCACCTGACTCCTCAATATGCTGTTCCATGTATAGAGAACCCCTTGAAGGGGTGTGGATTTGGGGGTAAGAAAGGCTCCAATGTATTTAACAGCAACAGAATGAATTTTCCTCTTTTCTTGTATAAAATCTCCCCAGACGGGTGACAATATAACCTGTCCATACTTTTCTGCTAGTAGTATCTCAAGTGCTTCCCAATGTATGCAGCAGAGTCCAGTTAGAAGGCTGCACTGTCCTGTTAGTCATATGCTTACAAGTGCTGCTAGAAGTGGTGAATGGCCAAAAGGGGAACTAGGGTGGTTTGAACTAAGATTGAACTGTGTATGTGGGGTATTTAGTACTTTCTGTTTCTCTAATGTCAAAGTGTCAAATCCTATCAATGAAAGGCTGAAGACTTCAATGTAAGGTTCCTATATCTAAGGCATTTTCAGCTTTCATGTGCTGCTTGGATTCTGGCAGTTTTCTGCAAATGGAGTAGTATGATTTTTATCCTATAACTGGCCTCATGCACAGTGGTCTTTGAAAAGATAATAGTTCTTCTGTTTAATTGTTGACATTTGTTCCTTTGGGTTCCTTTCCAATGATGTTTATTTGTTCCTTTCCATTGAGTTTATTTGAATTTCCAAGGCATTTATTTGCACCATAGATCTAAAGCTGTGTTCTTCTCTGCCAGCTAGGTTCTGACATGTTTACCTGTCTGCATGTTCCACTCTAGTCACACCTAGTCTCTTTTCAGGTTCTCCTAGCAAACAGAAAGGAAACAACTTCCCCCACTGAAGTGAATCCAGGTAACCTTTTAGGGCTTCATTGCATCATCAAGAAAGTAGACATAAACAGTCAAAGATAATTGGAATTAGTGTATGGAGTTCCAGGTCAGAATTCAAGCCAGCAAAAAAACCTTAATGTTAGTGCTCTGGGCTAAAAAGTCACTATAACATCTGGGACAAAGCTCATGTAAATTTTATAGGTGATATATCAACTGTGTTCAGAATTTGCTGCTCTATTGTTGCCACCTGAAAGATCTAAAAGAGCTATTTTGAAATGAAAGCTTTGGGTACTTTTGGGCACCTGCAAAGCTCCCAATTGCTTAAACTCAGAAGAAATTAGGTTGGAAATATGCAGTGTTGCATACTTTTTACTGTGATAGGGTCTAGCAAACACGTGAGTGGAGCTCATTGTTTTAGACTCCAACCAAGATGGAAGCAGTATGTAGTTCCTGCATGGAGTGGTTACAGTCAGCCTCAATAAGAAGGCTGACTGTGCCTTTTTGATCTGCATGCACTGCATGAGTGTGCAAAACCTGGGACACAGCTTAAGCAAGATATAAGTGGGTTGTCTCTCTTTGGGTTTTATTAAGATCCTGCTCAGTCCACATCCCCAAAGTCCACATTAAATTTTTCCTACTTTCCTAATCTTCCGTGATTATAGGGATTTAGTGTGAATTATGACTGACTGCATGTATCTGTCTTTGGTTCCCTGAAATAATCATCCTTCTTCAGCAGTCACAGGTTTTAATTCTCTTGCCTGTTTTTTGCACATAAATAATGCTGTTTCCCAAGGTAGAATAGATTGAGTGAAAGTCTAAATTGCAAATACTTCTGGTGTCATCCGGCTGCCACTGAAACCGCAATCTCTTTATACTGATACAGGAGAGCTGATGTTAAATGGAGCAGAGAGGGAGATGGATCAGAAGGGATTGGATTGTAACCAGCTAACATTCTTCCCAGCTCTACATGAAAGTTTCCATTCAGAAGACTTTTTGGAACTGTGTGTGGAGAGACAAATTATATTGCAGGAGTTGGCAGAGAGTGAAAAGGTAGGAAAGATGAACTAGAAAATTTTCTCTGGGGACATGGCACTTTAGAGGGTGAATTGGATGTGGAGGCCTATCTGTTCCTTTCAGTTTGGGGTTCAGGTGGATTCAGTCTACAGTACACATCATTACTCTCTGTTTCCCTAGAGCAAATATAATTTTCCAGCCTCTGTATGAACTCCTACACAGACTTTTCTTGAAGAGCAATTAACATTAATTCCTTGAAGTAAGAGAAAAAAATTTGGGCATAGCAACCAAGATATTCTCGTATGAGAAGTATTGTCTGAATTTGCCTAAGACATGGCAAATGATAAGACTGTGAGAATTCCTGTGCTGCTCCACAACCTTTATTCATGGTCAGAGCAGTGCCTAGATCAAACTTATTTCTTACCTCTGGAAGAGTGTGCCAGTTTTGTATAGGTTGCTAGTTCGGTGGTGTTCACATGTCTTCCTGAAGAATACCAGAAGATGTTTTCTTCCTCCCTTCATACATCTTTTCCTTTCTCTCTCCCCATGAGTTCTGGACAGATTCTTCCCTCTTAGGCCACAGAAACTTTCCACGCTTCCTCTTTGATGCTTCCATCATGTGTTACCTAGTCAAAACATTGCTGTTCCTTCTTTGCTCTTGTACAGAACTGGATGCACTTCACCAAGGTTTCTTCCCAATATAAGGAAGAGGCGAGTTCAGGACCATTGTGGGAGGAGATGAGTTGTGGAGTAAATAAGGGTGACTCTTAGGAATATTGTAACTTAGATGTTGTCAATTTAATTGAGGCATAGACATGGCCTCATTCCCTGATCTTTTGCAGTGTACCTGTTTTTTTCAGTGGCATCACTCCCCCAGTGGCCCAGGAATTAACATCCCATGGTGGAAGCCAAATACTTTTAGAATTTAAACTCAGTCATCACAGTGCTGTGATAGTTGTACATAGATACAGAAATAGCTGTTTTATTTTAATATCTCAATACCATCACCAGATTTTCCTGATGCTTTGCCAGTGGCTGGGGGTTGCACTTGTGCTCTCTAATAGGACTTTCTCAGACCTCTTGGTGCAGTCTGTTTATGTAACAGAATTCATTTCTCTGCCCCTCCTCCTTTTGCCCCTTCCTCCCCATACTTCTCCCCAGAAGAAGGAGACAGGCATGAAAATGCGAGGCATGTTTTCCATGCACTGATCTCATTTTGAGCCTTCAGGCTGTCTGTCTCTTCTCCATGTAACTCTGCAGGAAGCCATCAGAAATGCCAGGCATGTTTTTTTCCAGCAGCAGTCGCTGCCTTGCCAAGCTGGCAGAAGTATTAACAAAAGCAGCGGGGGGTGACATTAGCTGTCCTGTGCTCACTTAGTGCGCCGCTGTCCTGCCTTGTCAGTGGCTGCCTCCTGAGCTCTTTGCACTTTAAGCAGGCAACTGGAGCCATGTTCTCTCCTGCACTGCACAGACAAGTCATTGAATGTGCCTGAGTGTGTGTGAGTTTGAGTGAATGTGTGACCATTGTATTTTTCCCTGGAGGGACCATGCTAACACTACTAGAGCCTGCAGGAATAGATGGCTAATCCCCGTAGTGTTTTTGAAAACTATATGAAGACTGTTTGCATCTTCACACATGTAGTTCTTTTGGAAATCTGGTTGTTGAACTCCAGAGCAGATACACTTTTATGGCTGTTTGCTTAAATGCAACTGGAACATTTAGAAACAGCTCTTCTGAAAAACAAGAAAAAGAAACAACTTAAGCCTTTAGCTTAATTCCCTTGTACATCTGAATGAACAGAGCAATCAAGAGATGCAGGGCTTTGGGCAATACCTTAGAAGGTAATTATTCAATTATTTTATGTCATGTTTGCTTCATTGATTAATGATTCTAGTAGCTTGTGAACTGGGTTTTGATCTGTTTTGACAGAAAATGGAAGTTTTTATTTAATTTATGATAATTTCAAGCTGCTTGGTGTTTCAGTGCAAGACTGAAGGTACAAGACTTGCAGGTACAACACTGTCCTGGTGGAGATTTTGTGGTACAACTCTGTCAGATCTTTGCTACTCATCAGCAGTAATATAAGTCACATTCCCCAAATGAAAAAAGTTTACTCAGCTCAAGGGCTCTTGTATTTCCAATAACGCAGATGTATTTAATAATAATATAAATTTGAAGAAATAATATAAAATTGGAGAAAGGGATTGACACCATTGACTGTTTCTGGTTGGATAGTACAGAATACTCAGAGTTTAAGGTTTGTGAAAGAGAGGTACATGCTCTTTCCTCCCTGTCAAGGTCTGCTAATGTGCCCTGGTCCAGCCTTAGGCAGAATAGCAAAGTGTTTATTTGTGCCAGACCATATCAGTGATCATGAGCAGGCCTCCTTCACGATCCACATGCCTCCTAAAAACAGACACATGATCTCTGGGTTTGAGGTGGATTTCTTAGAAGTCTGGATTTCAACTTCGTGTCTGTGGAGCTGCTTTATGAAACTGCCTGATATTTCAATATTCAGTTACCTTCATTTTGGGAAGAAGTGATCTTTTTCCTATTTAATTACTTCAGGAAACCATTTGGTTTGCTAATGTGAGCAGATTTCCCCAGTATTCTCAGTGCAAGCATACGTGTCTCTAACCATGTAATGGCAGGCACTCCAGTTCAGGGTTCTGTGGTTGGCATTTCCCTGCAGAGATAGGCATTCCTATGGGAGAGGTGATGAAAAAATGCTACCTTCCTCTTAGAAATCATTTAGAGGGGAAAGAGATTGAAGAGATTTTCATAAAAAAATACCCACAGAAGTCTCCCAGGGCTGGGGTTTTGTTTTTTTTTTTCCTTAAAGCCAGATAGAAGAAAACAACCTTTTGTGCCCACTAAGTGATTTCAAAATGAAGCGCCCCATTTGTTGGTAAAATAATGTCTTTTCAGCAGAAGTATTTAAACGTGGAGATTTTATTTCATTTACTTATGAATTTAATATTTATGTTATCCTGACATCAAACACTAAAACCTTGTGAAGCAGTACAGGTCTGTTTCAGCTGACCTGAGCTAGACCGTGTGTATTTTGGGATGGCAAGGAAGGTTGTAGATTTGACTCCAGAAATAGTGAGGTTAGGAACAAAGGCGAAGAGCAAAGGAGAACCATTCTTACCCTACATATGATTGTGTAGACTTTACGTTATGTAGTAAAACCAATCCCATTTCTGGGTCAGTTTTGCCTGTCCCAAAAAATAATACAGCTCCCTAGCTTGGTAGAGGTAAGACCATTGAGATCTTAAGAGAAAAACAGATTTGTGATACTTCTCATACTTGTCAATCTGTTCTTTTAAGAGCACTGTATTACATTTCTGAATCAGGAAACTTCTCCTGTTATATGTAGCCCACTGATCCTTGCAGCTTCAGATGGACTCAGCTTGCAAAATTTTACACTCATTTCTGGATTGTATGCAATTCAGAATTGTGTTAATTTACAGGGGGAGCTCAGCAGTGCACAGTTTTCCTAGTATATAAGGTAGTAGCGTTTTAAGATTTTGGGAGGAAGATTTTTGAGGCTGGGCTAATAGATGATTAGCTACTGCCTCCTTCCCTAGGAATGGAGGAGGTACTGGTTGAAAGTTCTGGTTGAAACTGGGCACAACACTGAGTTGGCCTTGACCCTCCCAGCTCACTGTACTAACCAGAGGGCTTTGCTTTTGGAGCTGAGTATATATAGAATATTATATGAGCAGACAAAAATAAGGAACTCCATGCTTCTAAATGTAAGAGAAATTCTTTGCAATAAACTACTGCTTGATTTAAAATCAGAACTTTTATTTTTCCTGCAGGCCACACCATTTTCCAGTCCCTATATTGGTTTATTTACTTTCTGCACCATCTATCAGCCATAGAAAATGTTCCAGAAAAAAGGCTTTCTTTTCTTTATCAAAACTGGTCAGTTCCCAAGAAAACTTTCTATGAACTAGCGTATATAATAAACAAAATACTTTGTTGAAAAATTCCCCATGTTTTTAAATTGTATTTTAGAAATTCTTCTACAAGAAATTGAGTCTTAGGATGTCAAGGCAAAGTTTTAAAAATATTCTAGAATGTTTATCTAAATCTTTAAGACAATTAGATTGACAGATTTATATATTCTGATTGGACCTCTGTCAGTCGTATGGTGATTTTTGTGGCTTTGTTCCTGTGAATTCGCTAATCAGTATGGCACAAACATTGGTTTTTGGTACAATATATGTTCTTCTACATCACTGGGTCTGGCTCCCTGCTGCCCCTGTCTCCCATGTTACCAGCTCCTGGCCTTATTACTCTTGCCTCCATACTAGGTGACGTTCAAGTGCTCCGTGGCAGTTGTGCGGGGTCATACAGCACTGGAAGGGGTGCTGCTCTTTGGCAAAGAGCACTTCTACATCTGTGAGTGCTTCGTGTTATCCCCTCTGGAGGAAGTCTACTGTACTAGTCACTGCTTGTCCAGGTGAGTCATTCTTTGCTTTCTTCCAGAGATCTGCTTGGTCAACTCCAGTATTGGCACATGGATGCCTTGAATTTGTACAGATTTGAGGGCATTTCAAGCAGAGTAATAGCACAGCAAGAAGTTTTCCATCCTTCCCATTTGTTCAAAAAACTGCTTAACATAACTAACAGAGGTGCTTGTTCACAGGCTTTGGAGATGCCATGAGAACACCCATCTTCAACAGATGGAGATGGTGGACAGTCTCACACATACATTGTTGGTTTTCAGTTATGTTATAGTGTTGTTAAAGTTTCTTTCTGAGTAGCTCACAGCTTTTTTTCATATGGAACAGTTAGTGCAAGACCCTTTAGCTTCGTTGTCTCATAAGTTTTTTGTTTGTGCCTCCAAGACAGATTCGTAATTAATATTTGGCACACTGCTATTATCTCTGACTCATGATTTATTGAAAGCGATCAATATTGAAAATGAGTCTGTTAGACTGAGCTCTTTGTGCATACTGTGTGCTCATGTGCAAAACCCAGTGGGACAGTGAGTAGCTCAGCATTTTTACTCCCTGTCTGCTCTGCATCCGAATCTTACTAAATTTAATATCAGTCAGTCTGATCAGGTGACTTAAGGATCGATTAGACTGGATCTGATAAAAGCTTAGGTTGTTTTTCTAAGGGATTTTCTGTGGGCTAGGCTGTAGATGGAAATTCCAATGCATATACACAACTAAAATAATAATTAATTAATTGTTTAATTATTAATTCCAAGTAATTGCTCTTTACAATAGCTGTGTGTCCATATGATGCTTACCCTTGACTTGGGCTTTCAGGTTCTCCCAACAAGTTTCTTCCCTTGCTCATTCTCAGACTTCAACGTGTGCAAAACATTGCTGTCTGCCTGTTTGCATGCACTAAAAGAACTCCAAACCTACCCTTAGCCTCCACAGGCTCTTTATTTGGGTAACTAGTTGAAAATCTGCCTTTAGTATTTAGCTTTATTTAGCTTTGTTTTCAGTTTATGTATGTCCCAGTTGATCTTGATATCTCTTGGTATTGTTGTTTTTCTTTAGGGGAGGACTTGCATGTTCAAGAGGTCTCTCCAGGTCTTTTTTGTTTCAAATTAATTTTTTTTTAATTTATTTTTCTCTTCCAGAATCAGTGATCCATTTATTTTCAACTTATGTCATAAAGATCATGCTGTGGGAGACCAGATGTGTTCCCGTTATTCATATCATGATATCAAAGAAATTCATCTGATGCGCTTTCTCCTGCAGGTAGGAATTAACATGCTCAGTCATTAGAGGGAAAGCTGCAACAGCAGCAGTGACACGTGACTGAAAACTGCTTGCTCAGTTTTCACTAAGACTGCTGATATTTTTTTGCTTGAGTATCAAAATGCTTTTGGTCCCATCATTGCTTCATTAGCCTTTGCTAATACAAACACCTTTCTATACTCACCACAGTGTTAAAACACCCTGAGTGGAGTGGCTGGATTATTAATTGTTGGGCTAACAGTGTTGTTCACACAATGTGTTTGAAAATTAGACTTGAAGTTAATTTTCTTTATTTTTATGGAAGCTACCAGAAAGCAGCTGACTTTAGTAATATTGAGCTCCCAAAGACTTCAGTAGTTACGGCATCAGTGTACTATGGGTTACTAACACACTTATCCTGGGCCTCTTGGAATAGCATTCAAGTTGTGCATGTGGTTCAATAAAAGAACCATAAGCCAAAACAGAGGATTCTGTGCCTATAGCTGCAATACCCAGGAGCTACTCATCACCAGGGGCCTCAGTACCCTTTCAGTTTTGTCTAGTTTAGCTGAATCTGTGAGGAGAATCACAGAAGAGTCGTAACTAGAACTTCTTGCAACACCAGAGCCTGTACTTGCTTTGGAGGGTTTTGGTACAGTCTAAGGATTAATTCACAGATTTGACCAATATATGGAATTTTGAAGCAGCTGTAACTAGTTACTTGTTACTTTGAATCCATTTTTGGAAGGTTGAGATTCAGCAGGGAATTAAGAAATCATTTAGAAAATTCAGAAGCTGGAGAAAATAGGGCTGATAATTGTCTTATATCATGTAGTATGGTACTCATCCATGAGTCAGCCCTGTTTGATTTTATATTTAATTGTGTATGCAAACTGGGTAATTTTGGTGGGTGACGCTTCAGGATACAGTACATTGCAGTGGTTAGGTCACTCACCAAGCATGTACAGGAATGGTAAGTCATGTTCTGAGTAACTGTATGAAGCTTATTTTCTTAGATCACTTAGGTGATCAGCCTGAGTAGCAGAACTGTCACCTCTTCTGTTTGTGGGATAGCATCGAAGGTCCTAGTGGAAGACTTCCAGCTACTCATATATTCACATTTGTGTATGCATGGATTTTTTTAAACATGAAAAATAGAAGTGTTAGTGTGACCCAAAGTGAAAAGTGGAGATGAGTAGAAACAGTGTTTGGATGGGCCTGGGGAATAGGCAGAGCTTGCTGGTTTGAGGGGTTTTGTAGATTGGGGGTTTTGTTGTTGTTCCAGGGTTGTTTTATTCAGTTAATTAACTGAAAACTCAGGTATCTGTATCAGGCTTTGCTGGGACTCTATGCCACAAACTTTGAAAATGTATTGTGGAAAAGAAGAAACCTGATTCCTTGTGCTTTCCCTGTAGGCCAGGTAGATCAGCTGTTCAGGCAGTGACTGTGCCTCAGCTGGTCTCCTCTTGTCCCTGCACATAGCCCAGCCCAGAGCAAAGCACTGGCCCAATTCTGTAATGGCAACACTTGAGCAGACCTCATTTGGAAAGCTGAGCTTCAGAGCAAATGGTCCAAGCTGTTTATTGTCATAGCTGCTCTCATATTACCTTTATGCTTTATATTTTATCCATGAATCATGTATGGGCCACCTGCCATCATAGTGTTTTTCTAGGTTTGTATTGCACCTGCCGCATTTGGATTGAAACTCATGTCTGTGTTCCCAGACACTGCATGTTATTTATAGTTTTACTTGAATGACTTGGGGGAAGAAAGGACCACTCACTAAGTAAATAATAGGATTATATTCAAATGCCCAGCATAACAACGTGTGGAGACATTCCAGGGAGGTGAAAAGGGAGTGAAATTTTCTTTCAACTTTAATTCTTCAAAGTTTTGGTGAGAAATGTCATAAACTCCCCTTCCTCCTTTGCTGCTTCTAGTCAGGAGAAATTATTTTGGCAGTTCTATTGAGCTCTCTCTTAATTTAGAAAGCAGTATGGATGCTCTCTAAAAGAAACTTATTTAGAATCCCCTCTCTGTGTTATCTTTATCACCTAGTTGGAAGTTAATGCTACTATTGTCTTATTAATCACACTGAGATTTCACGATAGAAATGTTTCAGAAGCAGCAGGAAAAGGTGATTGGTGGAACCAATATCTGGAGTTTGGTTTTGCTTCAAAGAGGTCTTTGAACTCCTAGTCACCCAGTAGGACCATTTCTACTGTTGGAGATATTTAGAATGTTAGATGTATTTTGTTTTACTTCTTCACGTTTGTCAAAAAGTCAAGGTCTTGTTTTTAAAGCTCTGAAGAATTGGACAGGCTGTGATGGACCCTTTGCAGCACTAGGCTTTGCTTTGCAGCTCCTCACACTGTAAATGATTTACCTTTCCAGGAGATCGCCTTGGAAATATTCTTCAAAAATGGTTACTCCAGATTTCTTGTCTTCCATGACAGTGACCGAAATAAGATATTTAAAAGGTAATGACGAGCTCATAATGACATGGGAATGCTCCTGGTGATGCTCCTGGTATACCACCCCTATTTATCCTGGTGTCAGGTGTCTGTGTTGTGTTGCCACGGGAACTTTATTTTCCATTTTTTCCTTGAGCTTTCATGGGTTACACTTTAGCTATGAAATTTTCCTTTTTCTGACCTGTGAATTTTTCTGAGCATTATATAGCCATTGACTTATCAAGGGATCTAATGTGTAGGACTTTTCTAGCGCCCAGTCATGTGTTCTGTGTCCCTGCATCCCAGGAAATTTTGACTGTAGCTGTTTTCCTTCCTCCCACTAAGACTAGAACCACTTCCACTTCACCTCACTGTACTGGGTGGACTATTGAGCTCTCTCTTAATTTAGAAAGCAGTATGGATGCTCTCTAGAAGAAACTTATTTAGAATCCCCTCTCTGTGTTATCTTTATCACCTAGTTGGAAGTTAATGCTACTATTGTCTTATTAATCACACTGAGATTTCAGAAGCAGCAGGAAAAGGTGATTGGTGGAACCAATATCTGGAGTTTGGTTTTGCTTCAAAGAGGTCTTTGAACTCCTAGTCACCCAGTAGGACCATTTCTACTGTTGGAGATATTTAGAATGTTAGATGTATTTTGTTTTACTTCTTCACGTTTGTCAAAAAGTCAAGGTCTTGTTTTTAAAGCTCTGAAGAATTGGACAGGCTGTGATGGACCCTTTGCAGCACTAGGCTTTGCTTTGCAGCTCCTCACACTGTAAATGATTTACCTTTCCAGGAGATCGCCTTGGAAATATTCTTCAAAAATGGTTACTCCAGATTTCTTGTCTTCCATGACAGTGACCGAAATAAGATATTTAAAAGGTAATGACGAGCTCATAATGACATGGGAATGCTCCTGGTGATGCTCCTGGTATACCACCCCTATTTATCCTGGTGTCAGGTGTCTGTGTTGTGTTGCCACGGGAACTTTATTTTCCATTTTTTCCTTGAGCTTTCATGGGTTACACTTTAGCTATGAAATTTTCCTTTTTCTGACCTGTGAATTTTTCTGAGCATTATATAGCCATTGACTTATCAAGGGATCTAATGTGTAGGACTTTTCTAGCGCCCAGTCATGTGTTCTGTGTCCCTGCATCCCAGGAAATTTTGACTGTAGCTGTTTTCCTTCCTCCCACTAAGACTAGAACCACTTCCACTTCACCTCACTGTACTGGGTGGAAGAAGGTTTCTTCCTGCTTTCTTCCAACCCACATAGTATCACTAGATTCTTTAGGAATAACATATTTTTGTCTCTCCAACTTTATCTTTGTAGAGTTAACTTTTAACAATGGCATTTTAAAAAAGATTTTCCTTATGTGCTTGCCTTGTTTAATGGAACTTGAATGTAAGACTACGAAGTGATTAATCTGCACTTTGTTTTCTTGCATGTTTTTGTCTACTGCAGTTCTGGCCATTATATCAGGATTACTATACATTCACTGGCCTTTACACAAGAAAATCCACTTCAGTACTAGTACTTCCTGTAGTAAATTCTGCAGCCCGAACTGAGCATTGGTACTACTAATTTCTAAAGAATCATAGCAATTCCTTCTGCTCCTAAAATCTCTGAGCAGTTCCTATTCCAGTATTGCATTAAAAAGTCAGTGCAGATTTATCTGTTCTTCCTTTCCAGTGTGGCTACTTAGTCACCAGGATCTGCTCCAAAGCCAGCCCTTACCTTTGCTGTCTTTGAGTTCTGACAAGTATCTCTTGGGGGAATCTTTCAAAGGCCGTTCAAGACACGGTTTTGATCCTCAGCTGAAGGTCACCAAACGTATATTTTTCAAGGGTATAGTTTGTCTGATATCATAAACCCACAGCAAATGTAAATATGAATGGCTGAGATAAGGGTTGGTGTTCTTTCTGCCATTTTTGCTAAGTAAATGTCTGAATGGGTTCTTATTCTCTGACTTTAATAGTACCTTAAATCAAAAGTCCATAACCCTATATATAATTTCAAAGTCCTATTGGGGAGAGAAACTGCTTTTATCCAGCCCATAGCAACTCCTTAATATTAGATGTATGCTTTTGCCTGTTGTCTTGCAGCTTTGTCCCAGGTTAGAGTCTTGGGAAATGCTGTGGCTTCCTGAAGAAAGTTGTGAGGCCACAGCAGTTTTATAGATATGTAATATGTTGTAATAACCATTTGCATAACTATAATGTGACCTTTCATATCTCCTATAGATTTTGCTCTTTCCAACCTGCTTTGAAGTCAAAGGGGATAACGGAAGAATCCCTAAATATAAGGTAAGACACAGGAAACCTTGGATAACTGTAATAAGTGCAATCATGTGAATAAGTTGCACCTTAAAAAAAGCATATAGAAACATACCTATTTGTATCCTCCCTTTTAAAGATTCAGAGGTGTTGCCAGAACTTCAAAAAGCATTCTAGCATACATCATCACAGCATGAAGATGCGTGTTGAAAAGCTGACTGTGCAGAGATGATTAATAATTATTGTCTCCTTAATATCACTTTATTGGTAAACTCTACACAGATGGTTACTGTAGGAAGAGACAGTGAGGTGAGGACAGAGCTAATCCATACTGCTTTTGCATAAAGACCTCTTCATTGTGTGCTTAGGGCAGATGGTGAGAGATGTACACATGGATGTTTTGGCATGTTGTATTAGCTGCACAGTGGAGATTCTAACGTGTCCCTCAGATTTACCATTGCAGGAAAAAAGTTTTCCCCCAGTGGGAGGTGCTTGAGAGAATGTTTCATGCATCTCATGAGTTACTGTAACTTTTCTCAATTTGGGTATCTGGGGAACACAGCCCTAAGTGTCTAATTGGTGTCCTCTGAAATGATTGCTGAGGCCAGAATTCTATTGAGACCTGAGGTGCACATTGCCCCTGAGCTGTTGTAGCCTGTGTCAGCTGTATCCATTTTAATTTTCAGTCTACCTGTTGCAGATCATTACCTATCTTGTAAGTGAGCATTTTCACCCCTGAGCACCAGTCATCAACTGGCTGAAAGTATCAGTGCAGTATGGAAACAGCTCTGGCTAGCCTATGCCAGAGGTGGTGGCTGACTGGGGAGCATGATGTCTGTTCTGTGTAAACAGTAACTCACCCTAGGATTTCCTTTCCCTCTGCTTGCTGGGAGCTCAAGAGGTGTGAATGTCTTGAGAGAAGATGCATTACAGCATCAAGAAATGTGGGCATTAACTGGGCTGGTGGTTACTGGGAGAAACACTTGACTCATGTTTAATCTGAGAATTTGAGACAGGCTGCATGCCTAGGTCTAAAGTAGCGTGTCCTGAATTGCAGTAAGGCTCTGCCTTCAGTTTTACTCCACTGGCTGAGAGAAGCCCCTATGCAACTTACTCTGAGAACATAAAGGGCCTTTGGCATAACTTTGGCTGGACCATGTTAGAGCATGAACTGAAATAAAATAAATGTAATATAGTACCATTGCCTAAGTACTGAAGCCAGAAAACTCATGCTTAAATTAAGGAAAATTACCTCAGTAGGTGTGCTTCCCTTTACCAAGCTCAGAACTAACAGACTGAGGACTTGATGAGTTTACTTTTCCCTTGTTTGAATTGTGGAGCTGCTTCAGAGTTAGAAAATCTCAAAAGTAGCACTTGAGGCTCCTTCCCCATCTAGGAGGACAATGGCCAACTTCCACAGCATTCCAGCTTTTCCTGCCATACCTGAGACAAGGAAACAGACTAGACTAAGTTCTTTGCCCAGACACATTATTAATAATTGCACAGTTGAAGCATGGAAAGAAGAAAATACTAGTTTGATACATCATATGATATTGTGGTAATAGAATTTCTGGTAAATCCCTTATCAGTTTTTCCACCTAGTCCATAGGAAATACACAGGAGTTCTGACTCCCAGGCTCTACTGTAGTAATTTAAAAACTAAAGTGCTCCTGGCACTTTATTCTTCATATAAATATACTTAAATGTTTGCCATCACCATAGGTTATTACAGCCACTGCCAGCCCTTCTCATGTCATGCATGAGTGCTTTTATAATCTGCTCGTTGCTTGTTCCTGTATATTGCTGTTTGCAGGATGTCAGCACTCTCTGCCCTAAGGATGTGATTTGAGCAAGTGAATGTGTGTGCTCAGGTGCACATGTGCATACGTACATGTCAACAGAAAACTAAAAGTGCTGTGGGGATACCAGGCCTGACTTCATCAATTCACAAGCTGATTCTTGGTTCATGGAACACAGTGACTCTTCTTCTCTTAATCACTTTATTCACTGCTTAAGTGGTAAACCTGGGACCCTTATAAAGAGAAATATTTTTCCTACCTGTTCTCCCTTCTACATCTTCCTTGGAGAGAGACTCAGAGGCAGAGAAAACACTACGAGTATAGGATGCCATGCTGATTGTGTTGTGCAACTTGGAGATTGCTGCACCTAGCTATAGCACCCAAAATCCCAAAGAACTTGCAGAATCTGGCCCCTTGATGGCAACCAGGATCACTAGTTATCTATCTCTAAGCATTGTGTTTGCACTGCTTAGTTACTCCTCAGCATAACACTTGTGTTTGCTGCCTCTGCTGAATTGAACAGGCTCACTGTTCCTACACTGGCAGTGCCTATTTGAGACTCTGAGACCTTGGTGGCAGCCACCAGCAGCAGAAGGTTCCCAGGTCTGTGCCTTTTCCTCCAAATGGTATTTACTGAGACTGGTTCAACTGTGTCTCACGCTACGAAAATGAACAGAAATAATACTTGTGGCTTAGTGGTGGGAATGGATTTACTACAAAAACCTATTTTTAAAAAGATCCCTTTACTGGACATTGCACACGCAAAAGACCCCAAAAAGCCGAAACCTGGAGAACATGTTGTAGGGACAGGCCCAGATGGAAATAGTCTTTTCCAAATATACACATAGTTTAGTTGTTCTGGTTTTCATTTTAGAGACCATAGAGGTCTGCTTCTAAAATGAAGTCGATCTTTAAAGAAGCAGAACTGCAGGAAAATGGAAGAGTAGAGAGGTCAGCTTTTTATTAGCTTGGGCTGGGCTTCATGGAACACAGTCTGTTGAGTGCCTTGGTATATTTCAAGGATTGGCGTCTTTCATTCTCCATTCTTCTTGGTTATCCCTTGCAGAGGAATTGGGTGTAACGAGTGAAGGGAAACTTGGCTTATTTGAGGAGCCGGGTGTCATGTCCTCTAACTTGTGCAGCTCGTCCCTCTCACCCTGACATGTCTGCAGGCAGGAGCTGCACAGGTCTTTCTTTTCTACTAAGTAAAGTGATTCTATGCGTTTAACGGTGTCAATCGGCTCTTCTTCCTCTGCAAATTCTGGTAAAGGGTTTCTTTTTACATTCAGTTTCTCAAGCTTGGGGAGTTTTTTCACACTCTTCGGGATGATGGTCAAGGCGTTGTCAAAGAGACCTAGCTCAGTAAGTTCCCTTAGAGTCCCAAGAGTGGTGGGAATAGTCTCAAGACAGTTCAAGCCAAGGTTGAGAATACGCAGGTTCCTGAGCAGGGTCAACTCTTCTGGTAGAGCTTTCAACTTGTTGTTGCATAAATTCAGGTAAGTAAGGTTGTGAAGTGTGCCTATTGCTGCAGGCAGCTCATCAAGCTGATTACTATGCAGGTCCAGCCACATCAGATTCTGGAACTTCTCAATGATGTTTGGAATCTTTTTTAACATGTTTCTGCTCAAATCAAGTTCCTCCACATCAGCCAGCTCCAGAATGCACTTGGGGAAGGTGGCAATGCCCATTTTGCTTAAGTCAAGACGGCGCCTTCCATTAAAAGCTACACGGACTGCATTTTTGGCCACTTTCAAGGTGATCCTTTTCCCTTGTGGACCTTTTCCCTTGGGCGGCATCTCTCTGCTGACAGACAGACAGACCAGACTCTGTGGATAAAATGTGACAACTCCAATAAAGCCTTTGAAAGCCATGGCTGTTAATCACACAGTTATAATTAATATTACTGCTAGACTCTTCAGAAGTTTTTTTTTGTTTTGAGGTCAGAACTTGTCAACTGCAAAGCTGCAAGTCTGAAAATTCTTCCTGAAAGTATTTTGAGTAGGTGAAATTCTAATAATTTACAATATTATTTCATTGCAATGTAACACCTACATTACATTACAGGGTGAAATTACAAGTGGGAGACATTTGCCGTCTTTCATTCCTAAATACTGATTTGAGCTTAGGATATAATGCAACTGAATGAAATATGTTATTATCCATCAGCCAGCTGAGGAGTGGAGCAAAATATATTGTGGGTGTCAATCCAGTCCTTAGAGACTGCATTAGAAGAAGCTACCTAAAATTTTCTTATTCTACCAGATCAGCAGTTGCCATCTTTACAGACCTGACATTTGCTAACAGGTTGGTTAAATTTCCTGTGTAATGGACTTGAGATTTCATCTTTGGATGTTACTGAAAGATTAAATGTTTAAAGGAAATTATTAAGAATTTTGTTTTGACCAGGACTCAGGAACATGGTGGGCTCCCAGACTGGCCAGAACTGTTGGCAATTCATATATCACCTACAGGATAAACTGCAACAGGGATTGGTGTCAGTGCTGCTTAATGACATGTTAAACTGGGCCTTGCTAAGTGTCCTCTCCTCTGGATACTCTAACCTTTTTATTTTATTCATGCTGGGGGATAGAGGGTCTGCAAAGGTGCCCTGCCCTCAGAAAAATGCATGTAGGTGTAGTAGTCAGACTTTTGACTCATACTGATTCTCAGCATGTGTTACATGCTTCCTGGAGGGGAGGCCTGTAAAAGTATAGTCCACTTATTCTCAGGTTTGGTGAACTCTTTCTAATCAAAAGTCATCAAATACAGCTGCTAATTATGCCTAGTGGCAAAGGAAATAGGCCGATTCCCTGGAAATGGATGACAATGTCCCTCTCAGTGAGGGTTCAGAGAGGAGCACAGGTTACATCTGAGTAATCTCAGGTCTGGGTGCTCTGGCATTTAATTGTAAAGAGTCAAATTGCAGCTTTGATGAATGATTGTTTAGGACAAAATATGGATTTGTCTACAATACATGTCCCTATGTTCATTACAAACCCTTCAGGCTTTTTGGCTACTCATTAATCATGTGTGAATACATGAAGGGGAAGCTCAAGTTACAACTAAGGCATTTCAGCTTCTTTTCAATTACATGCTATAGCCCAAAATAATGCAAAAGCATTAACCCAGCGACCACCCACTCTCCCAAGAGCTCTGTAGTGAGGCAGATGCTTCAGAAAATACTGGAAGCAGTGCAGTGGATTCTATCTTGCCCTGGGGGCATGTTCCAGAATAGGTTTTTTGTTATTTTACATGAAAATATTTAAACACAGTTAAATCTCTGTGTGTCACTCCCATGTTTCTGTTTCTCATGAGTACTTACAGGACCATATTACCAAGGGGCAATGTTGATGCTATTCTATCTATATGTTGACTGGTAACTGAAGCAAAGTGTAAGTAAGTACTCTTTCCACCTTTGTTGATGTTAGCGTAAATAATTTCCCCAGGAGTGAGTAGAAAGTTCTGGAGATCAAAACAGCAGGGTTTTCTAATCACAGCTCACTCATTTTAATGATTTTATGCAATATCCTTGTTGGCAATTCTGTGAAGATAAAGTTGAGCAGCATGGGGAGTGCCAGAGCCCCACTGCTGGTACAGGACACCCTGAGCCCTTTCTGGTGCACAGAGGTGGGGTAACTACCATGCTTCAGAAAAAAGATCTATAGGGGAGCTTTCTTACACGTTGGCAGGATGAAGAGAGACTTCCTGCCTCCTGTAATTGGCATGAACCAGGTGACCTTTGGGTCCAACTTTTTCTTTGTTGGAATTTTGTGTTGGACGAGTTGACCAAGACATTCAGTGCTTTTTGATAAGTGAAGCTTCTCAACCAAGTATGCCTTTTAAAAAATTAATGGGAGCCTCAAGGAGAAACATGTAATTTTTTCCTAATTTCAGTATTATAATTTCTTTTAAAACGCTTTTTTAAAACATGTTTAAAACTCAGAAAGAAAACATTCAGTTCCTATTAATTTTTTTCTATTAATTTTCATTTAAATTCAAAGAGGGAATCATTGAGCCAAAATAGTTTCCTTTCTTACTTTAAAAAATACCATCTAGCAAAGAATCATTCGGTTGTGCTGCTGTTCCGGTAACTGGTTCCCAGTGCCGGGGTCCCTCTGCGCTGTGCGTGCCTGGCAGCGCTAGAGGGAGCCTGGCGTACAAGGTTCAGTGCTGGAGGCTTGGCACGACTAATGCTGCAGTTCAGCCTGCTAGGTTTGCATATTTCTCTGTCAGTAACACTTTCCAACCTGTTACAAAGTTTGAACCTGGACCTTTCAGGTTTTTAAGAATTCCTAACAAACAGATCAGTGTGATTTTTCTGAAGACAGATCTCTTTGTATGATGCACTGCATAATGTCCAGACTCCAAAGAAGTTTCTTCACTCTGCCTTCTTTAGTTGGGTTTTTTAAAATCCAGCTGTGAACTTCTCAGATGCACCGATCAAGTCCCTAGGGAGTGCTCACTCTTTCTAAGTGCTGTTTAGTTTGGGTTAAAAGTTGGAGCCACATTCTGGGCTTTGAAAACTATGATTTGCAATTCCAAAAATAGGGATTAGTACTAAAGGACTGCAGAAACATTTTAGTGCACTCGACAACTTGAAGGGGATGGATAGCTCTCCTGCCTCTGCATGCTTGGAAACTAATTATCAGTGTTTTACAGGGCTGCAGCTGGAGATAATGGAGCTTACTTAGCCACGTCTCTTTGGCTCTGTGTGAGAGGGCCTCAGTTCTGTAGCCACTGATATTAAAAATTCAGGAATCACAGGAGCCCTCCTTGCTTAAATGTTAATTACGCCTGTTCAGTCTTATGCTCACAGTGCATCTCCTGGAATGGCAGAGGGAGAGGTACGTGTGCTGCCCTACCACCTAAGAAATGATGAGACTTCCCACCTGCACCCCACTGCCAGGTTCACCCCCCGAGTTGTTGACAAGCCTTTTGCTGGGGTGGAGGGTGCTGTATTTCTGTGATAAGGTCTCACTAAAATGGATCTTGACTAGAAAACCCTTTCCCTTTCTATCCACACTTGGTAGAATCTTTTGCCTGGATGGCGTTTTAAAAGCCCAGAGCTTTAGGAGTGTTTAATAGGCCCAGAGCTTTGAGGTTGACCTGATACAGAAATTAACAGAAACTGTGTGTCAAGGGCATCATGCTGTCTATGGTGCTCAGTTTGCTGGGAGCTGCAGGGAAGGAACAGACCTGAGCATCAGTACTATCAGTGTCTCTCTGAGGCAAGGAAGGATTGGGGATTATTCCTTATCTGCACTTATGCACTTGCACAGGGGTCAGTCATGACCCACTGTATCTTAAGCCTGCCCTAAGAAGGACATCTGATCCTAAAAGACTGCACATTTGGACCCTGAACATTTCTTCTTCCTTTCCCAGCACAGGCGAGAACAGAACTGACCTTCTGCCTGTAGCACTGCCAGGTGTTTCAGGACCTCCTCCTCTATGGTTCTGCCTGTACAGAATGATCTTAAGCCCATCTTGAACTACCCTGTGAGAGATTTCCTCTGTCTTTCGTCTTGGAATTCTGCATGCTGCAGAACAGGCATGGCAAACCCAGTGGAGCTATGCATTCCCTGCACCTCTCTGGTGCCAGGAAGGCTGTGAGGTGACATGTGCTAATTCACCCATGGAATAGGTGGTACAATCATCTATAGTGAAATACTTGCATGCAGAGCTTAAAACCTGCACTTGTACAGCAAATGATTTTGCATGAAGCCAAGCAGTTCTGCTTTCCTGCTTAAGAGCCTGTTGCCATTTCTTGTTGGATACAACCTGTTGTGGAAGAGATTCATTCACTGACTGTCTTAAATGCAGTCTCTTGCTAACAGGCAGGTTTAGATTAAATTCCACCATGAGTACATAGTTTGAGAGAAGTTTCCTTCCTTAATTTTCTTACTTTTCCAGGTGACTTCAGGGCCACCATGCTATCACACAGTGCAAGGTCACTTGCAAAACCAAGGCCCACCAAGAATAGGCAAAAATATTGTTTCATCTTAACAATTCTGCCAGGCTGCCCCCCTGCATACGATCTTACCGGTTAGCAGCTAGAAAGCTACTAGAGGGCGAGGTGCAGATGTCACAAGCTGCTCAGTTTGTCTCAGTAGTGTGGGCTGAGCATTCATAGTCTGTTACTGTGCAGTTGTCCTCTGTCTGCTCTTCTTTGAATAATGAATTAGTCTTTCAGTCTGTAAACAGACCTGTGAGCAGGGAACACAGGACAGTTTCCTTTCCACAGTCCTGTGAATTCTGAGTCGTACTTCCTTGATGGAAAATGGCAGGCCTTCAGGAAGGTTGGGTGACCGTGCCAGTGGAGTGGCAAAAGGGTTTCCCCAACTCCAGGGTCCTGCTCTTCAGTGCTCCTTCTGCAGCTTATGAAACTTGTGTAACTAAGCAACAGGAGTGCTACGCCTTTGGAGATTATTAGCATAATGGTTGGTTCCAGACTGCAAGATCGAGCTGGAAAGAAAAGAACTGAATGGCATGCAGTGCCTGGAAATGTTAGGTTTCAAATTATGCAGAAAGAAAAAGCATCTGGAGCTCGTTAGAAGCTGTTAGTCGGCTTCTAAAACTGCCTTAACGGTCCATTTTAGTCACTTGACTATTTCATTTTACTTGGCTGTAGCAGAGTGAGAGATGCTTGTCTGTGAGTGTTAAAACTCACAATGTTTGTGATACCATCCTTAGCACATGCCAAATGGGATAGATGTGGACAGAGGAGGGAAGGCTCATTCAGTGGTACAGCAGAGACTATGAGCTGCAATTTATCTATCTGTGCAGATCAATCTATCTATCTGTCTATCTATCTATCATATCTATCTGCAATATCTATCAATCTTTGACCCTTCAAAAATGCACTTGGTACAATGATTTCACTCTGGAGCATGTCAATTTACTGACATTTTTCACTATGACTGAGGTTACCAAACTCAAGCTTTTAGTAACCGATTGCAATAATTTCAAAATAATATCTGAAAGAAATTCTACTATGGAAGAGAAGTAGCTGAGTGGTTTGTTTAGGTATTATTCACAGGAGATGCAACATTGAGGCCTGTCTCCCACTGATAATAGGTCCAAGATATTATTGGCATAAAGAAGCTGATGATGTTTATGTACTTGTCTGATTCCAGGGTTGGAGATTGAATTCTGCTCACCTAAACAAATTAATTGAATTTACTCAACGTGTTTCTTCATGACCTGAAGTATGCCTGAGTGCAGCATCTCCACAGTGGAAAAGTTACACCTTTAAGCACTGTGAATGCACATGGTGCATTTCCTCATGAATGAGGGAGATTCCTTTCTCCTTCCCTAGCCTCTTCAGGACACTCTGGTTCAAGGAGCCCTACTTGAATATGGCATTTATTTTTTATTTTGAATTACCTCTCTATTCTTTGAGCACAGATTAAGAATACCCGGAAGGTGGACTGATACAGTCAAACAAGGAAGATATGTTGTACCTTTATTCTAAAGTAATCTAACCTAACACTTTTCTGAGTTTGAGAGAGATTTGACTGTTTCACAAGGGAAGCTGGTATTTCTTTTTAAGTCTTCTTTCCTTTTTCAATAGTATGACTTGGACCTAAGTTGTAGCTTACCAGAAAGGAGGTTTTCCTTAAAAAATCTTTGGTAATTGCAAAGATTCTTAAAGAAAAGTGGTTTTAGGAGAGCCTTGGCAGTTTTTCAGACTGTAGTCTGGAGGATGGAAGAAAAAAAAAAAAAAGAAAATTAAAGCAGTTTCGTGAAATCTAAGAATCTATTAAGTTTATTGGAATTTTAGTACTAATTTTAGTGAGGGCAAAATCTTATCCTTTGAGATTCTCATCTGCAATGAATCTCCAAATGGGTTGAGGTCCACTGGCTATCACAAGAGTGAGATCATAGTCTGATGTTAATGGGAGAGGGATTAATAAATCACGTATAGTTTAGCGAAAGGTGGATCATCGTTAGTACACATTGTGTTTACATTCTGCGATGGCTGGTGCCCTATAAACATATATCTTGTAAATTAAGATATACATAGATCTGTAGGTACTTCTCTTGAGTTCATATAATTTCACTCCCTCTGGAAGTTTAGTTATTTATATCTATAAAGCACTTCAATTTCTTTTACAAATCAGCCTTTGATTATTGATTTATTTTTAAATGCACTTAATGTGGTTGGATAACTGACCTTCATCTACACTGAGCTTTTGCTGTGCTGTCTAGAGAGGTGTTGGCTGGAAAAATGCTAATTGGTTATCAAGGAGAAGGTAGGAATAGGCTTGAGCTGCCTGTAATGAAATTCTTGCTCCAAGACCCTCAGTCAACAGAGAATGGAGAATTTCAGATCTCTGGGGAATTAGAGGGATCATCCTCCCTTGTCCTCTGAGACCCAGAAGGATTGGCTTTTACAGGGAAGAGAGTACATTTAGCCTTGCTTATTTTCATGACATGGTGAATTTGTAAACCTCTTTGAGTTATGTAATGGCTCCCAAAGTCAGCAGAGAGAATTATTTTCACCCTTGTAGGGTCTTATTAGCTGTTTAGGGCTTGTGACAAGCAGAGCAAGTGTTTCACTAGGGAGTCATGGCACCCACAAGTCAACACATGTATATTTGCATAACATCCACACGAGACTGGCCCTGTTTAGTCCTGTGTATAGCATTTTTATAATGCTTTCCCCTGCTTCCTAACTCAGCCAGAAATCCAAAATAAACCTGGGTGGTTTTAGTGAGCAAGTGTGCCCCTGTGGAAAGGGAAGAACCTAACTTGATCACTCTGTAACAAACAGCCTAATCCAACCACACTTCAAATAATGCCGGGAATCCTGATCCTGTTCCATCCCTTTAAGATACCCTCTCTGAGTTCCAAATGTGTCTTGGAGGCCTTACAAAGGCCACTGGGGCAAAGCTCTATGAAATGTACATAGAGTGTGAGAGAGCTTAATTTTAAAGGGTAAGTGCTCATGATACCTGTTTTGTTCTTTGGAGTTCCCACATTCATGAACCATGTGTTGCTCAAGCTGGGGGTGCAACACAACTACTCTAGTCAACAGAATTTCTTCTGATTTATACTGTGTAAATGAGATCATTGTATAATCTCTTCTTTTTTTGGACAAAGAGTGAAGGTCATATTTTTCTGTGCTGGACATGAACTCTACACCTTCTTGTGTACTGGTTTCCATAAACATTATTAGGTTTCATATGCTTAGCAGGAGAACTAAGCAAAGCTTAGGAATTGTAGACCATGTGCTAGAATTCATCCTAACTTTCATGCTTATTCATGCAAAATCCTTCTCTCAGATACACACTTTTCTCTGTAGAGAGTCCTAAGCAAGGAATAAAATAATGTGTAAACCATAGTGTTTTTCCTTTATGTACACTCTTAACTGGTCCACGATTGAATGGGCAGTAAAACAGTGATTCATAAATATGAGAGGTGGTTGACAAGAATTTACTACTGCAAATTCAATAAAAGGGTAATGATCATAGACTGTTCCAGTGTTTTATTTAGATCTTTGAAGCTACTTTGAGGCCTTGCTTTGTGGATTTCTAGTGTGATCCGATACAGAGCACAGGAGTGAAAATTAGCAGCTAGTTATTCCTGCAGTAATTTTATAAGCTATGCTGAACTGATTTCCTTACATTTCATGAAGTTAAAAGTCCTGACTCTGAGCTGGCACCTTAGGATTTGTTTTACACTCAAAGGAGAGAGCCTCTCTTACCACCAGTATCATATTGTGTCAGTAAGCCTGTTTACTTTGGCAGATGAAAAGTTTCTTCAATCTGTGTACTGGTTTTGACTGGGATAGAGTTAATTTTCCTCATCTTAGAAGAAACTTGCACTTGGATTTGTGCTGGAAGCCGTGTTGATAATTGAGGGAAGTTTTAGTTATTGCTGAGCAGTGCTTACACAGGGTCAAGGCCTTTTCTATTCCTCATACTGTCCCACCAGGACCATGAGCAGGCTTGGGGTGCACAAGAAGTTGGGAGGGAACACAGCCAGGACAGCTGATCCCACATGGCCGACAGCGTGTTCCGTACCAATCTATGCCATACTTGGCATATAAAGCTGGGGGGAGAAGGAAGAGGCAGGGACATTCCGAGCAATGGTGTGTGTTCTCATAAGTCATTGTTAGATGTGATGGAGCCATGGAGATGGCTCAACACCAGCCTGCCAACGGGAAGTAGTGAGTGAATTCCTTGTTTTGTCTTGTTTTGTTTGCATGCACATCCTATACTTTATCTGTTAAACTCTTAACCCACCAGTTTTCCCACTTTTCCTCCTTCAGTTCCACCACCCCTATGCAAGGGAGACTGTGCTGGGCTCATTTAGCAGTTGGGGTTAAACCACAGTAATCCAAATCTGTCATTTGTCTCAGTTTGGTCTCTAGATATTGACAAGAACAAGTCGATGGTCTTCAGATACTGACAATACGTTCTGGTTCAGTGCAGTTGAAATGAAACTTTTGTTTCCTCAGAATCTTTGACTTTCTTTTTTCAAGTTAATTCTCCTGCTTTTAGTTGATCTGGGTTTTTTTATTTAAAGTTTTAATAACAAGTTGCATTTTGATAACAAAAAAGTGGAAAAGATATTTATTACTTCAAAAACATTAAAATGACAATCCATTTTTTAAGAACTACCTTAGTTTCAAAGTGCTTTGTGCAACAACAGTATTTGATTTGGAGACTGAGAGACTTCTGTTTTTAAGCCAGTGTTTTCTGAATGCTTCAGAAAAGCATGAGCTTTTGAGAATAAGGCTTCAGAATGGAAGCAGACAGGCGTAATGGTACCTGTCGTTAGCACTCTGTAGCTCTACAATGGCATGAGACTGGGAGTACAGACTGATGAGCAGTGTGGCTTAACTCAGAACAGCACTAACATAATCAATGATGCTCTGATTTTGGAATTATTTAGTCAATGATGAAACCTCAACCTTCTTCTAGTGTTGGTGTTCTCTTATTTCTGTGGCATGAGAGCGGGGGCACAGGGAGCACAGATGTTAACATGTTGGCTTTCTTTTATTGTTCTGAAGCAGGCTGTTTTAATCAAATGTTTGTTCCATACAGGAAGCACTCAGGAGGGGAAAAGGCAATGCTCCAGAAGTGGCAGGTAAACTAAATCTTGGCTACACATGATTAAGCAAAGAATTTCAGCACACAGATATGTCTGCACACAGATATATGTGTGTGTACATATGTACCTCAGGGCCTAAGCTGTTCTCTCACTGCTGGAGGTGAGGTTGTTGGCAAGAAGAGCACAGTATTTACATCTGGTTATTGCAGTTTTTGCTCCTCCTGCTATGAAACATATGGTGCTACTGTCTGGCAGATTAAGTGTGATTTTGTGCACAATTTTAAATTGAGACCAAAGAGAGCCACCTAGTTGAATGCCTGTTCACAGATCATCTGAACATCTAAATCAATGTGCCAGATGTTTTGCTGAGCTGGGAGATGTGTGTACTTTTCTGTAGTCATGATCTTGGTGACTCGAGACAAAGGAAGAAATCCATACCTTCTTGTTTATATGTAGCACTTTGTGCAGCCTTTTCTGTATAGGCAGTTGTCCAGGGTTTTCCAATATCCAGACTGGATGCATTTGGCTCACTTTTAAATCAGGAAAAAGTGCTCTGTTATGCAAATACAGCATAAAAGCACTGCATGATTATAGACAAATGCAAATGGCTTGTCTGAAGAAGAGACAGAATGAAGACAGGTTCTGTTGAATGGATTGTTGTATAAGAGGTATTGTGTTGATCTGAATGGCAAAGGATGATTGATTTCACTATTTATAATTCTTTTCCTGGTGGACCTGGGAACCATAGGCTTCTGAGGGTGCCTTTGCATGGTTTTCAGGGGCAGAGTCTGTAGATTTTAATGCTTGTTTCCTTTCCCTGCAGAAGAGGGAGATCAGCAACTTTGATTACCTCATGTACCTGAACACTTTGGCTGGCCGCAGCTACAACGATTACATGCAGTATCCTGTGTTTCCGTGGGTCCTTGCTGACTATCACTCTGAGGTCAGTGCTTGCTGCAGAATTATATACTTTCTATGGTAGCAACTACACAAAGGATTGGTGAATTATGCCACTGAAGCAGAGGGGTCTAGACCAATGGTTTAAAATCTGAAATAGTTTGAACTGTACTGCTTCTATATAGATTAACCTTATCTTCAAGTCATCATACTGAGGATCATGTTCTGTCTCACAAAGGTGGATGAACATCTGTTTAATACAGACCTGGTTAAGGACAGGTTGCATCAGCTCAGCAGATAGGTATGAACAGGTTTCTGTGACCACAGAGAAGAAGTTTTAGACAGAAAAGACTTGAGAGCAATATGCCATCTGACAGGTCCTTTATTTGTGAAGTTCTGGAGGAGGGTAAACCTGTGATCTTCTTGTATGAGCAAAACATTCAACACAGTCTTGCCACGATCCAGTATCACTGGAATAGTCATGATGTCTAAGATCTTAAAATCTGCATCTCTGCTGGGTTTTCTTTTCAGACTCTAAACCTCACTAATCCTCATACATTTCGAGACCTGTCAAAGCCCATGGGAGCACAGACTGTGGAGAGGAAACGCAAGTTCATCCAGCGCTTCAATGAAGTGGAAAAGAGTGAGGGTGAGTGTTTTAGGAGACTAATAGACAGCAGAGGCTTGAGTCCCCTCGGAACATCCAAAAACTTTGCAGAGCTGTGGCTAAGGGAAACACCATGCCAAGGAGAGCCCCTCTCTCTGCTGTATACAAGCTGATTATTGATTGAAAGAGAAATGTCTCCTGCAAATACTGCCTTATGTACCTTGTACTGCTGAATTCTGTTCTCTTCCCTTGGACAGAAAAAAATGCTACAGCAAAAAGCAGTGTTCCCTGGAAAAGACTGTGCTGTTAGCTAAGCTACACATGTTGGTCTTATTTGTTAGCTAAGCTTCATGTAGGAGGCTGCTGCACACAGGTTAACTAACAGCTACCTTAAGAAAAGGAAACAGAATGTTAAGGCTGTTGACCTCTGGAGATCAAGACCTTATTGGTGCTACTGGAGAAAGGGATGGTCTGGAAAGTTAAAGGCCTTATTCTTCAGAAAATGAAATGTGGAAGGCAAAAAGTGAACATACTTCAGTAGTAACTGTGCACATTCAATGCACATATTCAGTGCAAGGTGTGCTTTAGCTCACAGGTCTTTGAACACATCTGCTTAAAATACCTGTTCCCTATTTAGCTGTATTGTGGTAACTGGATGCTATGGGCTTGAAATGGTGGCATTTTGTACTGGAATCTGATTTGTGTGCAATTTCCAGGAGACCTGTCAGCCCAGTGCCATTACTGTACTCACTACTCATCAGCAATTATAGTGGCATCTTACCTGGTCCGAATAGAGCCATTTACCCAGACCTTCTGTTCTCTGCAGGTAAGGGGCAAGATAACTTCTTTCCTGCACCTTGTTAGGAACTATTTAGTGCATTACAGAGGCTGTGTAATGAAGGGGGATTGCCTCTGACATTTTCTGTACTCTCTGTGTGGACTTGGGGCTTACTCAGGGCAACCTTTATGCCATGAATGTTGAATTCAGTGAAAACCTCTTAATGGGACCATGATTGATGCAAGGGAGAAGGATTATTTAGTTTTGTGAGAACTGAGGCATGTAAACAGATAGCTAATATTTTATTACCTGTCTGACCATAGACTTCTGACTTTGGGGCAGATGAGACTTGGTATCATTTTCTGTGAGATGGTAGGTCTTCTAAGCCCAAGTACAGTCATGTGGCTACTGGCAAGCACTTGGAGCTTGCTGTGGTGGCATAAGGAGCATTCCTGGGCCAGGTGAGGATATTTAGGTTCTGGTAGGTGTGAAATGATAGGGATCATGGGATCAACTTCCTGAAGAAGTGGGATGGGATTACATCCAGTGCTCCAGAAGGAATATTTTAGTGTAATCTTGTTCTGAACTTCTTACTGTTTATACAGTGCCAAGCTGGCTCTCACCATGGAATTGAATTTATGGAAATTGAACGTTGTGCGTACCTTTCCCATCTGCCCAGCATACAGGAGCACCAAATTTCCTGATTGCCCTTTTCAGCAGGCAGCTGGTAATGCTCAAGCAAATATACTTGGGCTGCAGCAGAGAGTTGTTACCCTCATTTCTGTAACGTGTTGTGTTGTAACAGGGTCTACCAGGAGGACAGATCCTCCAAGGTGTATTTTTTAAGGAGTATCTTGCTGAAATCTACCTATCCTTGTGGAAAAATACAGGAAGATAGCCAGGCCAGAATATTCCACATTTGGAGACTGCTGTATGGATAATGAGGGATGGCCATGTCTCTTGCAGCTTTCCAAGTGCTTTGCTGTTGTGGTTTGGGTTTTTTTTTCAGTGAACTAATACAAATAAAGTGCTGTGTTAATTAAGTAATAAGCCCTGTGATATTGGCTGTTACCAGCAGTAGCTGATGGTTTAGTGAACCACCTGAGGCAATGGTTGCCATCACACTCTGTGAGCCATATGTTAGCTGCAGTCATGAATGACTGTGGAGCAGTTATTTCTTGTTGTAAACAACAAAGGCTGCCGTATCTCCCTGGCACACTTTTCATGCATAATGAGTTCGCAGTCTGAGTGAATGCTTTGTGGCTGTGTTTGTGTGATTAGCAGGTAACCAGCAGTTTTGTGAGGATAGTTGTCTTCAAAGGCTGCTGAGATCTGAAGCACTCAAAATTTTGTCCAGATGTGGATCCACTGGAAGAAACAGTAGAACTCCTTCCTCCTTCCATTCTTACTCTTTTGCTTTTATGTTGGTGCATGTTCAGCTGAGCTCATTGTTGTCATTTACCCCAGGTGACTGGTCCTATGGCAGCTTAGGAATTGCTAACTGTGAGATGCTGTCAGGCAAACAGCAGATCTGAGAAGTGTATGATCAAGTCAATGGCAGGTTGCAAAAAGAGAACTGCCACACTTAAGACCCTGGAAGGGTGCTGCTGCCTTTGGGAGCTGTGAAAGCTTCTCAGCATCTTAAAAATAGAAAAAGCTACATTTACATCTGCAAATGGACAGTCTGAATACATGACAAGGAAATGCAACAACTTGGGTGCACTCTGTGAAAAGTTCATGTTGGCATAACATCTTCTCTCAGGTCAAACAGTTCGATTTGCACCTGACCACAGAAGGCAGCAGCGAGCAAGCGCTGCCTTCAGTAACGGGACTGTACAGGAGGAACCTTATTTCACCTTTTTTTAAGTGTCTTGAAATCTGGCTCTGGATAAAAGTTTGTATGTGCTGTGCATATTGTACTTGGAATGGAGGTAAAATTGGTTTATCAAACAGGTATTGGCTGGTACCTTCCACTTTACCTTGGTCAAGTAGCTCCTGGAATTCTTTTCAAGAATTGGCCTCAGCACCATAAAAGAGCAATAAAGGTTTCTGTGTTTAGTGTCTTTATTGGAAAGGCATTCCAGGACTCCATGCCTTCAATATTGAGATTTGCTTTTGATCAACTCATCTTTTTATCCCTTTTTATTCTTATCCCACTTTTGCACTTCAGCTGTCAGATTGACCTTTCCTGACATTTCCCTCTCAAAGGTACTTATAGAGAGCAGGGTCTTTACTCTTCATTGTGTTACTGACTCTTGAGCAGTCATTTAAGCACTACCAGCAGGTAATAACTTCTCAGCATCTCTGGGCATGTTGTAAGTCTTTGCACCATCATAAGCAACTCTTAGAAACACTTTGAGGTCTTTGGGTCTAGAGCACCACCAAGGTGATGCTTAGTGTTACAAATTTGTGAAGTTCTGACTTCTCTCCAGAGATCATTTTGCCTACTTGCTTTGTATATACCCTGCTGGACTGTAGTTTTTAAAAGCATATTTTTCCAGTATTTCTGATGACAGTAAGGCCTCTACTGAAAGGAAAGAAAACAGAGACTTACTGTGTCAAGCTGTAGAAAAGTCATAAGAGTTCGTTGTCTTGCAATCTAAAAGCATAAAGCAATTCTTGATTCTCTTTTTCCCTTTCAGTGCAGTTTTTGCATTCATAGAGAGAGAAAACTCATTAATTCTGATATAAATATATGCAAATAAATTTATTAATATAGGAAATGGGAAAATCAGTTATTGCTTCCTTTATAAATAATACAGGCTTAAGTTTTAAAGATATTACTTTTCCCTAAAATGAATTAGACAGCCAGGGAAAAAATCACATTTTTTCGTGGTGGTAATATCTTTAACCAGATTTGTCGCGCTAACAGCATTTCCTATGTATATATTATTTTTATTTAATACAGGTAATCTTTTTATTACAAATCATATTGTTTCTCAGGAGATTACCACCAGCTCTCATAAAAGCTGCAAAAAAAGATGAAAAAGCATCAATCACCACCAGACACAGCACACTGTGTGCAGATTAAATATACAAAGCCCTTTAATATGCTTCAATGAGATACTTGTTAGCTGTTGATTTATTTATAGTCCTCCATCTACTCTGTTTTAATTTCAATTTGAATTTGACTCCAAGGGTCCCTGCCTAATAATGATCAAGAGCAAGATGACCTTGTGCATCAGATTAACTCCAGATAGGCTTGCTCATGTGATTAGCCACTTTTTCACTCTGTCCCTTGAGTGGGTGTGAGAAGGCTTCACAATTGTCACTGGTATAAAGAAGGACAAGAAGCTAAAGCAGAACTATGCTGTCATTTAGAGATGGGGCTGGACCAGAAGCCTGGTCACAATTCACCTTAGGGGAAAGAGGGGTGGGATCCTTCCATCTGGAATATATGCTCAGTTTTGGTGTGAGTCTGTCTCAAAAGTCAAGCAAGGAATGGGGCTTCAGCACTTAGGGTTTTTTTGACTACTGTCTTCTAATAACTTATCCATGAAGGTATTTTCTCCCTCACAAAAGATGTGGCAAAAATTACTTCTTGACTTGCAGTTGCCAGACTGAGCAGAGCAGATCTAAAGGAGTTGCAACCTAAGTGTGCAAGTACTCAGGGGGAATAAAAAGGGCAGTGGTTCTTAGCATCAGAAAACCATGTGGGACCTGCTGCTGGGGTTCTTCTGGTCCGTGGGAGTGGGATCCCATCCTCACAGCATGAGAGTGCTTAAATGTTGTTTTCCTATGTGATAGATTGCAAATCAAAACTTCAGCTGATTGTTACTGTACAGAAGTACAACATCCTCCTCATCTAGCACATGCAACAGTCTACAGGCAGAGAGAAAACTAACTGAAGGTTTTGTTTTCCCTAGAGGTCAGCCACAGACAGAACCTGACTGCATCTCATATCTTTAACAGATTGACTCTTGCACCTTGTCTGTGTTTTAGTGTCTTCATTATGCAATCCCACTGGCTTATTATTTTTGCCTAGGGAAGCAGCTTTGAGGATTGAGTGGTTGAGGGTGAGCAATCATTCACACATGTTCACTGTACTGCAGAACTATTTAAAGGTACTCGTTCTATCTCTGAAAATCTCTCTTGAGCCCTGGCAGTGGGATGTACTGTTATGTCCCATGACACATAATCCAAATTAATTAACCCCAAGGAGAAATGTCTATATTAGCTTGGGAGCACTGCTGCCAGCACCTGAAGTAGGTATTGAGAAACAATTCAGTTCTGTCACTTTAATACAGTTAAAAAGTCAGCTTTCCTCTAAAACAGTTTGATTTTTCTGACAAACTCATTCAGATGATCTCCAAAAACTGATTTTTATTTGGTTATTTCCATTATTATAGAAATTTTATGTTACAGTAAGTTCTTTCATGCTCAATGTAGGGATTCATATGTAAAGGTAAACCTGGATTTTCACAAATGCATACAGTATCTAAAATCCCATTAGGAAATTCTGTAGAAAATATGGTTTAATTAGGAGGCACATATCCTTCATTCAGTAAGTGACTTTTTTTTTTAAATTTCCTCTTGAGGCCTTAGTTCAGAATAATGTCCTGGGACACTAAGGCTGCTTTTGTCTAGTGTTTGACTCTCATTAATCTAAACATGTTCAAATATTCTCAAGATGTGAGGTAGTTTTTTATCTCCTTTATTACTTACCAGTTCAGCTCGGGTCCCAGAATTTTTTTTCTCCCCTCTTTATGGTGTCTCTCCTTCCCATAAGGAATGACCAGTCCCTGCACACTCCTGCCCACTGGGCCTTTCCTGTTTTCCTGGATCTAATGTATGTTACTTCAGTGGTAACCTCTCCTTCTCCAAGGATTTTTTTCACAGGACAATTGCACATAAGATTGTTCACACTTGTTTGGGTCACAAGTGAATTTGGCCATTGCTTGCAAATCACTTTGGGATGAAATAAATTAATTGCTTTCAGAAGCATTACTAATGGGCATGGTGATATTCTCAAGCTGCCCATGATGGCTCCTGCTTGCCTCTGTATTACTGCAGGCTGTGCTAAGACTCCAGGTTTGATGGCTTCTCAACATACATGCCTACAAATCAGGACTAAGACAGGTCCTAGCATAAGATCACACTACTTAGAGCCAGGACAGATCTTGAGGCATCCCCTTATGAACCATGTGATAAGGGGATCATTACAAAATTAGCTAAGATGCCTTTAATTTAACAGAATAATGACACAAGTCTTTTTGTCTGTCTCCATTTCACAGGGTGGGAGTTTTGATGTTGCAGACAGGATGTTTCACAGTGTCAAGAGCACATGGGAATCAGCATCAAGGGACAACATGAGTGATGTCAGGGAGCTCATCCCTGAATTCTTTTACTTGCCAGAGTTCCTAACCAATGCAAATCACTTTGAACTTGGTAAGTTCTAGTGTTCCATCCAGCATCCTACCAAAAGAAAAGATCCAGATCTTGTGTTGAGAGTCAGTCTCTGGACATTGTGGACTGATGAGTCTTTCTAATGATGAGATAATTTTTTATTCAAATAACACGACAAGAATGCAAGCTTCTGAAAACTGAATTATGTCAGAAGAACCAAGTTGCCAGCTCAGGAAGAAGCAAGCAGTTCCTACTAATTACTGTGCAAAAGAATTACACATTTTGTCACACAAAAGTGGATTTTTATATAACCAATCTAGTTGGTTGCTTTTGAAAATTTGGCCTGTATTATCAAATCTATGTAGCTATTGAAAATGTATTATTCCTTTGGAGATGTGTCAATTGTTAAATGGTGTTGGTGAAAGGTGGGATTGTTTTTGTTTTGGTTTTTTTTTTTAATCTCCATGAGATCACAAGGTGATTAAAGTTTCCAAATGTCCTCACTCTCATCTTCAAAGGTTCTGCACAACTCACATGAACTTGATACATTTTCCCTGTCCTCAAGCAGCATCACAATCCCCTCTGAATGTACACTGTCTCTAAACCTTTCTGCATCCTTGATGAAGGCTCAGAGAGAATCCAGAAAAAACACTCTTCAGAAATAGGCATGGCAGTTCTGATTCACTTCACTTGACAGGACTTTCACACCATTTGCAATGCAAAGCTGCTTTCTATAACAGACATTGTTTGGTTAGCAATTAAGGCAGGGGAAAAATACCTGAAGAATCATCCTAAATTGGTGACAGCAAAGGCAGCTTAACCCATGGTATTGAAATCTAGCTGTAATTGTATTTAAGATACCAGTGAAATGAGGCATGCTAAAAGATAGGAATGTATATATTTATATATAAGAATAGGGGAAAAAAATGTGCTAGAAGTTTGTTAAAAGATAAAAAAGAATTGGAGTAGTTTCATCCTGAGAGGAGGCCAAGAAAAAAAGCTTGGCTGAAATAAAGATTCAGAGACTGACCTGAGTGGAACTGAGTGGAGGGACCCAAAGGACACCAGAATCTTGTCAGTAGAGAGCAAATATACAGGAAGATTTTACAGTAGGCAAAGCCAAGAACCCAAATCTGTACTCTGCTAAACTGTAGGGATACTTGTGGTCCCAGAACTGAACCTCAGTTTAGATTTGAATTCATCCAGTTGCACAACACTGTACTCTGAATTAAGAACATATGCTCACCTTCTGAAAGGAATCAGGTTGCAAAGGACTTGAGAACAAAATCCCTCTCAGTGGCTCCTTTGGTAGGAATATTTGGCAGTTAGACCCACAGGATTATGTATAAAAAGAAAGTTGTGTAAACACATTTGTCTTGTCTGTGTTTGCATTCTGTACTAAAATGGTCTGTGCTGAGGACATGCATATTTTTACTCTGTTAATGACAATTACTAGAACATCTTCTCACTGCTTTATTACTGGATCAGAAATCCCAGAACACTGATTCTTCAGTATTCTATGGCCCTAAATTTGATGAACCTGAAACTGCCTGTAGGAAAATCACCTCAACTTCCTTTGACTTTGGTGTTTCAGTAAAGTTGTTCCTATTTTCAATGTGTCTGATTCTTGTTTTTGGTTCTCCCTTTGTAATTCCTGCAGGCTGCATGCAGGATGGAACAGTGCTGGGAGATGTGCAGCTTCCTCCTTGGGCAGATGGGGATCCCCATAAATTCATTCTCCTGCACAGACAGGTCAGTGAATATAAAGATTTGTGACAAAATGCTACCTGGGTGCCATTGAAAATGAAGCTCTGAAAGCCAGAGTTACAAATGAAAATGTTGAATCCAAATGTGTCTTATCATTGTGGAGTTTGTGTTGGTTCTGAACTTTGCATGTATATTTGTCTGCCTAATAATTTACCTTGAATCAAGGCAAACTTTTCAGACCAGATGTGGATTACATGTAGGTTTGTGGCATGACCATATCTCAGCCCACAAGTGTAAGAGAACATAATATACCATACAGGAATTTATATGCATACAGTTCTGTGTTGTTGCTAACAACATGTGTGTTTATTTAAATTATTTATTTCCATCTCTGAGTCATGCCAGGACTAAAGTTATTTTTTTATTTTTGGGGGTTGGGATGGGGGAAACCTAATGTACTTCTCTGCCTTTAATGGAGTCAGCCTTGGCAATTTGAAAACAAATAGCTCTAAGGTCCTGAGACTTACTGCAATTAGTGCTATCTATTAATAGTTAGAAAGTCTTCTGTGTGATGTCATCTGCTTCATAAAAGTGAAAGCAAATGCAGTTCTAGATGAAGATTGTTGCATTGAACTCAGACTTTGCAGCATAATATCTTGGTGCAGGTCTCTATAGTGCTCCTGCATTACCCCATCAGATTTCCTTGGGTGAGCTGCATGTGTGAGTGCACACAGATTGTTGCTGTGTACAGCTGTGATGAATGTATGTGTTAGCATTGGTGGGGCTAAACAAACAGCCCATGATTTTCAAGGCATTACATTATCCTGGTTTGTCATGTAGCTTCAGTTTTTGCCTCAGTGGGTGTAGGTTCTTCTCACCTCTGCTATGCAGGTCCTGCCCTTGGGATTTCACCTTTCTCTCTCCATAATCACTTTGTAGGTGATTATATTCAAACCTGTGGATACAACCATCTTTTCTGTTTTGGTGTCTCCAGATAAGCCTTTCCTCAGTTGACCTCTCCAATGCTGGCTTAAATCCTGTCTCTGACCTCCTTACTACCTTAACTTCTTGTTCTTCTTTTGAACAAAACCAGGGTCACACTCTTATTTTGTAAATACTTTTCTTCACTGTTCACTGAACCATTAACAGCAACCACAATATTCCCACTAAGTTACCATTACTTTCATAGAATCATAAAATGGTTTGGGTTGGAAGGGACCTTAAAGATATCCTAGTTCCGACCCCTCTGCCATGGGCAAGGATACCTTTCACTGGACCACAGTGCTCAAAGTCCCGTCCAACCTGACCTTGAATATTTTCAGCAATGAGGCATCCACAATTTTCTCTGGGCAACCTGTTCTAAATTCTAAGCACCCTCACAGTGGAAAGTCCCTTCCTAACATCTAATGTAAATCTACCCTCTCTGTTTAAAGTCGTTCCTCTTTTTCCTATCACTACATTCCCTTGTAAAAAGATCCTCTCTGGCTTTCTTGTAGGCCTCCCCTTAGGTACTGGAAGGTTCCTGATGCTGCAAACTCTTTGGCTTTTGAATGACTGAGTATGAGACAGAGCCTGTTCAACTCTGGTTTCATTCACACATGCTCAGGTTACTCCTGTGAGTGAACATGCATAAGGTCTGAGCCTGTGCTTGCCTACTTATTTTTGTGCAGTAATCCTGCTTTTGTGGGGTTTTTTTATGACTGTTGCTTATATAGTGTGACTGTTGATTATATAGTGAGATATTTCATCTTTTCATTTAAGAGATTAAGAGGCTCTCTTTAGTTTCTATTTTGAATTTATGACCTGAACACTTCACTTTAAATCTGTGTCAGAACAATAATGCTAAAAATATTTAAATGAAGTTAAAGTTCTATCTTTCTGCTTTACCTATTTTGAAATGGATAACTCTTATTATGGATAACCTACTAAAAATTTTGTCTTCAATCATTTTGAAAATGCAGTCATCTACCAGATTTTTTTTTTTGCCAAAGAACTGAAATTGAGATTAAGAGCCACGTTTAGAATGCTTCATTTCCTTTTCATACACAATAATAGGTATTACTGAGACAGACTTCTCTGAAGCTGTGTAGAAAGTGACTTAGAGGCTCAGAGCTCTGTTCACACTGAAAGGTGATGGAAGGGAAGAGAGACCTGAGCTTTTGTCAGAGCCCATAACTACATGATGATACAGCTACTAGGAGGAAGGAGATCCTCATTTAAGTTTTGTGTGCACTGCAGACTTGCTCATGGAAGTAAAGTCCTTGCTAAACTAAAGAGTTGAATCCAGGGAATGCCCAGTCTCCTACCTACTGCAAATTGGTTTTGGCCGCTGAGGTCAAATATACAACAGTTCCCTCGTATTCCTCAGTGGCTCCTTGGAAGGTATGGAGGCTTTGGGGCTGTCTGGTTCCTTTCACTGCTCTCTCTGTGACTGTCCAAGGTGCTCAATCTCTGTTTTCCAGTTTCCCAAATATGGGAAAGGTAACACTGTCCTTCCCTACCAGATGTGCTGCAGACAAAAAGCCACGTATGACTGAAAGATGCTGCAATTTTACATTGATGCTTTTTAAAGAAAAACATAGGGAGACATCCTGTCTATTCTACTATGGTTTGTTTGGAGTGTAAAATACTGAGCTCCTTACTGCTTGTGTAATGGTGAATACTCCAAAGGCACTTGGATACCATGGAGAAATCTGCTTTTACCTAGTACTTTAGAATAATGGTACAGTTTGGAAATGAATCTGCAGTCATCCCTGCATAGCATGGGTTTGCGGTCACTGTAGAATGATCTCAGATTGTGTGAACTAGATTTGTTTTGGGTGAAATGAAAGAAAAGCTGCACTCCAGTTGTGTGCTCCAGATGCTGGTAGCATTCAGCTTGCAGGAACAGCCTGGATTTAGTTGGAAGTAAAGCCCCCAGAGTGCATTTAATGTGGATACTGGGTGCTCTCTACCATTTGTCTACAGAACTGCTTCCTCTGAGCTGCACTATTTAATAACATTGGCACAGCTGATAAGCAAATTAATTCAAATCTCAAATAGGAGCAGCTTAGCAAATGAAAGATCATGTTTATACATGTGTGTTCTTAATAATTTTCCAGACCTGATCAGATTTCCTGTACAGTCAGTGCAATATTGTCTTTTCAACCATAGCTGGTACCAGGTACTACACAGGGCAGTGCAAGACACCTTAATTAGCCTGCCTGGGAGACTTTGTCTAACCCTGAAGTGAAGAGTCAGAGATTTTGAATTCTGAAACATGAGGGTTTCTCTCTCCTCTGAAATCATCCACAAGGCTGGAAGTACTAATTACTGGTATCGTGGCCATTTTTAGGAGGCTCCACAATGAGTTTGGTGCATAAAACAGATTGAAGTTGACACTGTTCTGAGGTTGGCTATTACTTTCAAAAATGTGAGAGTGAAGAATTGTTCTTGACATAAAACTCTGAACAGCTTCCTGTTTCATGCTTAATAAGTTAGGAATCTAGTTCACTGAATAAATGTATATACTTCCTCCCTAGACCACAAGTTCTCCCTCCCTGGCTGGGCTTGCCATAGCGCTCAGTGAAATACTTTGAGTCTGCACAGTTACAGCTCTGTTAGTTGCTTTGTTTTGCTTTGGCAGCGATGCCAGTCAAAATTTACAGTTTGTAATTCATGGACTAACTGCTTTTATTAATAAGAATGAGTTCCAAGTCTGTTCAGGGACAGATTGTACACTGTGCTTGTTCTGTGAGCTGCCCTGTGATCATTATAGCTGTGGGCAGGGTCATTTGCACCAGCTGCACTGGGCAACTGTCTGCTCTGTGAAATGAGCCATTGTTCTGGATCCCATTAGCTTGTTTATTTCTGCTGTGCTTTGGGTGGGCTGGTCTGCTTGGAAGACTTTTCACTGAACATCAGGGGTTACACAGTCAAATGATTCGGAGATAGGAAAGTACTTTTAATAATGCTTGACACTGCTGCTTGAATCATTGCGCAAGGCTGTTTGGGAATGCACAAAAATTTGGTGAGGCAGGTGATGGCAGGAGCAATAACATTTAGTGATGCCTTATGGGTAAGACTGGCTAACCTGGTGGTGGGCACAGATTCAACTTGAATTTGTGTCCCCTGCTTATGAACTTGCTTGTCTGGGTCTAGCACAAGTTTTACTCTGTGATTGCATTAGCATCTCGCCCAGTGTTCTCCAGTAGTAATTGTTCATTCTGGTCCTATTAATCCATGTGCCAATCACTATGGGTGCCAAGATCTGTGGAATGCTTTCATTTTGCTTTGTGGAACCTACCTGTGTTGTGTCTGAGGATATTGCTCCTGGTGTCTGTTAAGTCAAACATGCTGCACTCTGTCCTTCCGTTTCCTGTGGGGATCCACTTTAGTCTCTTTTGGTGTTTTATGAGCCTGTGCTGAGAATGGAGGTACTGGAGGAACTGAAAGTGTGATGACTCATTTGCAGAGAATTTGTCTCCAGCAAGGATTGGAAAGCAGTAATGCATTCGTAATGGATACAATCTAGTGAATTAAGTAATTTTGTTTTGGTTTCAGGCACTGGAAAGTGATTATGTCAGTGCACACCTTCACCGCTGGATAGACCTTATTTTTGGCCACAAGCAGCACGGCTCAGCTGCAGTGGAGGCAGTTAACACCTATCACCCTTACTTCTATGGAGACAAGATGGACCTCAACAACATTAAAGATCCTCTGATTAAGAGCACTATCCTGGGATTTATCAGCAACTTTGGACAGATACCAAAGCAGGTATCACTTTATCATGAGAGTAGAGAACATAATATATCTTGATCTTACAGTATTTTGACTGGAAACCAGTAATAATAATGTAAATCAGAAACATCTTCTGATTTAAACCTGCTGAAAGATGGGCTATAGGCTTTTCCAGATTTTGTACTACATCAGTCTGCACCCCCACTTTCTAACCATGCTGCTCCTGTTGTATGCCATACAGCTGCAGCATCAGCTCTGGGTTCTGCTCCTTCAGCACAGTCACACAAGTAATCACTAGTCTGGGAATGGGTATAATCAACTAAAACCCAGCTCAAAGTCTCACCTATGCTTTTCTTTCTTGTCCGGAATTGCTGGGATTAGCCTTCTGTCTCTGCGAGGGAGGGATGTAATCTGATGAAAATATTATATGCCTAAGATTTTAATTAAGAGATTCATATATGATAGTCTTGGAGTCTGTGATTTTAAGATTTAAACAGGTGTTTCTCCTAAGTGGTCATACAAGTAGAGATTTATTTTTCAATGGCATTCCTTTGTCCTAGCTCTTCACAAAACCACATCCATCCAGGAATGCTCAAGGGAAGAGTTCATCAGGAAGAGAGACTGGGCCGTTCCTTCACTCAAGTGGAATTCTTCCTCCTTTTGTGAGCAGTCTGCAAAATCTGAAGCTCTCACCAGTTACCATAAAAGGTGCTGCAGGGGCTGTGTTCCATTTTCTGACAATACACAGTTCTTAGACAGGATAAATCTGTGTTTTCAAGAGCACAAAAGTAGTCACACAGCTTTGTATGGGTTGGTTCAATCAAGATCCCTTCTGCCAATTGTGATTTATGTATCTGTGTATTAGGAGTGGGGATTGAAAGCTTCTTCAAACTTCAGTTGTAGAGTTCAGAACAGATTGTTTCTTATAAGACATCACCCCCTCTGCATGGATCTATGTGGTCCACTGGAGAGGAGCGTTTCCACTATTGTGTCTCAGTTTCAGAGTGGATTTGTGTCTCTGGGCCTGGCCACAGCACTGAGCCCAGATGTGGGACCTGCCAGCCTCACCACACAAGCTGTGCAAGGAGAAAAGTTAGCATCAGTGCTCTAAACCAAACAGAATTAAATATTTTCTCTGTCTTGCTAGACTATCCCAAGGGAGCTATTGGGCACATTGTTCATACAGAGAAAGGCATTCTGGCTGTTGAAAAAAATAAAATTTTGATTCCTCCTCTTTGGAGCAAAACATTCTGCTGGGGTTTTGAGGACTTCACCTGCTGCTTTGGCAACTATGGATCTGACAAGGTAAATAACAAAAAGACTAAGAATTCAAGAAATTAATTATACGTTGTGGTCTTTGACTGGTTTGGGCACCCATTTCAGAGGCTGTTGGGGAGCTGATTTCAGAGGATGCTATACAGGACTTTCTCACAGTCAAGCTTCTTGAGGAATCTCAAGTTGAACATCCAAGATAGTGTAAAATCATTTTACACTGCTCAAAAACATGGCATTTGCCTCTAAATTATCTCCAGTTTTCCATCCAGTGATTGTGTTGTCCATGTTGTTGCTGTGTAAGGACAACACAAGGTCTCCTGGTCACTGATTAGAAATTTCATTGTGCAGAAATTTCTGCTGGAATTAAGACAGAACCATCTGTCAATTCCCCTCTGGCTCCAGCAAAGTCCAGTGCATTCATTCAAAATAATGAAGTTAATACTCTTACTTCTTTGCTGTTAAAAATAAATGGTCTATATCATCACACTGCTTGTTAGGGCACTTGACAGATCTAGTTTCTTCCTCTGCCATAAATACACTGATTTTTGGATGTGTTTGGGACAATGTTATGATATGCAAAGACTTCTGAGTTAGCTTGGGTACCAGAATAGCATAACACATAATTCAGCAAGATACTGACTTGGGTATTTGTTCAAGTGGCATCATTATGTTTTTACAGACATACCCAAAGTCAATGGAAATGAAAAAGCCATGAGATATATTCCAACTTCCGCTCCCTGTATAATAAAATCAGTGCTTAGCAGTTCATACTGTTGCTGCAGGCATAAATTATTCAGTTTGTCACTTCAAAACTCAGGGTGACACTGAGCATAGTGAGTGTGACTACACAGTCACTATAAGTAATAGTTAGGAGTCCAACTTGAATATTCTCGTGGTCAACAGTGCCAGTGGAGACGAGATGTAAGAAACTTTAGTCCTTGTTGTAAGTAGGTAAAGGTTTGTTCTGTCTGTGGTAGGGGTTTTATAGCTGTGCCACCCAACTCCACCAGATTCATTGGTACCAGAGTGCTGTCCCAGTTGTGTGGGGGAGAGCTAATGCAGAATGTGCAGGAGGATGTTTGTGCTGTAATTGTAGCAATGTGCAATGGATCTGACACTGCTTTAGACTGATTTGGGTGCTGCTGACAGAGCACAGAATGCAATTTAGTGCTGTGTCTTTTGGCTTTTCAATCCAAATAAGAGGAGGGTTGCAGGGCCTGGCAGTAACTGTAAGCAGGCCATCACAGCCTGAGCTTTCTCTTTAGTCTACATGGAATGTTTGCCTTATGTTACTGTATGGTGGCAGAATGAGCTTTCCTGAAGTTATGTAGGAAGTGTGGCACAAGAGAAATTGAGACCCAAATCTCCTAAGACATGAGATACTGAGCTTTGTTCAGCCTTGGCCCCTGGAAGATGGCACAGATGCGTGCAGCCACAGACTGTGCATGTCCATGTGTTCACAGCTGTGCTCACATAGAGACTGGTTATGATGACCTTTTCTTTCTTAGATTTAAAATATGGAGGCTCAGTTTTGAAAATTGAATCTACCGTTTGATATTAGTAAAGACATGGTATCATCAGATGAGCATTTGACTTAAAGACGCTTTCTTGTACAGAATGTGACTACATTCGAGTGCATGGCAGACTGGGGAAAGTGCCTCTGTGCAGTGTGTCCTTCAGCAACTACCATAATCACATCTGGAACAAGCTCAGTTGTGTGTGTCTGGGAATTCTCCCTGGTCAAGGACAAAGTGAAATGTCTAAACCTGAGACAGGTAAGTACTGTGGCTCTTCTGCTACGGAAACTTAATGAAATCCAGAAGATAAGGTTTTTATCTCTCAGATGTTTGTCAGAAGAAGCAACTTTGGGTGAATCAAGAAGGCAGGAAAAAGCCAGTAATAAGCAGTATCATGTGACAGCCTGTTATCAGGTCAGGAGCTGATAATATGCCTTATACCAGCAGCTTATAGCTATGAGTTCCACTTGGTGGATTTTTTCCCTTTAGTAGCATTTTCAAAGTTCATCATGATAAAAGAAATGATGAAGATAAGGCATATTCTCCTCTCTTGAAGTGCAGCCCTTGGGTTATTTTCAAAAACGAGTGTCACCTGGAGATGCTTATAATTTGTTCTGGGCTGCTACAGCAATGGACAGGATCTGAAACATCCTGTGAAATTAGCTGGTGGAGATGAAGGCTCAGCTTGGCAAAGTCCTTGATTCTTTTTTCTCAGCCTGAATTCAGAACATAAAAGGTTCATCTGTCAGTCTGTGAGGGAAGGTTGCATCCAATAAGAAAGCTATAGTTTTTATCCTCATTATCCAAAGCCCTGTAGTGGTTGTTGATTTAGACTTCATCTGTAGTCATCAACCGACACTGTATAATGCTATTTCATTTACAAAATTGAATTTTCATGCAAGATTTGTGTGGTTCAGCTATGGCAAGTTCTCAGCTTTACAAGTACAACTAGAGTACACCACTATTATATCTGGAAGGTAGCATGGGGCCCTTCTTCCCTAAAGAAATCAAGAGACTCTTGATTAAAAAACCTCTGCTACTTTTAGGCACACTACTAAAGGGTTCATTGATCACCAAGGTCTCCAAGTGTTAGAAGCTTCTTCTGTTCGTTTGTTCTGGAGGGGTGTTCAGATGATACTTCAGTACTTTCCATACCCTAAGCCAAAACATATTTTGTCATTAAATGAAGTGAAAACTTCATGGTCTGTTGGGATGCCAGAGAAATATTTAGATCTTCATTTATCAGACATTCCTGTTGGAATTTGTGTTGAGATTAGGGGAGCAAACTGTTTTAGAGCAGCCTCTCTTCTGAGGTTTATGATGTTTAATGCTGTAGAAGACAGAAATATGAGACAAGATCTGATGACCTTTTTTTTAATCCAGCTGGTTATTATTTCAAGGCAGGACATGAACATAGGAATGGAAGAACTAGCAGTAGAGAAGAGCATAAGCAGTAATTTTCATCGACATCCAAATGATACAAATCAGGGGGTCAGTTTGAGTTTCAGGCAACCAAAGAGGCTGTCTTTTATCTTCACTATAATGCCTTTCTCTTTAACAATCTTAAATCAGCCTTGCTGATGTGTTCCACTGTGATTAATTTGGTATTACCCAAAATCCACAAAGTGGTATGAGATCATGCAATGACAAATTCTGTATTTTTTCCTTTACTTTGCTAGCAGAGGCTTTTTTTTTTTTTTTTCTTATGACTGTCTGGAATGGATGTAAACTTGAACTATGGTTCTAAATGTCTTCCAGTGAATTACTTGCTCTTTCATGTACTTCACTGTTTCATGGTGGGTGCTTTTTCTGCTGAACAAAAAAATTTCCTGAGACAGTGAGCTTTGCTTAAGAACATCTTATGTGCTATAAAGTGGATGCTATTCACTTACCAGCTGTCTCATGGGACTGACACATTCTGGTTTGGAATGTAGTAAAGTACATAAACTATATTTCTGCAGAAAAAGTAGCTTTTGCCTCTCTAGTGGGATCTGCTTCCACAGTTTTGTGGAACACTAAAGATTGAGCGTAATTGCCTCAGTATTGAACCATGCAATTTACTAGCAGAGGGATCTGTGTGATCCAGTCCCCAGAATTTCTGGGCCAAATGAAACACTTAAGCAAGGTGTGCTCCCTGCCTCACAGACCTCTCAGCAAGGTGTGGAGCGTATCTGTAAAGTGTCTGTGTCCTTGTCAGCTAGTTAAGTTGGATGCTCAAACTTGGTTTAAACTGTCATGGACTAAACATTCCTGCAGTGAAGCTGGTCTTCTTTTTAGTCTTTTGATATTTGTTAAAATACTTTGGAAATAGGCCTCAAGATCTTTATGCAAATATGCTGCAGAATATTTCCCATTAAGGAAAAACCTGTCAGTCTTTGCAGAGTGATAATGAAAAGATGTAGAGAGCCAAGCATGAGACTTTTTTTCTGAATGTGCATTGAGACTGCTGGGTTGAAGCTGATACTGTAATTGTGTGCAGGTCTATCCCTCTTTTCCACACTCAGCTTGTATTTAAAGTGTTTCACTGCCAAGTAGGATCTTCATGGGTTAAAATAAAAGGGGAAAATGGTTTTAGTGAAACTTGTGCAGGAGATTAGCTTGGCTTGACTTGGCAGTTTGGATGCTTTCACAGTGGATATGTTTTCTTTCATGCTTTGGAAAAAGGAGAGGAAAGTTTGAGCCCTTGAACCTGACTTGTCCCAGCCTTTTTTGCAGCAGTCTTGCACAGTTCTCAAGTATGGGCACTTGGTTATGCCCAGTCCTTTCTAAAGACACTGTTCTACAGCCAGTCCAAAGCTATCACTGAGCCTCCTTTTCCATGCTTAGGTGAGAGTGTTTCTGACTTCTGGAAACCACAGTTGGAGACCTAATTTTGTGCCAGTATTTACAGTTGACAGTTCCTGTGAATGGAGTAAGTCCCAAGCTGAAAGTCATCCCTCGCAGTTGCGGGTCACCTTCAGTAACGCAGAGCCTGGTGCAGCTCAGCTTCCTCACCAGTGGATTAATGTTTTACTGCTGTTGTCCTGGTGACCTTGGCAAGTGGCAGCACATGTTAGCCAGCAAAAGTTCAGGCTCTCAGTCACATGCTGGAAGAGAGGATGAGGTATGGCCACAAAAGTCATCTGGGACATGTGGCTCCCCTGCTTCATGCTGAACTGGGATAGAGCCTAGAAATGTGCTAATAATATCATGGAAAGAAAGGCAGCAAGGAATATGCATTTCCTTTGAAAACCAACATTGAAACTGGTGGGTCTGATTTTTCACAGTAAGGCAGCTAAAAATGAGCCCTGAAAGACTTTTTAGGAAAGATGTGAAGGACTTTTTCTCTGTTGCCCTACAGGTTTTACTGTCATTTACTGTGATTATGTAGCAGAAATGTACACTGCTGTCATTTGAGAATGCTGCATTAAACAATTGTCAGCAGTATACTTCAATCCATGCCTTCTAACTGTGCTATTAAGTTGCCTAAAGCATGTTCTCTTTTTCAGAAACTGTTTAAATAAGGTTAACTGGGCACTCCTTATGACTCTGAACCTATTAAAAAATAACAAAAAAAGAATGTTGTGTAATGATGAAAGAGAAAGGAATTCCTACAGGGCTTAAAAGCAAGAATGCTCCATAAATGCTGTTTCTCTTCTTAACCAATATTAGAAATGTATTAGTACTTTTTCAGATACACAGAAAGATGAGACAGAGAAGGTCACTGAAATATATCCTGATAAATTTTATTTCAAAAAGTGTTTTAAATATTGAGAAATTCCGAGCATAAATTTTACTTAAAACTGCATGGACTGAAGTGAATCATGATTTTTATTCTTGCTAAGCACAGAGCACTTAGAGTCTGAAGAGTAGGCCAAGGGCCCTGAATCACTGTGTAATTTGGGCAAGTCATATGATCTCTTGGACCCTCAGCTTTCTTCAGCTATGAGTTGAGGACAAGGACGCTTCTCTGTAATATCCTTTGGCATTTCCCCCTCATTCCCTCTTTAGTTCTCCAAAGAATGACTGGGTTGCTTGTTCTTACTAAGCAAATGAGGTAGGACTGTGGTTCCCTAGTAAATCAGACACCATCTGCTGTGGTTTATTGGTTGGTTTTTCCCCATCAGGCGTTGTATGGACACACTCAGGCAGTGACCTGCCTTGCTGCATCTGTAACCTACAGCATCTTTGTGAGTGGATCCGATGATAGAACCTGCATCATCTGGGACCTGAACCAGCTGACGTTCATAAACCAGCTTCCTGCCCACGAGGAAAGCCTTGCTTCTGTTGCCATCAACAATTCAACAGTAAGATCTTCATTTATCATCTTTCTTCTGATGCATCCATGAACATTTCATGATAATTTAATGGGTGCTTTTCCCAACATAAAAACATCCTGAGAGTCTGATACATTGATTTTTTTTTTTTTTTTTCTATAGAGATTGCTAATAGTGTTCTTAATGATGAGAGGCGAGCACTAAAAGCAACATCTTAGACTGAGTAGCTAAGTAGAAGCATCTTTGGATGGATAGATAGCAGGATTAAACAACTTTTAGTTTATGGAGCATGAAGTATTACCCTAGTACCTCCTGGATTTGGCTCACTCATAACCTTGTTGCCTCTGTTATTTCATTAATTTGTCCTGGCATTCATGCAGCAGAGCCACATCTGAGCTGCACATTTGTGCAGCTGAAATGTTAGGCTGCACTCTGCCACCTCAGCTGACAACTGCCTTACACCTTTGCAGTGATAATGTTGGCTTTTTCCTTTCCCTTCTACTCTCAGGTGTGGGGAGAGCTCCTGAAAGCAGTGGGTATAAATCTGTTGAGGTCTGTGCCTGGCCAGAATTGCATGCATGTTGATAGAAAAATATTCTGTATTGGATTTTACTGTAAACACTCTGGATGAGATTTTTTCCCCATCCTTTTACATCCCAAAAATGTTTCTTTCATATTTGTATTTTCTCTCTCTGCTAATATACTAGAACAGGGTTTCACCGGCTCAGACAATTCAAGGTTGAATCCAGTCCTGGATATTGTACAAAGGCCAAATTGAGTTCACAGCAGTAAGAAGCCAGGCAGATATTCTCTACTTAGTCTGTGCCAAAACAATCATCTCATATCAGAGCTTTATTAACCATGCAGTCTGATGGCTAGCAATTTTGAGGGTGGGAATTAAGTGGTCTGTTCAGTGCCAGCTCAGCTCCCAGTCCTGGCAGTCCTGGTTACTGTAAAATGGCCAGTGGCCTCAGCAGGCCAGCTCAGAATATCTTGGTGGTCCCTTACAAAGTGAGCTGAAGCAGTGCCACTCAGAAATGAGGAGGTGGGCTGGCACAATGCTGCTCAAGATCCCAGGGGACAGAGTTCTCTCCGTTCTGTGTACCAGCCAGTACAGGAGCCTTTTCAGTTGGTATCTGCTCTCCTGGAACTGCCCAAAAATGAGATGGTCTCTGCCAGGAGCAGTCTGATGACTGATCCAAATGACTGATCTCCACTTTACTGGGGTGCAAATGGTTAAGCTGTTTGGATAACAGTCTATAGAAAAGTCCATTTAAAAGAGCAAAAACCTTAGAAAAATATGACTGAAGCTTCAAGGAAAAAAAGTAAGGGGTCCATACCTTGTGGATGAAAAAACTCTTTTTTATGTTAGCAAAACAGAGCACCTAACTATGAAATGTAATTTTTTTTTAATTCTCTATATGTGAAAATAGAAAAAAGTTTTCCATTGTGCTGCATTATTTTGATTGACACAAAATTACATTATTGGTAGCAAGTGTTTTTTTTCCTGAAAGATTCAGAATTATTCAAAGCAAAGTTTTGAAGGAAAAAAATTCTGCGAAATAAGAACCCTATACAGCTCTTCATTATGTGATGGTTGGAGTTGCTTGAGCATCTAGAATTTCCATCTATAGATCCAAACCTCATGGCGTTTGTGTCATGTAGACACAAAATAAGAACTGTCCCAAAAAGTTTATAAACTAAGGAAGATTGTAAAAGCTTACTGTAACTAATTGTTTCAGTTAGTTTTAAATCCCTGGTCCAGACCTGAAAAGTGCTGTAGATCATTGCCAAATGCCTGGACATCATGTACTCTCATGCAGATAAGGTAGCTGAAATTTAATCTCTCGAATTATTGGCTACTCTGTTTTGAACATGCTATCATTTTTTATCTCCAGAATTCTGCCCAGCAGTGTAAAGAGCCCTGGCCCCAAATGAGACAGGGGTGAAGTAAGGTGTTAGTTGACTTAAACCAGATGCATGCTGCTAATTTAAGGGCACACTGTCCTTTACCAGAATCAGATGACTATGTTGATGAGGTTCTTTTCAGCTGATTCTTAGTATGCATCAAGAGTGGAAAGGTTAGGTAGAATTTCAATTAATAACCTGATCAAAATGCACTTTTGATTAGATCATTTACAATTGCAGCATTGGCTCTTGGTTCTGTGTGTTTCCCTAAGGGCATTTGCTCCTTATGAGCAGTCTCTGGTTAAGGACCTGCATGGAATGGAGGGGAGAGGTTCAGTGCAGAGGATGTTTTCTGCATCAGAAGTGCAGGTCACTGGATGCGGAGCTGGTCATTGGTCAAATGCAAAACACAGTGTAGAAATGCGATGACAGTGAGCTCCCTGTGAGGGGCAGAGGAGGATTGTGAAATCACCAAAGGCTTCGCAGCTAAGCAGGTGAACACCATGTCCTTGTTTCAGGGAATGCTTATTTGTACGACTTACAAGAGCACTAGTCCTGGCCCAGAACTTATGCTAGGCACTGCATGTGCACAGCCCCTGTCCCTGACAGTAGCTAGGCCACTCTGTCAGTCTGCTTTTTTACTAAAAGCCTGGATTTTATGGAAAATAGGGAATATTTCATTATATGTTTTCATTTTAAAATGTGAAAAAAAGCTTTTTTTCTGCATTACCTTGCTAAATCTGAGATGGTGTTTCAGGTTTATGTGATGTAAAAATGTCAGGATTTTTCATGGGAAAGAAAAAAAGTAATTTTTACTTTGTCTGGTTTATATCATCCGCCCAGAAGAAAAACAATGGTCAGAATTTAAATCAGAGAAAGTCAGCAATTTTTAATCAGCATTTAAAAGTTATGAGGAGGATGAGTGTAGGAGTTTGAGACATTGCCTCTTGCTCTGTTACAGGGTGACATTATCTCTTGTGCTGGATCTTACCTGTACCTGTGGACAGTCAATGGCCAGCTTCTCACAAGCATCAGCACTGCCTGCAGCCCCACCTGCCACATTGTTTGCTGCTGCTTTGCTGAAGTGATGGACTGGGACACACGCAGTATTGTCATCACAGGAAGCACAGATGGAGTGGTGAGGGTAGGTGGATGGGAGAGAGGAAAGGAATCCTGATTCATTGTAGACTGGAGGTAGAATTTTGTATTCTAAAGGGAGGGACAGAGCTAATAAAAGCCCATGACACTTTCTTAACAGTGCAGCAGAGGGCAGAAAATGAAAATCCGAGTGAAATACTTGCTTCCTATCAACTTTTATCCTCCTGAGCAGGGGACTTCTTGCCATTCAGGGAGAATTTTGAAAATGTACTGTCCATTCTGGGGTGATTCTAAAAGCAAAAATTCTATCACTCCTCAGAAATATGTTTGAATATGGTTCTGAGAGTTCACAGCTCCGTTAATTAAGTCATACTTTCTCATGAGTAGGAATTCACTGCTTATTCTGACTCCAGTCTGGTAGGAGAACTTCCTGGGTTACTGGGATTTTCAATAGCATGCCAGCCTTGCAACCCCACCACCTCCCTGCATACATTCCTCCAGTGTGACACCCTGCAGCACAGTGACAGAGAGGGAGACAACTGCAAAATCCTGTTCTGGTGTCAGAAGTCCAATTCCCACCCCTTGCTGGGAAGCAGGAGCTGAATCTCTCTCTCATTGTTACAATCCATGCTTTTTCCATTTTTACCCCCTCACTGGCACAGCTGTGGAAGACCGAATACCCCAATACCCCAGAGCAAGGTGCTGGACTGAGAGCCCGGAGCGGCGTGAGGGAAGAGCCGGGTGGCACAGGTATGACCACAGGGTGGGCAGTGAACTGCAGTGTGACCCAGTGCTGCAAGCCCTGCCTGGTTGTGAGAAGGAGAGGGGGTGTGAGCACAGTGGTGTGAAGGGGAGATGGTGTGGGCAGCTGGTGCAGTGTTACTGTGACCAGCAGCAGTGGTGGGCAGTAAATGCCCCACCTTGGAGACAGAGCACACCTCAGCCTGCCATCTCAAGGGCACATCCTGCCTGGATGGAGCTGAAAGCTTCTTCATAGGCTCTCTCATGGGTTCTGTCAACCTCAGAAGACCACCTTTCTGCATAAACCTGTGATACCAATGGCTGGAAATAGTCCCAGCTCCAGCAAGTCCACTGCCTTGGCACCTCTGCTGATGGCCTGTACTAAAATATCCTGGCATCATGTCAGAGTGGGCAGTGCCAGATCCTGCTCAGGGATGGATCAGAGAAGTTTGTTGTCTTTGCCACCTAAAAGAAGTCAGAGGTCCTTCAAACTGGTGGGAGGCCAGCAGCAGGCCCTAGTGCTTGGAGCTGTTTATTCAGGGCTGTGTGCAGCTGAAGCTGATACCATGGAGCTCTCACAGAGCTGAGGTTAATAAGATCGTGGGACTATGGTGCTTACTGGTACTAAAAACAACTCAAGCTCGCTTCTCTGTTCCAACAAATACAGGAGCTGAAACCTGTCAGAACGCTTTAAAGGCACATCCTAAATAGCACAGCTTTCTTCTTTTCCCAGCGCTTTTTCTAAGATAAAGGAATTGTGGTGTTATTATGTATAATTTACTCCACTTATTTTCTGTGGTCCTCATTACAGACATTCTCTATTACTTCAATTTTAGGCACACAATTTGCATAAATATAGAGCTATAGATGTAACATCTGCAAAAAAAAGAAGATACTATACAGTAATTGGGCATTACCACAGAGATCTTCAAAAGTGCTGTTCATGGAACTTGGCATCAACATTACTTAGATTGCTATGTGAAAATATTTCCAATATGCCTCTGTATGTATAACAGCCAAACCAGATGCTTATCAAACCTTTTGTCATGCCTTAGAGCAGCCAGAGCCAGATTTTTCTAGGCAAGGTGCAAGAACATCCGAGATGCCAGATGTGAGATAGTCTGGCTGTGGTAGCCTCATATTTGTTTTTGTTCTCATCTCTAATTGAAGATTGCTTTGTCAGTAAGTCAAAGCAAAAGACCTAACATTCTTTCCAAAATCTCTGTGGTATTCTGTAGTCATTTTGTGGATTCTCTTTACCCATTAAAAAGTCTGCTTTGACATAAGAATTTCTGAAGTTCTTGTCTAAAACTTCCTGTGGCAGGTCTTTCCAGGCATAACTGCATATGCATGTTTTTGAACAGACTGATACTTTAGCTATTTGTAAAATGTATATCTTAAGGAGTTTTCTAAATGAGGGCTTAAAAGCCATCCATGGGAGCACAGAGGAACACTCTTGTTTGTGGTTTTTTCCCAAGAGGACCATAAAAGATGTCCTGACCCCACATCTGGTGATGTGTAGAGACAACACCTGTTTGCACATGCACATAAGGCTGCATGTTTTCAGATGGATACAGGAACAGCATTCTTTATTAAAGAGTTGAGAGGTGTAATCAAAGCAGGGTCATACTCCCTTAACCTATTCAGATGACTTCAGAATTATTTTAAATGACCAAATATTCCCACATCTCATTTTGCGCATTAAAGAAAATAAAATTAATACAAACCACAGTCATTAAAAAGACCAGAGTAACTGTGATTGAGTTATGTTGTTAGGTGTGTGTGTGTATGTATGTGTGTGTATGTGAAATGTTCACAGCATTTAATTATTGGTTCTGTTATGAGCAGATTTAGATAAGTTGATAATACCAGAGCTTTATGTAATTTCTTTTTACTAGGCAATTATGGGCTGTATTATATCCTGGCAGCAAAGTATTGTGGGGCATCTTATTAAGCACAGAGCCAGTGAAAACTGATGAACAATTTTGCTGAACTAGGCATGCAATTTAGAAAGCAATAATACACAAATCCAATTTAGCACACAATTGATACAGCCGCACGTCAGCACATGTAACTATCATAGCCACAAATTAAATTGGGATGGGCCTATTTTGCAACAGCACAGGCCAAGATTAAATATATTTGTTCTCAACTTAACAACTTGCTGACCGTAAATAATAACAATCCCATCCCTGCTGCCCCCCAGACGCTTTCTAAATATTTATTTTTAAACCACACAACAGGTAACAAGGGTGGAAAACATCTTGTTCTCTGTCGGGAACTGAATCCCAGCGTTGCCCTGACTGGCAAAGCAAGCCGGACGAGCCCGGCGGTGACGGCGCTGGCCGTGTCCAGGTAGGGCCATTGCCAGCGCTGCCCGGCTGGGGCCCCTGCGGCGGCGCCTGGGGCCAGGCTGCCGCTGGTCTTCGCTTTCGGGGTTGTGGGAGCTCAGTCAGACCTCTCGTAGCCAAAGCAGCTGCTCAAGAAGCTGGCCTGGCTAGGTACATTAATGAAGGATGTTGGGGTAGTCATTGGACAGGCAGGAGACAAGCCAGGAGCAAGGTTTTGGCCAGAATAGTTGTAGAACTCAGTAGCTGCTACACCATCTCTGCAACATGGAAATAACTCCTGTCCTAGGAGTTGCTGGAGATACTGTCTCCTTAAAACGTGAACAGGAAGTTTTTGGCCAAAGGACAACTTCTTTGTTCAACTCCTCTCAGTCTGCAGAGCCAGCAGTATTTTAGTTTACTCAAGCCCCTCCCGCAGTCATCTGGCTGTAATATTTGTTGTTATCTCCTTCTCCAGGATGTTACAACGTACTTGTAAACCAGTTACTGTCTCTTTCTCTGAAAGTGTTGAAATTTTGACAGTTGATAAAATGTTCCTGCATTCTGCATGCTCAGCTTTAGAGCAGTCAGTGTGATGTTGATGTGCATTGAAAGGGGGAACGTTTGGGGTGAGGGTTAGTTTCATTAGTGCTGGTGGCACTGCATGCAGCAGAGATTTCATTGGCTGAAGCCATGACATTGTGCTAATGAGTCTGAATTCTGAATCTGGACAGCAGATTATTTCACATCCGTAGAAACTCAGAGAAGGGTAAGAGCTTCTGATCTGGTTAAATTGTCCACAACTAGCCCAGTCAACTCCACGGAAGTTTGGACCCAATTCTAAGCTCAGTCTTTGAAGTACCAAACTTTGAATATTCTCTAACATGGGTCTTCAGTTTTAACTTTAAAGATAATGTACAGCCGTGAATGTTGCATCCTCCTAATTGCTGCACGCACAGAAAAAGCCTTGATCCTGTGTCTTCCTCTTAAACATGGTTTTCTTTGTCTTCTTCTTTCCTTCTCAAGAAATTCCTCCAAGCTCCTAGTTGGTGATGACTGGGGAAGAATCTGCTGCTGGTCTGTGGATGGGTAGGAAGAAGAGTTCTTGTTTTTTCAGCCTTTTGGGTGGAGAGAAAAATTACCCTCCAAAGCATGAGAGAATCAGAGAAACTGGAAGCCTCTGGTTGGAGACTGAATCTCAAAGGAGTTGTTGGACTGAGCCTGGCAGTCAAGTATAATTTAAATTAGACACTGGACCCCAAAGTTGCGAGAGAAACTGACAGATATGCACATAGACAATGAGATTTTGTAGTATTTGTCCTGGGAAAACTTTTGTATTTAAAATGTTATTTTAGATATTGAATTTGACATAATACATTGTATTTCACAAATATTATCTAGCAAATAAAACTGCCTTGATTATGCCAAAGAGCAGTGATGCTTAATAATGACAACATATTGTATTTTTAATATCATGAGATAAAAAAATACTCAGGGTTCAAACAGGTGTTAAGTGAGTATGTTGCAGTATTTTTGTTCTTCACTGACATGCAAGAATATTAATATCTCTGTTCTTACACTTCCTTCCTCCCTGAATCTGCATAAAAATGTGTGCATGCCTTTTGAGAAGCTATTTTGTTTACAAAGTGAAGGTTGGAATTCCCATGCTGATGCTGGTGCCTTTATCCAGCCCCACTGTGAATGTGTGTTGTGGTGCAATGTTGCCTAATCTCTGACCTTTTTTTTTTATAGTACAGCAGGCAAAATGTATGGAATAGGTGAGGAGGAAGATCTGACACAGTGGTATACATATTCATTCATTTTCCTTCTTTGCTGTCTTCTTTCTAACCTTGTCCCTATACTTCCTGGAAGATCAGTATATTAGACATATTTCAGGATTTACCTCCACAACCCTGTATGGTAAAGTGAGTATTTGTAGTAAATGAAGGCTGAGACTATAGTGTAATAAATTTAAGTGCCATTTGTGTCCCTAGTGGGGATGGAGAAACTGTGAAAAATCAACCTCTTTAACATTTTAGCATAATTGGAAGGAGCTAAATTGATAACTGCCTTTCTCTTCTGCTCCTCCTTGACCTGGTGAAGAGATTGAATATCTTACCTCACATACAGAAGGTCTGCACAGCCACACAGGCAGAGCAGCTTCCTGAAAACACAGACTGGGTCAGAGCAGCTTCCTGAACACACAGACTGGGTCAGAGCAGTGCCAGGAAGAACACGAAGGACATTATGGCCATGAAGGCTCTTTTATTCATACCACCAAACACACCCTTGGGCAGACAGATCCCTGTTTTCCAGTGCACTGGGACTGGTCAGCACTGCAGGAGTGAAGCTCCATGTGTGCTGCACTGGACAGCCAGAGGTTGAGGAACATGCGGAACCACTATATGCCAAAATCTTGGTGCTAGAGACTTGCTCTTCAGCATCATTAGGAAGAATCTGGAGTAGAAGACAGGTTTTTACCAGTCTTCTTTTAATTACATGATCAACTTTCTTCTTCCTACGGGACACTGCTTAGCTATTGACTCTTCTTTTGAATTGTGTTGCTGAATGTTGTCCTATAGCAAACAGCCTCATTCCCTACAGAGTGCTGAGACATGTCCACACCCCAGCCCCGCCATGGTTCAGCCTCACCACCGTAGTGAGTGAGGTAATTGCCTGTGGAAAATGCAGTAATTAGATGTAAGCTCATGATGCAGACATACAAGGAAATCTGCATTATGTCTACACAGATGTCCTGCCTGGTCTTCCTTTCTGACCTCCAAGTGCATGACTTGATGAGTCAAATACTAATCTTTCTGGGCTCAGGCAAACATACACTGAAAACAGGCCAAAACACACCAATATTTTCAAATCAAAGTAGCCCTATGGAGCAAAGGTGGACTGTGCCTATTTTTCCTGAGGACTGGGGAAAGGTCAATTGTCAACAAAAGTGTACTTCTTTCCTCTTCCTTCTGCGCATTCCTTAGAAATAAGCTGGATTTGGATACGTGGACAGAAAGACTTAGATTCCTGTCAAATTCCTGCAAATACAGCTTTACTGAACTATGGTAAAGGTGATTAAGAGTGGTGAAAAAAGGTCACTACCTGTGTTTTCATTTACCTTCTAAGCATCTTGAATAGCTTGCAAATTGTTTCCTCTTTTAGCCTTTTCCTGCAGCCTGTCTTTGCCAAGAGTAGATGTTCCCTGTTCTACAGCTGGCAGTGGCACTCTGCAACCTGGGCAGCTGCACTAATGGCTCCAGTACTCTAGACATCAACCTGGCTTTGTTTGGTATAAGAAGAGGCCAGCTGTAGGCTGGCCATGCATGCATTTGACAGGCTCATCTCCTTGTGCCTAACATCAGCTCTCTTAAGTCTTCAACAGTTGCTTCAGCAACATCTGGTTTGAATCACAGAGATCAGGTCCAGAGTGTGCATGTGTGAATGGAAGTCAGCACGTTAAATGTGTTCCCAAGTCAAGCTTCTCCTCATTTTCAGGGAGCTGCAATTTGGGAGAATATAAAAGGCAGGTGAATAGAAGTGGGTTGCAATTTCATCTGCTAAAAGTTCTGATTAGGAATGATTTGCTGTCTAACAATGCTTGGTTGAGAAAATTTTGGGTTCTTCTCTAGCTCTAGAGATTTTTCCCAAATGACATAAATCATGGGAAGAAATAAATACTGTGATTACTAAAAGCACGACTCAGACTGCAGAGTTAAGGCACAAATGTCAGCATGCTGCAGTCTTCAAATTTTCTAGGCCTGATAGAGCCAGTGTGTGTGACAGTGGTAGAGTGCTACCTGGTCATTTTCCTACAGGCAAGTCTCTGGGACAGGAAGCTTTAGCTCAAAATTTGTAGTAAGTGGTTGAAGGATCGCCTGAAACCAACCCTCTTGCAACTACCTGTTTTAACATTTGTTTTGGTCTCCTGGATATTTGGTAAATTATGAATGCTCATGAAAATGTCCAGGAAATTCCATCAGCTCTGGATGTGGAGGTGACTTTCACTGATACATAGACAAGCCTTGGTGCTAGGTCAGGGCCAGTAGTGCTGTGAGTTGTGAGTATCCTGATGTGACACATGCTTGGGATGTAGGGGTAGCAAATCTAGAATATGCTTGAAAAATGAAATATAGCAATTCCACAGCAAATACTTGTAGCACAACTCCATTGTTACTGTAAGTGGAACAGCGTGAAAAATCAACACAGTGTTATAATTATCTCAGAACCAACTTTTGCTCAGGGTGAGAATTATCCTTAAAAGAAATCCAATCCCATTAGGATAAGAAATGTAGAAATAAGTTTTAACTCTGCCCTATAGGGAAATGAAGAAATGTGGAACAGCACAACCTTTATGCGACTTTAAAAACCAGTTTAATCTAATTGAGTACCATAAACCCTAAAATGCCTTAATTACACTTATTTGGTTATTGCACAGACTATCTTGCTTCCTTGTTCAGCAACAGAAGTCTCCTAAGTATTACACTGAGCATTAAGTAGTGCCTGATCTCTAGTATTCTGCAGGCTAGTTAACACTCATGAAGTAATATCTGCCTGTGCACTGCAGGGCCTTTGCATCCTCATAAAAAAGAATTTACTCAAAACTTTTTTGAGATATCTATGCAAGGAAATCTGTAATTCTCACAGGAAAATTTTCCCCGTGTCTGTCACTATGTGCTACTCTTTTCAGCTCAGGGATCAGTTGTTGTGTTATTGGTATCACTGTTCAGACATGTGCATTGCAATTATTGTCATTAAAGTCAACCAGGCTGAAGGGGATGGGGGTGTGAGAGGGTACAAGGTGGTGTAATTCCTGTGGAGGAATGTCAACCTTCTCTATACTTTTTGCCTTGCAGACAGTTTGTAATCAGAGCTCTTCCCAAGAATCAGGAGGCTCATGCAAATTTGGCACATGAAATTTTTAAAAGGGCTCATCTAAAAGGGCTCACCCTTATTCCCTGCACTAGGGTTAAATGTCTTGTGGAAATGTAGTTTTCAGAACCAGGCAGCCTTCAGCAG
>NW_008236478.1:3202234-3239248 GCF_000691975.1 Corvus brachyrhynchos
GACATTGGAATATTAGTGACCATGAGTAATACTTGCTGTAGTGAGTGCTGAGCAAGTGTAGCCCTTTTGATGGGGACAGTGGTGCCTCTGTTCAGCAACCACTTGATGTGTTTCATATTCAGGTGGTGCAGCTCTATGCATGTGGAGGCTGTTGGTGTAGTGCAGTCATTGGGCAACAGCAGCATGGGAAGTTTCCCTGTTTCAGGTCAGAAATTGTTCAGTTTGGACACAAGGCTCTCAGGACTTTGTTTCTCCCTTGCACATATGCTCCCTGGCCAAAAGGGACAGCAAAAACTCCGGTTCCCATATCTCCAGTTTTGGTGGGATGCTCTGCTCTTCTGAGGGGAGCACATGAAGTGAGCCACAGGAGTGGATGGTGAGAGTGCTCTTTGGTGCCTCTGTCCATTCCCTACCAACTCCTGGCTGTGGAGAAGTGGAGAAGTGGTGGTAAGCTAAATCTCCTTGGCTAATGTCCATGTTTTTATACTCCTTATTTTACTGAAACTCCTGGTCTGACCAAAATCAAATGCAATCAAGATGCAGTCCTTTAAGTTCCCACCTTTGACTGACACAGTATCACACAGACACACTGCAGAGTATCAGATCTAGTAAGCAAGCAAAAAGGCATATGTTTGTGTGACAGTGCGACCGTGGACATTGTAAACAAGGAATTTCATTAGTGTTATGGAAATAACCAGAACTCCTGCCAGACTATGAGATTATTTGCTTGGGAAGGTGAAATCCTGATTTGCTCCAAAGCCTTTGCCTGCCTGGCAGGCTGGCTTCAGCCAGCTTTGGTGGTTTTTGTTGTGTAAGGATTCATTTGCCACCTTGTTGTATAGCAGCCTGTGGTGTTCATGGGGGAAGCTCTGGGCTCTTCAGAGCCTGATTATGAGCTGAATATATACTCCATATCTGGGCTGTATATTTACAGGCCCTTCCCTGTGCCAGTGCTGGGACTGTGATAAGTGGGAGGAGGCCCACTGGAAATCTACTGAAGCAGGTCTAATTGAACCAAATAGACCAGCTCAGTAGAGTAGAAAATAGTCCTTATATATCTACCCAAAGAAGATAATGACCTTTTAAATAACAGAAGCAATTTTATTTCAATACCCCAATTATTCTGAACTCTCAAATGTCAAAGTGCCAAGCACTTTCAAAATAACTTAATTTAGACATTTATAGCACTTAGACACTGCTAGTTTCTTATCTAACCTAATTATGGGTTGTACAGGAAATTGCAAAGCGTTCCAATTAGCGTTATTTTTTGTAGTGATACATAGGAGTGGCCTTTGCCATTTACTGTAATCATGTGCACGGTGATTTACTAATTTTGGCTTTTGTGTTAGTTCCTCTTATGCTCTGCAAGGAGGAAGTAGAGGTAGAAGTGAGCATAGCTATGTTTGCTTGAGGATTTGAAGGGCATATTTTCCTCTGAGAGCAGAGTACAGTTGCAAAGCAGGACTATTTAAGATGAAGAGGTGCCATGTAGAAAATAATGGCTAGCTAGCAAAATTGCTGACCTTCCTCTGATCTGAGCACTTAGGCCATGATTCTTGACTTTTCTTGTGCAATGACCACCTAGATTTAATAGTGTCAGATCACATCACTGGAGGAAAAAAAACATAATCTTGCAATTAATTGCACATCTCTAAGTAACAAAGCAACTCACTCAAGGACTACAGAGAAGAAAATTTCACTGAGTTTAATATGCTTTAGTGTAAGAAATGCAGAATAAATGGATTTACCTTCTTTTAACAGGAACTGTAAGCCCAAATTAATCCCTGGCCTAACTCTCTCTGGCTTCAGCCCCACAGGACTAGTTCAGGGGAAGGGGATGTGTAAAGCTGCTTAACTGGGTGCCTGAAAAATCCCTTCACAGGCAGTGCTGAGCATTTTTCATTCTAGTTCTTATGCACTCTAGTTCCTATGAGGAGGCAGAATCAGAGGTGGAGGAAATGGTGCAGCACCACTGAGCAGTATTCAGTGACTTCTTGTTTGCTTTCATGGTAAGGGGAAGACATGCATCCAGTTACTATGTTTGAAAGTGACAGCTGTTGCCCATCCCCGTGTGGTTTTTTGCCCTGTATATTTTATGTGATGTCTTTGTTCTGTGCTGTGGTCATCCACCCTCCCCAGTGTCAGGAGACAGTTTGTCTTAGCAGTCAGAGCAGTTCCTGCAGGCCTCTTCATTCCTGAGGGTGATCCAAAAGTATCAATGGCTAATCTCTCAAGGAAAGATGCAGGGTTGTGGGTAGCTATATACTGCTGTTAACTGTGCCCAAGATGATGCCAGCCTGGAGCAGGAAGGCAAAAGCCCCAATGGTGATCTTGTCTTGTCACACCTCTATGTGCAAAGCCCTAATGCACTGTTGTGTTCTCATTCACTTCCTTATGGCAAAATATTGCTACAGACAGATAGGTTTTAACAAGGCTTAAATTAAGTCCATGAGGGAAAGCTTGTGTTTGACCAAACCAGTCCCTTTCCTCAAAGTTTTTCTTTAGCCAGGACCACAACCCAAGTGAGATTGCCTGGGGCCTCTGTGGACATGACCTCCTACTTCCCTGGTGTGAGATGCAGGAGCAGATCCTCACAGATCATGTCTCAGATCCTCACAGCAGGGAAATGCAGCTGCAGTGACTGGCTCTGTTAGGTACTCAAATGAAAACCTGAGCAGATCTCAGCAGGATGCTCACAAAGGGCTGCCAGAATATTTCTGACCACAGTGGTCAAAGACTGAAGAGCCCTTTGTGGGGTTTGGAAAGAGCCCAGCAATGCTGGTAAGGAACAAGAGAGACACAATAGGATGCCAAGACAGGGAGGATTCCTGAAATATCTATGCAAGAGTCTTCCACTGATATGCAGTCTTTTGATTTGCCCAAGTAAGGTAGTGAAATGGAATCAAACCTGCTGGTGGAACAATGCAAATGGAATGAGTACATTTCACATTAGAGTAGAAAACTCAGAAGACCACTATGAAATTTAGGAATTTCATCTTTTACTCTGGCAGGTTAGACTGAAGCCAAAAAGGATCTTTGCATCTTGATGTCACTCACCAGAGGTGTTTTGGAGAGGCCCTCAAAAAGCAAAATTTAACCTACAAATTAAACATCAAATGCAAACTTACCTGGTCTGAGTCCTATGCTATCAGAACCTGGCCAAACCCTGGCTAAGGACACAAGTTTATTGAACTTTTTAATGAAGAGAACTCCACAATTACGTTACAGTTATACTAAAACAAATAATTTGCTTGCAATTGCAGAGATAATGACATGCTGACCACACCTACCAATTAGAAAGTTGTAATAAAGAATAATAAAATACTTTTTCCTTGGGCTGCAGAATCAACCCCCACACAGCCTGTGACACTAATATGATTTACTCCTATTTGCTGATGGAGAATTCTAGTAATAAAATTTAATGTGGAGGAACAAGGTGCATTTAACCAAAGCTGTAAACATATCTAATTCTATTTAAAGCTATAGGGTGCAGTACATTAACGTTTAACAATCTGATATTAAATTGGTGTGAAGCTAATAGAGGTGTATTTGTTAAGATTTCAGCACAAAGCCATGTTTTACCAATGACAACAGAAGGAGTAACCAAAATAGTGTGACTCAGCAGACTCCAACTGCTGCTTAATAAGGTACTAAGAGTCTTCATGGGAACTCCTGTCATAACAGAACTGTGGGCCACCTTCAGGTCTGCTGCTTTTCTCCTGATGCCAGAGAGAGTTAGGCCAGGCATTAATTTGGCCTCGCAGTTCCTGTTAGAAGGAGCTAAATCCATTTATTCTGCATTTCTCACACTGAAGCCTATTATACTCAGTGAAGTTTTCTTCTCTGTAGTCTTTCAGTGGGTTGCTTTGATACTTACAGATGTGCAATTAATTGCAGGATGATGTTTTCTTTTGTCTGCTGCCATATGAAGTCAGTTCCAAACATTTGAAAAGCCTGGAATTTTCTGCAGAATGAAGAATTCAATTCCAAATACTGGGACTTTCTAAATGCTATGTAAGAGATAAATGCATATCCTTCAATCTAGGAAGCAATATCCTTCTCTAGGAAGCAATAAATCCTGCAGAGAGTGAGACAAAAAATCTTACAAAAAAAGGTAATTTATTCAGTTCAATTAACTATTATTTTGGGCAATTAGATATCAAACATACACAAGAATATATAGGATATTAATACATAAAGAATGGTATTCATTAACATGCTGGGCATAAATATACAGTAGAGGATTCTTCGGAACAATGGGCACAATGGCCAGTTGTATGCAAAAGGAATGTTTGTCACCAAACTTGAAAGTTTTCACATCTAAGTGGTCAAATAATTAATGTGTTAGGATTTTATCTTTAATTCCAAAGTAACAACTAATAATGTCTATATTTTTCTAAGGCTTCTTGAACAGCTGTCTGCATAACAGGTGTCCTCTCTGAATAATCAGTTAAACTGGCTGTTCCAAAATTGATCCCTGAATGTTGAATCACTCCTTAGCACCAGTTTGGTTTTGGTCAATGAGTTGATTGCTGTTGTCACTGAAAGTCCAACACCTGATCAGAGAACAAGGAAAAAGTACCATGCCCTTTTGGTGGGTGATTAACTCCTGGGATAATGCAAAGGTGAAACAAACATCTTTTCTGACAGCTCACAAATGCAAACACTAAAAATGCAAATAATTCCTAGCATTATAAACCGATAAAAGCTGACCTTAGTTTGGCAACAACTGTTCTGATGAAGAAATAGAATTAAAATTAGTACTGCACATAATGGTCAACCTGATAAGCTTTTCTTAAGTTCTTTTTATAGAATAAATTTTTATCTAATGTGGAAGCAGGTGACTGCATTTTATATTTACAGATCCTGGCTAGACAGTAACAGATTATGTGTGCCGCCTAATCTCTACCACTGTTCAAAAAAGTTGAAAAGCAGTTTATACAGACTCACTTATTCTGGTGAAACCCTCCAAAAGGCAGTGATGTGCTCTGTCCCCTGGTTGCATGTCCCCATGCTTGAATTGTCCCCCCTGCCCTCCTCTCCTGCACTCCCATGCAGGAACAGGAACAAGGGCATGAGTGCTCCTGTGATGATTCCCAGCTGTGCTCTGAACCCTCATGAGAAGTTGTTCTATCACTAAAAGGCTGTGACCTGTAAAGGAAGAACCAACTTGGACCATCTTAGGTGTGACTCCAGAACTCAAGGCCTGCAAGTGCTACTCCAAAATCCACATTAAATACTGGTGAATGAGCAGCCTGTCATGGGGCTCCCTCACAGACCTGGAGAAGACCTGGCACACACCAAGTATCAGATCTCCATGACCCAATGGTGACCTAAAGAGCCCATGCTTTTCCATCTCCATGGACTGCACAGTTACTCAAGGGCTAAAGCTTCCCAAGAGCTGAAAGATGTTGGGTATCAAACTCTCCCTGAGCTTTGGGGAAATTTAGACATTGAAGATACATGAGCTTGAAAACAGCAGTCCAGCTATTCTTCATGACTGAAATGCCCAGGATGGCACAGAATAGCTCATTTCCCATCAATGCGTGTCAAAGGAAAAGGGAGAATGCCTTCTCAGTTATCAAGAGGTAAAGAAAGAGGAATGTTATTTTGTATCCTCACATTAGGCTCATTTCCCTATCTCCTAAGCCCTGGTCTTTCCAAAGAAATAACTCCAAAGTCAGCAGGGCATTACAGAGTCTGTTCCATACGGAAGGAGAAGCTGTGTAATTTTTTCCTCTAGATCAGCAGCTCAGCAGTGCAGGCTACAGGAAGAAACTTTCGCAGGTTTGGAAACACCAAACTAAACCAAGACCAAAAGCAGTGTCCTGGTTCTCTCAGTTTTTCCTATTCCTAATCAGAATTTTAAAAAATCAGATCCTGGGAGATGTTTCCAAGCTATGAATATTCTTCCTTAAATCATTGGGGTTTATCTATAAATGTTTCTTTCAGATTATTTTGAAATATTTTATTTCAAACACCTTACTAAAAGTAATAAAAGTTTTTTAAAGACAGTGTCATTTAGAAAGGGAGTTTGAAAACATAGAACACAAACGTTTTTAACTATTTCTGGAGAAGAGGAAAAAAAGCAGAAAAAGTAACTTTAGCTTTTCCTTTGCTGTAGAAAAAAGTCTCAGCTTTACTGGGTTAATATTTTTCTGGTGGGACAAAATGCATTAAAGTGGCCATTTTCCTGGTCAGTGGTCTTTTCCTTCAGGAGCAGGTTGCTGGGCATGGATCCTACAACCAGCCCTCCTAAGGCTTGCTAAGATATTGATGTTTGCAGCTGGACTCATCACATTAACATTAAAGAAGGAATAATGTCTAGTGTTAGAAATGCCCCAGGTGGAACTTCAGTCCATTTCCAACAGGGGTATAGAACACTACAAAGGGTATCTCTGGGACGTCACTTGCTGACCAGCTGCTTTTTCTATGATTACTTTCAACTACATTGTGTTTAAAAGTTTCATAGAAAAAAGAAGTGCATGAATGGAAATAAAAAAATAAGGATATTTGTATGATTTCTATAAATAAACAGCACAGCAAGATTTAAATAGAACACAGACAAAGGACATTTATACAGGCATGAACTGTTACAGCTTGTTCTCCTCAAAGAGTATCTGTGCATAGACCGTCATGCTGGGAATGCCTTTGGCTTCCTGAATCGGCTTCATCAGTTCAAGTTCAGCATATGTTAAATTCTCCTCTGTGATTTTTGGCTGAAAGACAGAGCCAACAAATTAGTTATAATGTCATTACCACTGAATGTAGATATTTTATAAAATTGGCTATAGCTCTTCTCCCCCCCATTGTAATTCTACTACGTGTTTAATCCGTTTACTCTGCATTAGGGTTAGTTCTTAGAAGATGAAATAAAAATAGTATCAAAAATAGGAAACAGGAATAAGTAGGATTTTCGGGTTTGCTTCTAATTTCACAAACACTGAACATTTTGACAATTCAAATATTGGAGACTTGAAAGATGTGTGTTAGCAAAATGTTCAGCCTCCTTAATAGTAAATTTCCCAATTTTATTTATTGCAGATTTCACAATTTGAAAGATATATGCCAGATTTGCTTTCCAGCTGTAAACCTTGGACCAGTTACATCTCTAATCACAGCCACTCACAGAGCCTCTCATTATATTTCTTAACAGAACCAAAAAATGTTAAAAATACACAGAAGGCAGAAAAAACTGGATAGAATTACTGCCATTCCACTGGAATTTCACCACTTTTGCCAAGCTACAGATGAGTTCAGAGTTTAGAAAAAAGGCAATACCACCAAAACTGCCTGCTATATTACAGTGATTGAGTTTGACTTATAACTATAAAATGTAGCTAAGGGAGATGGTCAATAAAATTTACTGAAGAAATTTTTTTGTGGGTGGCAGAAGCTGCCTTCTGCTATTGGGGACTTCATCCAGACTCAGGTGGCTTAGAGGAGGAAAATCTTGTCTTGTGCTCCTGTGTGTGTTTTGCTCACAGTTGGGAGTGGGTTGTTCATGTCTAATTCACCCAGAAAATGTACCAACAAACAAAAGAGTTGCTGTGGAATTGTATGTGAGACCCTCAGTATTTGAAATGGATTTCAGTTAATCTGTAGAAGACTGAGGTCTGTACTCCCTGAAGAAGGGTGAAGCTCTGTGGTCATATGCAAGTGAAGAACTGGATAATTTGTTCTTTATCTTCTTGAGTACTTGTTCTACCTGAGTAACTGGTGTCCTCAAGTTGAAGTGCAGAGGACAATTAAAAAACCCAAAACGTTTCAGCCATGTGAATTTCTGCAGTCACAAGAAGCAGCTGTGAAAAGGTTGCATCTCTCAGACTACAAAAAGCTTTGGCAGTTGTAAACTTAAAACTGGCTCAAAGTTCATAAACCAAGATTTTCCACACAGTACTTAAATGTTAGGAAGAAATTGTATATAGTTGCCAAGGCCAAAGTTTCACATTTTATTTATTGCTTATTTATTTCTGATTTAACACAAATGATTCCTGTTTCCTTGAAATGTGTTTGAATAATTATTGTATTGTCTTCTGCCTAAAAAGATAAGCATCTAATACCCTCTGAAATCAGTCCCTGTGCTCCCCTGCTTCCTGTTCTTTGCACTGCTCTGGAATCCTCTCATGACAGTTGCTCACACTCAGCATTTCATTTCAGGTTGTTTCCATCAGGGTGAAAAAGTTTACACTTTTCCAGCATTAATTTGATCCTATTTCTTCTCTGCAGATCAAATCCTCAAATACTTTGTGCAGCTGCTGCTGCAAGTGGTGTCACTGAAGTCAATTGATCTGTGCAATGTGAGTCCAAGCCCTTTGCATGGTATTGCCTGCAGGACTGGCACCTTTGCATGTCACTGTTCACGCAGTCTTCCCTCCCTCCCCACTTCCATCCGTAGTCCTATTTGATCTCGACTTCTGGTCCTCATTCACTATCAAATGCTCTGCTGTTGACAACACAGAAAATGTCGTGCTTTCATTGAATTCTCTGGCGTAATGACAAAAGGAATTACTGTGGATCCAGACAGATCTTGACTGTAACAGAAATAAAATCACACACATATTTTCTTTGTTAATGTATTAGGATTGAACTGAACCACAATGTTTAGAAAGACATCTCTCCATCCTGGCCCTGACTTAAAGACTTAGAAAAAACTCTTGGTCAACTGCTGTGATGCATTTTTATATTGCCCTTTTCTTTCTGTCCTGAAAGTATTAGAATTAGTATCACTTTCTAGGCACTTCAGTTGTTTTTTGCTTTTATGTTAAGTTAAAGATGCCTTTTGAGATTTCAAAACTCTATGTGCCTGTCTATTCAGTTATGTAGTACAGAAGCTAAACACAGGAGTTACATTGAGGGTGGACACCACAATAACACCAACAAATGCTATATATTTTATTCTCAAAGTAAGATAGTATATTGAGCCTCTGTTTGAAGGTATGGGGAATTTTGCTGACAGCTTCAGTGTCACATCAGACCTTCAATGCATAATGATACACTGCATGTGAAAAGCCTCCTAAAAATGAATCTGATAAAACTTTTCAAGAAAAGATATTGGTCACTGCCACAGTAAAGCACTACATTTCCTAAGTCTGATGCAGAACATCTGTTGAGGCAGAAATATTTTCATTGTTCTGTAGGAATCAGTTGTTCAGGGCAAGCTAAATCTGTATATGTTTTCCCCTTTATTGTTTAATCATATTTCATGTTATGTTTCCATTTAGAAAATGCCACATGTCCTAAAATAACCACCCCAACGCCCAGCTCATGTAAATTTTAGAAGTAAGATTTATGAAATCATATTGTCCAGGTGTTTTATTATATTATCTCAAAATTGCATTGTTTTCCAGTGTAGATTATCTCTTTAGTCTTACCTTATTCTATTATGTTTGGATATGAAAAATAACACTAGATTCCCCAAAACAAGTCATTGGGCAGTAGTGGCTGATGTGTTGCTTTCATACATTTTTATGATGTTCCTATAGTAAACATAATTTAATAAAGCCAAAACACACTAAATAAATAATTGCATCTAGAAAAGCAATAAAACCAAATAAAATTAGTACTTTCATAAGTGGAAAAGGTACTTCAATTACTGCTACAAGCAACAGCACACCATAAAATGTGTAGAATAATTTCCCTTATGCATATTTCTAGTATGTAATAATTTGATTGAAAATATGAGGAAACACACAGGAGGTTCAAAATTGTGAAAGGTATACAGTTTTCAGCAAAGGATGTGTAATAATAGTGTATGGGAGCCAACACTACTTCAAGTTACCTGTGGTAGCCAGGTTTTTATTCCATACACTCTTCTGCACTTCATTTATCAACCACGTTTAATTTAATTTTGTTGGTTTGTTTGTCCAAAACCAACTTTTTTTGAGCAGACAGGAAAAAAAAAACCAACCTAATTCTTACGATTTCATCTCTCATTAGGATTGGATATTGTTTTGGCAGTGTTAACCTGGACCCGTGCCACCACTTCCTTTCTGGAACAATCGTGTGACTTTAATAACTGATGTTGTAGGTGGGACAGAAGGTAGGACAGAAGAAGAAGAGACAACAATTGACTGGCCATTCACCCCTCTCTTTCTGTCCTGGTGCTTCATCTAGGAGGTCATTGGGATTTCTAGGGCTACAACATCCTTTTCTAAAAAATTTCATCATTGTTCTAAAATAATATTGAAATTATTTCTTCAAGTAGGATCTATTCCAGTGTGGCATTCCTAGATACAGCATTTATCTTGTATGTCTGTTTTCTCATCTTGGGAACATATACTTTGCCAAAATATAAATTAGGAAGAGTTATGATTTTCCAGTGTATCTTCTGGCAAATGCAAAATTATTCCTCTTCCAGATTTCTTCCAGTTTAATTTTAGTTTATTCCGGTCACAGAGCTTCCCATGGGCAACTATTCAAAAGAATTCACTTATAGGAACGTTTCTCTTATTAAACAATCTGCAAGGTCTATCATGTGAATATGTAAAAGAAACTAAAGTACGTGTATATATAGTTTTGTTTTTATTGGGTTTGTCTAGTATATAAATGTGTTAGAAATTAAATAGAAGTGTTGGGTTTCAATCAAAATTATTCTGAATTTTATGTCATAATTACCAGGAATGTCAATTTTTCTCTTACTAGGCTTAGCTAATTTGTTTCTTGGCAGCCTCAAGAATGTTTACTCTGAGCACTGTCAGACGGGAAAGTTCTTGAAGCTTTAACTAAGACTACTCTTATCCAAATTTGTAATTAGGTATGAAGAAAACAAGCAAATAATAACCTCATAAATTCAACTTCTCTGCAAAAACAACTGATGCCAACTTGCACATAGAGATTGCTGCAGTCTCACTGTTCCATGACCACACGTGTTATGAAGATGACAAACTGAATGTGAATTTTTAGTTTACTATCAAAAATAAGCAGAAAAGGCCTGACTTCGCAGTTCATTTCAGTCTTAAATATTTTAGAGACTATTGCTGCAGACATTCGCCTTTGAATTCAGTGCCTATATAATCACATGTGATGTAGTTTTTGTTTGAGATATGATACAGAAAGAATTTTACACAAGGGAAAATAAACTCCTATAGATGAAATTAAATTTTCAGCACTGAGTTTTCTGGATTCAACAAGCATATATCCCAAATTGTGCACATGGTGGTGGGGTTGGAACTAGATGATCCTTAAGGTCCCTTCTAAAGCCATTCTATGATTCTATGAAATTCCTGTCAGAGCTTCACAGTATTTTTAGTAACTCCGGTTTCCTGCAGTAACACTTGAAAATGGAACTCCACCCTCACTGCCATGGTCTGCACTCATGGATGAGTGGATTAGGTCAGCAAGGATAAAACCCTGCCAATTCTGCAGATGTTTGCTGGTGTGATTGCCAGTGCATGGCAAATTGCCACCCGTGGCCCAGCCATGCCATGCTGTTGGGTGGACATGTGGTGCCCAGGAATGCTGCAGGAAGTGCAAATGGGAAAGGTAAAGAGTCAAGAGGTGCTGCTAAAGTTTGTTTGACCCAGTCTCTAGGAACTGCACTTCTGGCCAGGTTACTCCACAGCACCAAGAAAGCAGCCTTGCCCCAGTGCCATGAAGGAGTTGTTCCCAGCAAGCACATTCTGGAACTACCATTTATTTTCTCTCCCTTTCTCTTGCAAAAGCCAAACTTGACTCTTTGGCCTTTTTCCTTTAACGTTTGAGAAACATCCTGTTTTGTAGTCACAGTCAGTAAAAAGCTCCAAAGAAAAGCTCAGATACTGTCCAGATGGCACAGCTCAGGAGCATCCAGTGTCACTGCCTGAGCACACTCCATCAGAAACTGTCTAGACAGGACTCCCCAGGCCAACTGGTTGGGCTGTGTTACCACAGGAAGAGATTGTTGGCTGTCTCTGTATCCATGTCCAGAAGGGTGAAAACTGCATGCTGAGTGCAGCTTAAGGGAAAGGGCTTAAAAGCTGAGTGCAGCTTAAGTAGCCCATCATCTCCTCAGCATATCTCCTTTTCAAAGCATCTGGTTTTTGAAGCCATGGAGGGGATGGGATGCGATGGGATGTGGCTGCCAGCTTGGCCATCACTGGAGAGTCAGTGATGGAGGTGAAAGTGAGGATGTGCTGAAGCAAAGATCCAGCATGATCTGGTGGATCCAAAGATCCAAGATGATTTGGTGGATGAGTTTGCAACTCACTTGTCTGGGCCACCAGGACATGGGAGAGAGCACATGCTGGCAGTGGGGTCAGGCAGGACAAAACTCACTGTAGCTTCAGAGAGAAAAGGATTAACCTTTGACAGTCCTATTTTTAAATATACACAGGAAGACCCCTCCCTTTATACTATGTGGTCTGAAATCAGTAGTGTTCCTGAGGGCCACAGATACACTTAATGGTCAAGCCCTATGAACTTCAGTGGGATGATTTCCTCATTAAGATAGTACCATAACTCAGAAGTCAGAAGGAGTTTTTTGTTCTTTTTTTAAGAGCTTCAAGTGTTTACCAATGTCAGTGACTTGACTGCAGGCAGAAAGCCAGAGATTCCCCTGGAACAGAGGAGTTTCAGAAATTACTTTTGCAGAAGTTCTGAAGCTAGATCTGCAAAATGGGCTTTCCTCTAGAAATCCATCTACTGGCCAGTAAGATGAAATATCAAGAGAGACATTCAATGCCAAAGCTAATAAATATGACATTGGAAAATATGGAGAGTAGGAATTATGACTTTTAGTGGCATTATCAGTTAAAAAGGACAGGCTTTTTCACATTAAGATATCTATTTTTTTACTTCCTATAGAATAAAATGCCTATACTCCCTGAGAACAATATCTACAACAATTTGTGAACAAAAAAAAACCATTGCATCTAAATTTTGTTATTGCATCCCACAGAAGTTATGATTACAAAGTCAGGGACAAAGATGATTTAAGTCCCATTGAATGAGTTTTGGGGGAAGAGCATCCTCCCCTTTGCTAATGCTCTATTGCTTTTACAGTTGCAGTTATTCCTAGATTCTAAACCAACATTGCTGGAAATCAAGCTGATTTCTTATCATTCAAAAAAAGCCAAGGAAGTAATTAAAAGTTTTCACTTCACTGGTGACACTTCTATTACTCCAAATGTGTCATCACACAAAAATCATCTACTGTGGGAATTTGTAAATACACAAGTCTCAACACAGATCCAACAAGAAATTTTACATATTTATACAAATCATTCCTTCCTGGGCATAAAGATAGCAACCTGTGATCTGAATCAGGAAGCAAGCATAACTCAGTAGTTTTGAGTACGTTGAGTTCTGAGTGTCAACCTGAATGTGCAAATGATATTCATGTCCTATGGACATCTCATATCCTATGGAGACACTGAAAAAAAGAAAGGATTATTCATCTTGCAGAGAGAGGAATTATGAGGACTGAATAGAAATATTAAAGAATAACAGGGAGTCTAGGGTAAAACCATTCACCACTGCTTTGTGTATTATATGTATGGTCTTACTTGAAGTCTGTGGAGATCAATAATGCCTTAATAAATTGGGAGCTTAAATTGTCACCCATTATTACATGTGGAGGAAGCAACTCTTCTAACAGAAGGTGGCACAGCTTTTAATTTAAAGTCATCCAGTAGAAGGGAAGACCTGATTGCTCCCAGATTCAGAATTCACAAATTACTGAGCAGATGTATTCCACTTCCATTTTCTTTCTCAAGGAAAGGGCCAATGGTACCTACAGTTAAGACTACTGAGGAATCCTACTAATTGTGTGAAATACTGACTTCTAGAAATTTCCCTCAGCCTTGGATAACCATAATCCCTTCCTGGTTCTCAAGTAACTTTTACATCATCATCATCATCATCAAAAGCAGATCTCAGTAATCATGTAGCACTGAGCCACTGGTGATCCAATCCATGCTGAAATAAACAATGCTGTCTACACTGTGGGAGCTGAAGGTAGAAGGATGCTTCTCTTAAATAGCTCAGCGCTATGGTCACTGAAATCACTCTGCCCAGAAGTCACACAGGAACAACATGTACACTGTGGTGGGGAACAACAGAAGCCAGATACACTACATTCAATAAAGAGTTTATGTAAGAGGTTAGTCAGTGTAGGAACAGCAGAAGCCAGCTCTTGTGTACTGTGAGCTTTCCATGGATGTGTTTGGAGAACTAAGCCCAAGGGGATCATTTGTAATACAGGAGATATTCACCTGATTTCAAAGTGTGATGGTTATATGATGTAGCAGAGTGCAAATGTCAGTGGCAGAATCAGAGGATTCCCTATAGCCTGTCTTATCTGGGCAGGTATTCCTCCCCTTACAATTTGGTGTGAAAACGATGAAGTAAAAAAAAATTTTGTATAAGTAAAGATTTCAAGGTTTGATCTAACCTGAAGTCACATCCTTTCCATTGGTTGTAGTGAATCACACAGGAGCTCCTAAGATTGATGGTTCAAACCTTCATGAAAAGACACTAAAGCCTTTTCATTTAGATGATGTTCTATAACTGACACTCTAGGGCTATGACAGCTAGTCTCTAGGAGGCAATGAAAGGCTTACCAGAAAATTTGGTTGAGGAAGTAGAAGATTTATCTCTACCAACTCAACGGGCTAAGTACTTAAGGCTAGAGCAGAACAGCCCTTAGAGAGAAGAGTTTGTGGGCCCCCAGAATTTTCTTCTTCGTAATGACTCTCTGCGCTTCTTGCATGCTATAAAAAACATCCCTTTTTGCATTTCAGCATCTCTATTTCCTTTGATCTGCACACATTTCTCGTTGATGCTAATAGAGAATGACACTGATGGGGAATATTTTTGCAACAGGGGGAGCATAGAATCGTTATTCTGGCTAAAGCAAAAGCAATATGACTTAAGCAGAGTATTTAAAAGGCTTTACTCAACACTGCGCAATTGAACATGGTATTAGACTTTCTCTCTCTCTTTTTTTTTTTTTTAATTTTCATTGAGATTATGTCCATATTTTATCCAGGTTATTGTGTTCTTGTAAAATTATACTGCAACCCACTCTAGCACGTTAACAACAAAAGAAATTCTCTAGCTTATTATAAACATCTTTCAAGAAACCAAAAGCATATGTCCTCTGGAAATAATTTTGCTGGTATTTAGGCTATTACAAAAAAATTTCCCAAAACACTGGAATTATTTTGTAATGTTCCCTTATACTCTAGCTTGTTAGCTTAGGTTTTCTAGAATATTCTCCTGGTGCCCCAATACAGTCCCTTCCCTGAGTTGCACAGGGAAGCTGCAGAAGTAGTCCAGAAACTCAGTGATATGTGTCTGTCTTTGCAGTAGTGATTGCCTAGTAAGTGTGTGCCATCAGTGAAAAAAGACCTAGTGTAGACACCAGCTGTGCAATAATTATAGCTGGAAAGGAAGTTATTTTATCCTGCAGAGATTTGGCAGGATGATGATATTAATTTCTTTTGCCCCAAAGCACACTGAAAATTTAAAATCTGAGAAATTTTTGAGAATTAAAATGGGGAGACAAGTTTGCTGAAAATTTTTTTTTAAAGTTTCATTTAGATGTATATGATATGTCTTTTTCTCTGTATTTTCTACATTTTTTATCTTTCTTTAAACTTCTTTTACTTCAGTTAGTTTAATTTTCCTCACTGAAAAGAAGTAATTTAAAAGCAGAAAGTATGGATTTTTTTCCCCCTGAGAATACAAAAGCATAGACAACTGTGCTGTAAAAGGAGGCAAGAGGAACAGAATTGGCAAACTGCTCTGACAAGTGCCCTGCTCAGCTTCTGAATATGCCTTATAGATTTACTTCGGTTTAGTTTATTTTGTCCCTCAATGCACTTTATTGCTAGGTCTGTTTATATTTGTTGGATCACTTTTTGACTTAAAACTAACTCATGTCCATAGATTGTGTCTTTTCTGTGGGCTATGTTTCTCCAGGTGCACTCTGAAGTGAAATATGAAAGGGAAGAGAGCAACATACAGAAACTGCTGCCAAAGTCCAACAGCAAGGCATTAAAACAGAGTCTGCTGTCTGCATGCAGCGTGTGGATCCTCAGTTGTGCTAGGGGAGACAAAGCTGATTTCATTGTTTGAAAAGGCTTTACTCCTGCTCAACCTCCAAAGTGTTTGGACCTTGACTGGTGTTTTGTAGCAGGAAGGGAAGAGCCAACAGCTATTTAAGGGCTATCCTTGGAATTATTCCAGAAAGAAAAAGCATCTGGAAACAGATTTACTTCAAGTTTAGCCTGTGTCAATGTGCTTTATTGACCTGCAGGAAGAGTCTGAGTGCTTTAACTGGTGAGAGCTTTTCATAAGAGAGCTGAGACTGCCTGATTACTGATGTGCCCGGGCGCTGGGGTTTACACCGTGGGCACGGCAAAGGGTGCCTGTCAGCCCTGGTGCCAAAGGCTCTCATCTGTGTCTTTGTCTTCTTAGCAGAGCTTTGGCCACAATTACCTATGTTGACATAAGGCCTTTTTCACGGAGTTTTAAAACTCTGCCTCTTCCTCTACTGAAGCCTGACCTGTACGAGCAGAGTCTGGCCAAGGGGCAATCCCTGCAGGACCAGCAGAGGAATGATGAGCACCATATCCAGGCAGAAAAATTGCCCAAGATATTAGCTGAACTGTTCTCAAGTCGCCTGGCATTATGCCCAGGTATCCAGGGTTGTAAAATGTAGAGGTTATTTACTGACAGTTGGTAGGAAGGTTCTCAATTCTAACCCTCATCTGAAAGTGAAACCATCACATGGCATTTGGGTTATTCCAGTGGCGTAATTTTAGGTACCCATCTTCACCTAATATAGAAAGTTGGTCTCTCTGTGATCTCTCTATTGCCAGAGAAGGGAGAAAGGATTCCCAAAAGGCAATTCAGAGGAGTAGTCTGAATTACTAGGAGCATCAGGTTCCTACTTTAATTCATCTCTCTTTCTACTGACTACACAGGGACCATAGCAGAGCACTGCAGCTATAGGCATCTGAAGTGAGTTGGTATAAAACTGTGTCACTCTATTACTGCTGGATGTCTTGTCCAGGCCCTGCTTTGTTACAAAAGCAGAGAAACATCTCACTGTCTATCTGATTTGTCTTGCATGTATCTGCAGGGGTATTTTTCAATCGGAAACTCATACCCAAGAGAAACTTTTATATGAAGGGCTTTTTCCTTAGTATGAGCTACATATATACATCTTATTCCTGCAATTCAAGGCATTTCTGACTTACAGCAGTGTAGTGCAGAATAAGCCTCCCCATTTCTGATTTGAAGTCTCAAAAGAATTGTGACCAGTACAGTTATGATTTTGTCAATAATTGGTATTTTTTTCCAAAACACCAGCTGCCAGAAGCATGTGAGAAGGAATAGCAGGTTTCATTTAAGAACAGGCCAAGTTTGTAGACATGACAACTGTTAGAAAGCTGGAAGACATAATCCAGTGTAACATTATGCTCAAAATGAAAAGAACCAAGATAATTCATCACTTGAAAAAGTATTACTTAAAAAAAAAAAGGACCTGTATGATTTTTTAAGGCGATTTACAGTATCTGAACCTAGAGTTCTGGCAACATTTCAGCATTTGTATTGAGACAGAAGAATATGCAGAAAATTATGTCACAGAAAATTACTCACCAGGATCAATTTTCTTTGAGGTTTCAAGAGCTTGGGCTTAGGGAAATTATTGGCAATTGGAGCTACAAAAATAAATATTAAGGGATCATTTCATATTATTATCATTCACTGTCATTTTTAGCATATGTATTAGCAATTTATAAATTACATATTAATAGCAAATTAGGAGCAGATGCATGTACTTATACATGAGTTTAAACATATTTCAGGTATTTTACAAGGAACCATAATGCTTATGAATTAGAAAAATTCATAAGATTAAAGAATCTGATATGCAAGACATGCTGTTTGTGTGCAAACACTAGAGCAAGAATACCCCCAGAGAACTGATCATTTGTTACCTAAACCACAGTAAATCTTCAGGTCCTTTCCCTCCTCTCTCCCACTGGCTTAGCACTGGCAGTGTTGCTCAGAAAGTACACCCAAGAGTTTGTGAGACCGACCCTGGAGTTGCAAATCCTCTTGGAAAACGAAGTCCCCAAGAGGCTGGTCTTTATCTGCCCAGTTTGCTTGACTTCCCAAGTACACCAGCAATTTTAAAGAGTGCAATGTGTTGGCTTCCCTCAGAATACCCCCAACAAATAATTTCAACTTGCCTGACTTTAATCTTCTCTTTGAGCAGGGTGAATATTGCTGCAGAGGTTCCTGTCTCTCCTCTGGTTAGTGTGAGCTGAGACCTCCTGCTTGGTCTCATTGAGTAGCATCTCAGAATGGCTAAAGCTGCAGGGAGGTGAAAGTCTGTCCCAGCAGCAGGCAGAGGCGATTTCTTCCCCCACAGATGGGAGCAAGAACAGGCAGAGGCAGAGACAGTGGCAAAGTGAAAGATTCCTGACGTCCCACACTCTGCTGTCCCTCCATGGTTGTGCTCAGGATTTGAAATACCTCTGTGTCTCTGTATTCATACCTTTTGCTGGGATGGCTGGTGGCTGCTCCAGTTTCTCTTTCTCTTTCTTTTTCTTTACCTTCTTAGGCTGTAGAGGAGACATGCTCGTCACACTGGTAACTGTCTCCCCGGAGCTGCAAAGCACAGGCCCAAAAGTGAGGGGAAAATGGAGGCAATAGAGGGAAAGACAGTTTGTCAGTGTGAGTTCATGCAAACACATCACCTTCTACTTGTGAGAGTTCATGCCCAACAACCTGGATTGTTATTAGGGTATATAATGAAAAACCTCTTACGGTGGTTGGAAATGCTCTGGGTTTTGCATTTGTTCAGCCATATAGTATGGCTGAGAAACTCAGAGTCTCACTCATCCTGGTATAGAAAATGCAAACTGTCAGGTTTAAACAAGACCCATTTCATAGCACCTATTCCTTAGAAGCATGTATGACCCCACTGATGCACCCAGGGTGAACTTCTGCCTGCCTGCCCTCAAGGGCTAGAGACACAGACAGGTTATGTGACTTGCATAAGCTCCCATGGGAAGTGTATGGAAAAGCAAAAGCTTCAATGCAGATTCTGGGCTAAGACTGGCTGAGGGGCCAGGAGAGCATGTAGCATGTCTTCAGGCAGCTCACAAACCCGCTAGCAAAAGCTGGCTTCGTCAAGGGGGCCAGTGTGCTCAGGGAATATAACAGGAGAAACTGTGCCCCAATCTCTAACTCGGGCATTCTCCAGTATATTTGTGCTGAAAAGGTGCTATGAGGGAAGAGTACAAGTTATACTGTAAACAGACTCCTATCCAAGAGTTTCTGTGTTTGGACTATTGGAGTTTAACATCCTCTAAGGCTGGACGCTTTACCCTTATCATCTCCCAAAGCCTGAGATCAAAAATCCTGCTTTGAATATTCGGGGCTTGGATGCACAATCAGGTGGCAGCGATTGTCACCGCGGGTCAGCTGAGCTGTGCAGGGTAACTGACTGTGCAGGGGCTCCCTGCCTGCAACTAAAGGGGAATAAAATTGTACTGGCTTAAGTGGTGATGAAAGGAATCTTGACTTACAGCTGGGGTGGGAGGAGAAGGTAAACCATTTAGTTATGATGACTATGGTGATGGAGGTGACTTGGTAAGCAGCCATTGCTCAGCTGCATCTGCCCCTGGGCTCACCCTGGGGTAGACTAGGGCAGTATGGTTGTGGGGACCTCTCTCTTCTGTGCTGGGAGTTCCACCACACCATGGAATACAACCAGGGTCTCCACAGTCACAACACTGACAACACTTATTTCATTGAATTTTAAATCCTTTGACCCAATCTCTTGTTCATCTCCAGATTCTTTTGCATAATGAAACATTCTCTTTATATTAATAGAATAAAATATTCAGACTGGGCCAAAGATTTAACAAAAGTTGTGTCAGCTATTGCCCACACAAGAACAACAAAATTACAGACATTACCATTTTACACAGTTGTAAATCCAAATGACTGTCACTACCATTGGTAAAATCACTCTCTGGATTTACACTTGTGTAGATTACAAAAATACTTTGGTTTGCTGATTTTTCTGAGTTCCGTTTCATGTACTCAGTCAAAAACATAGATTGCTGCCAAACTTTGTAAAAAGCGTTTAAAAAGTAAAATATGTTCATGAATTATGAATAAATCACATCAGTTATGTAAACAGAGGGTTGCACTGAAACAATTTCAAAGTCTGCCTGCTCTGCTACGAACCTATCCCACAACAACCATTTGTTTCTATACTAAAATCAAGACAAAATGGTTTAAAACCAGCAGAAAATAAAACTGCTCTACCTGGCTTCTTTGTACAAACAGCAAACTGCCAAGAAGAAAGACTACCAAAAAGGAGATGAGAATGATTTTTTTTAATGTTTTTGGGTTTAGTAATCCCAGGTCATTAAGGCAGATGTGTAGCTTAAAGATGCTGTTGTTCCGATATAAATTCTTTAAGTGCAATATATGAAAAGGCTTAGTGTCAATTCATTGCATTAGTTATTATTCCTGCTTTGCCACTGAAAAAGTGAAGCTACAAAGAAATGTATTTGTGACTTGAAGGTTTCTTTTAAATGCCAGGGCCACACAGGGTTAACTGATTCTGGGAGATACAATAACTATACTTGCTGTCTTAGAACTGAGCTCCTCAAACCACACAAGGAGGCTCAGAGAAGACTCCTTGGCTCTGAAACACTGCCTCTTTGTGAGCTTGTCTTGTTCTATGTCTAAAAGGAAAGTTAGTTTTTTATCTCCAGTTCCTTCTTCAGCCTCCTGGCTTCTGTTTCAATGGTGTCACGTTGTGCATTTCTTGAAGGATCTAATGAGTTTTTAGAGAGCAATAAAAAACCAGGGGTTTGGGGAAGTAACCTGTGGAAGGTGTGCAATAATCATGGAACCAGGGCAGCAATCTCCCTGGAGGTCATGCCTGTTGCAAGACCTGGGAAGCTACTAGAATTTTGGCTTTGCTACTCTTATTAGACCCTAGGATGTGGAACTTTGCCTGTTGTCACCTAAGTCAGCTATTTTCTCTTGTCAAAGGTCTGCATAGGGGTGACAAAAAATTCACTTGAGTGAACTGGGAGTTGGATATTTTTCAGATAGGGGAGCTGTGTGAAAAGGTGCCAGGGATAGTTGGGTTCTTGGTTCTGGTTCTGTGTGGCAGAATTTGCTCCTGTGATGTGAGATTGGCACTGTGGAACCAAGGTGTCAAGATGGACAGCTTTCTGAGGCGAACACTTTATTTACCTCCAATTACTTATCTCCAGAAGAACAGTCACTGAAGGACTGGAGAGTTCAGGCCAACACAAATATAAAAGACAGAAAAAAATGTTCCTGTTTTCAAAGCTTTGCCTCCTAGGGGTTTCTGGATCTGAAAACTGACAAAATGATCCAATAACAAGGAAAATAATAAGAAGAAGGGTATTTAAAGAAAAGAAAACATCAGAAAATGGAATTAGGTGGTTTGGAAAACTAAAAATAACTGTACTATTTTATTTAGGTGGTTATTTTAAAAATGTGGTAAGGAAATGGGTTTTGGTCAACTCTTTTTTTTTCCCCTTAATTTGTTATTGGTCAAATAGCAAACCAAAACCTAAACATCTGCTTTGTTATACTCAGGAAATCTGGACTTAATTTTCTTTTCTACCATGGCCATTTTGTGAGACCTGGGACAATTCACGTAGCCCACTGTGCTTTAGATCCCAATTAAAAGTAAAAACATAATTCTGACATCAAGACATAAATATTTTAAGATGCTTAGGTATTACTGCAGTGCGAATGCAGACATTTCTTAGACATCAGACTATTAATGTAATTTTGAAACTGGATTCTACTCTGTATTTGAAATATCACTAAGGGAACTGGAGTTGAGCTTCTCTAATCAAGGCTGAATTTTGCACAGTAGTAATTTTAAATGGCAAGAACCTCATGCAAATTAGTTAAACAGTTTGGCCTAATGGATATTTAGACAGTAGGTTTTGGGTCTATATGTGTTGAATTAAGTTCCAAGACAAGGAATTTGCAGGTGAAGAGCAACGAGTTCAAAGGAATTAATGGTTTGTGTTTTGAGGAGAGAGTGGAAAATAAATGGTACCAAGTGTGAAACATAACAATTATGATACTGTGTCCTGGTTTGCAGTGTATTCTATTACCATCCTCATGAGCTGTTGAAATCAGGTGGGGCAGTGTTTCCTTGCCTCCTCCCCCCAGACTGTCTTGCTGTTAATGGCCCATCATTGTCCTGCCACCTGACTCAGAGATAACTCCCTCTGGACTATCTTCTGTTAATGAGCCCATCAACGCCTGGCCTCATGACTCATTGCCCCATTGTGAGATGCTCCACCCAGAGGGAGGAACCGAGCATTCCATCCTGGATACAATCTGAGATTCTGAACACCACAGACACCTTTCCTCTGGATTCCCAGAGGACAGGAGCTACACAACCACCACAGGACCTTCTGAGGAAGAGCAGACCCTTTCTACCGGGTCACTGCTTTGACAGAACCACATCCATCACTTCAGGAGGACTGAAGCCACCATTTTATCGGACTGCTACCCCTACCCTGACTTTCCTTGCCTCCTCCCCCCAGACTATCTTTCTGTTAATTGCCCATCATTGTCCTGCCCCTGACTCAGAGATAACTCCCTCCGGACTATCTTCTGTTAATGAGCCTAATCAACACTTGGCCTCATGACTCATTACGCCATTGTGAGATGCTCCACCCAGAGGGAGGAACCAAGCATCCCATCGTGGATATAATCTGGGACTCTGAACACCAGAGACAACCTTTCCACTGGATTTCCAGGGGACAGGAGCTACACAGCCACCATTGGACTTTCTGAGGAAGAGCAGACTCTTTTACTACAGGATCACCGCTTCAGAGGACTGCAGCCACCATTCTACCAGACTGCTACCACCACCCTGCCTAACAGGGTGTCAGGTTGTACCTTGACTCTGTCAGTTTGAACCAGTGTTTTCTTTTACTTTTTTTCTCTTTCTTTAATTTCCATTAAATTGTTATTCTGACTTGGTGCCTCCCACTGGTTTGTTTTCAAACTAGTACATACTGGTAACACTTTCATAGCTATTTCATTTTAAAGCCCCCAAGTCAATGCACTTTTAGCCATGCATTTGTGTGATCAAAGATTTCACACCGAAATACATGAAAACTGTGTTTTTATCCATATAGAGTCATGCACTTCTTTCATTTCTTGAGATTCTGTTTTATGGTGAAGAAATCACATGGGCTTGTTTTCTCCCCTCTATTCAGCCTCTTAAGTTAGTGCTTGCAGCAGTATCACTGCTACATCATCTGTTCCCAGAGAACCAGATTTTGTAGTATGAGTTTTTATCTGACTGCCATGCTCCATTTTTTCAGTTGGGTCTCATTTTTCTTCTCTTTTTGTGTTCTCTACCAATCTACTTAGATTTCCTCCCCCTCCCCATTCTTTCTTGTTTGTTTGTTTTTTGTAATTCCAACTTTGTCCCAGCAGCTAATAAAGAAGGGGAAAAGAGAAAACATCCAGGAAAAAATGAAAACTGCTGAGCTGTCTCTCTGAATTTTTGGGTGGTGCAATGGCTGGCCAAGGTCACAGAACAAAGATCTGTCCATGAGTAACATGAAAGTTTCGGTTTGTACTCACCTCTCCTGAACCCTGTGTGGCTTTGTTTTGATTTCACTTCCATCTGAGTGCCAGTTAGATTGGATACTGTGATAATCCCATGAGAATGCACTAAAAATCACACTACTGGAGGATCTAGGGTGTGCTATACTTGGCATTGAATCCTGTAGTGTCTAAAGATACGATGAGAAACAGTATGTGATACCAAGACGTATTGGATTTAAACTGTAAGGCTAGAAACACATGGTTTCTGTCACTGAAAACTGGGAAACAGCTGTGCCTCTGTGTTGTTATGAGACATATCTCTTTCATCCTTTTTGTTTGTAAAATGTTTGTCATATATTTTTACTGCAGTTCCAGTCCAATATGCATATCAGGAAAATCATACAATGGAAATCAGTTGTATAGCCACACCATCAAAAACTTTTGGCAGCCAATGGTATTTAAAGGAATGCAGCAGCAGTAGAATTCTTCCCATCACTTGGAGTCTTCAGCTGCGAACAGACTGTGGGCCTTGAAAATTTGCTTTTGAACCCCCACTTCATTCCTGGGTGTGGGCATCATGGGGTAACATTGTGATTTGTTCTATGTGCATGGATGGTTTAAGACATTACCATCCTGTGAGGTGCTGGGAAACCCTAGAAACCTACAAGGGATGAAAGCAGGCTTCTTCAGAAAGCATCAAGGAGGGGCTTGTCACTGCAGCACCTGCAAGACTTTCAGCTAGCCCAGTTAGATCTCCCTTTTCCTGCATAGCAGGCACATTCATGAGTCAGGGACCTGGGACTCTTTATGTTCCCATAAGCATTTTGAAAACATTAATCCTATTCTTCAGCATACAGAGCAAAACAAATCCAGAACTGGTACCTTGGTTTATAGTAAAGAGATGTGTAATCTCCTACCTGTTCTGGGGGCATTTCACCAGGTAATGCTTCACTGTTAAAGAAAAGAAAAAAAGAAAGAAAATGTGGCTTCACACCAACATAGTTTAGGAATTTCAAATGGGCACTGCAGACAGACCTGTGTTGCTGAGACTGTGGAGTTGCCAGGTTGTTACACTGGGAGAGCTCCTGATCGTCACCATACATTATGTTGTGCTTTAAAATGCAGTCTGACTCTAAGACATAGCTAGTCTTGGGAGAGGGGAATGTATGAAACACCAAAAATCTGCTGTGGAAATGCCGGGCAACACACATTCCAGTGGTCAGCCCAGCCAAAAGACAGCTTGCTAAGGAAAAGCACAGCAGGCCAGTAATTTTACTTTGAAGACTTTTATTTCCCTTGTGGTGCCTGTATTTATTTCCAGAAGCCTGAAATAAACCATTCACCCACAGGAGCCACTGCTGTTCCTAATGTAAGTCAGATTGTGACCATAGGCATAAAGGATCGCCTCCTGGGATCAGATCAGAGGTCCAGTCCAGCCACTATCCTGTCTCTGACAGCTGTGTGTGTGAGCTGCGTAAATCCTTCTACTTCCTATTCCTTTGAGTCAGTAGTCCTGAGCAAGGGCAGCTGCCCCCACTGCAGCCTTTTAGGAGCCAGGGTTATTAAGATGCTCTTTTGTGGCTTTGTGGCTTCTATGCCTCTCTTAAAGGACAGACTCTGTCTCTTCTGGTCAATCTACTGCCAATTTCCATCTCAGAAGGATGAGAGGGTGCATCCCTGGGTCATGATGTCAAGTTGAATGCAACCTAGACATGCCACTCCCTTCTTCTCTGTTCTTTAAAGGACCACAAAAACCAGACAACAGGGCACTCACGTGACTATGCCCCTCTCTACGGGAAAGTTTTCATATTTGAACTTAGCTAAATTCTCCCATTCCAAGGGAGCTATACAGCTCCCTGTTTTGGTCCTAAGGAAAGGGGAGCTGAGAGCACCGAGAGCTGGGACTAACACAGAGGCCATGTTTAAGCCAGTGAAGGCACTGCTTCCATCTACCTGCCAGGCCTTTTTTAAATGTACAGGAGAACAGTAGGCCTGACCCTCTGGGAGTAAGGGGATGCTCATGTACAGTGCTGACATGCTTTTGAGCATGCAAATATTCAGATATTTGGGTAGCGAAGAAAGGTTTTAGCAGCTCAGAAGAACCTACTTTTTCTCCTTTGTATATCCTTATTCTATATTGTATATTATTTCAATATTTAGCTGGTGTTGGTTCAATGTAAATAGACCTTTCCTCCAAGTTGCTTATATGGTCACAGCAGTAAATTGACAAAACCAAGCAAATTCTAACCCAACGTCTGCCCAAGAAAAACTGGGATACATCAGTCTAGTGCTTGTGGCTTCAGGGTGACTCACCATGACCAACATACTTAAGTGTGGGTACTCCCTTGGCACAGAACCTTTGTCATCACTTTACAGGGTAGGAAGAATAACATCAATCTTGCTCCTTCCTCTTGGCAAGCAGAGTTGTTGGGTTAAGTCAGAATCAGAGTTACTCTAAGTGCACTACTAGGAAGATGGAGCCACAGCCTGAAATGTGTTTGTGGTCAGGCAAGGGCTTCTCTATACATCTATTTTTGGCTTACATGTCTTCTCACGTGTGTATCTGAGTCACTCATTCCTTCGTGGGATCTGTGTAGGCTGCAGAGGCAGCAAAGTCATGATTCTCTCCTGTCATTAACAAGGCAAGGCACTGACCAAACTCCTCCTGAAAGCTTCTCTTCAGAGGTGGTCCTTACACTCTCCTCTGACATGGTGGCTGCTAAGTCTGCTGGTATCTCATCCTTGCAGCTTGTGTGAGGTCTCCAAATAAATGAAATGAAAGTAGAGCCTGCACTGGTTACTCCACAGATCTGAAGTAGCACATCTGTTTACAAAAACACTGCTTTGATTCAGATGTAGCCTCTTTGAGAAACCCTATCTGAGGCAGAGAAGAATGAAACAGTAACCCTTGATCTTGAAATATTATTATGAAAAGACAGATTTGAATGTTGAAATGATGCTTCAGTTTCAAAAAATACAGTAAGTGAGAGAGTGCTAATAAAACCCTTCAAATTCCCAAGAATATTGACAGCTACTCAGGAAAGGAGAATAAAACAGAACAGAGTAAGATTGCTTTGAAACCACCCTACATGTTTGGAGAAACGTGACTCATGCAAGATTTTAGCTTCTGGTCAGAATGCAACTTAGTGATACAGCATGTGGTCTCCTCTGAAAGAAGTTCCAACAACCAACTTATGTTTGTGCAAAGGCGAAAGATTTTTGAAAAGTCTGAAGCAAATTTGAAGTGAAATGTCTATTAAAGGGGAGGAAAATTCCTTTGTTCATGTTTGGCTGATAGAATTTTTTTTTCCTACCAATTTTATTTAAAATTACAATAAAGGCAAGGCAATATTTATTTTTCCTGCTTCCTCTGCATTCTCTTAATTCTCTTCTCCCCTCCCCATGCCCCCCTTTTTGGCAAGGTCTTTGCAGTCATCAGGAATGGCATTTCACTCACCTGTGGATCTCCTCCTGTTCAGAAGTGACTGACAGAGAATGACAAGTGTAAAAAGGAGGACACTGATGATTCCTATGGAACACACAAACACTGCATACACGTACAGATCTGAAAACCAAGCACAGATGATAGTCAGTGTTGCAGCTGATGCTCCATGGTGATAGGCCAGAAAAAAGTTATGTCTGCAAGATCCAAACAGGCTCTGGCCCAAAAGATTTTGGGTAACTGCTCAGAAGTAGTTTAACCCTCTTGAAGCTTTCCTGTAATATCCTGCTCGGTTTAAAATTTGGTTGAAGTCTCCATAAATGCAAATAGGTGTAGTTACACTTATGAGTTGTGGCTTTCAGGAGCTAACAAAGGACTGGTTTGGGTTTTGGGGTTTTTTTGAGCAACATCTCAAAACCCAAAAGGACTTCAGTTGGGTTATTTCCCAGTTCAAACAGCTGTACTTTTTTCTTTTGTAACAAAAGGGAAAAACAAACACACAAACAATGAAGCAAGAAAAGTGACAGTGGGGAGAGTGTTGAGTGGCTGGGGAAGAAGGAAGAAAGGCTGCAATTGCTTCTTTTGCTGGCAGCACTGGCTTTTAACTTTTGTATTTTTTTTTTCTTTTTCAATCTACAGCCTTAGGTTCCCTTTATGGCTTTCATTCAGGTGTTGTAACACATTCCCAGTGCTTATCTTCCCATTGGCCATAACAGATATACAAGAAACTGAAGCTGGACGCTTCCATTCTCTTTTGTCCAGCACCCCTTGTACTTTGTGGGATGGTTTCTCAGGCAAGGCCTGGGTTTGCACAGGAAATAGCAAAATTGGTCCTGATTTGGGGCACTTTAGGTGTCCTGTAGCATTGGAATAAACTGACATCGAGTATAGAACCAGAAGCAGTTAGATGTATCTTTACCTTCAAAAAACTTCCAGGCTTCATGGTTTTTCTTGAAAGTGGGATGATCAGAAGTTTTTGCTGAAATCACTGAAAAAAACCAAAGAAGACACAACAAAAACTGAAAAATGTGTGGCATAAAAAGTTAGAACCTCTTGAAGTAAATGTATTCTGCCTTAGACTTCAGTGCCCCAAGATCTTTCTTCATCTAACTGCCTTTTGATGAAACACTTCAGCTGCACAGAACTGTCCCCTCTGTTCAGGAGGAGGATGGGTGACTGTCAATATCATAACAGCTGTACAGGCTAGCACCAGCATCCAAATGCTCTGACTGCTGAAACATTGTTCCAAACCCTTTCTGCTCTCCTCAGCCAGCTTGTTTATGCATGCTGATATTTTTTATGACATCAGATTAGATGATGTCACTTATGCCAATTCCATGATTTTTCTTCCTCTAGCAATCATTGCAATGAAATGTGAGCCTGGTAATGTCCTCCAGATTGCCAGTGAGGTCTGAACCTCCAAGAGAGCTTCATGTGGCAAATCATTAGAGAACAAGTATCTTACTGGAAAGGAATTCATTACAGAGAGCCCTGCAGGGATGTGAAGAGTGGGGCTAGATCAATGGATATACAACTTTCAGGACTAATGAAATCTTCTATTCAGTTGTGATGGGAAGCTCATCCTGGATGTTTTAACAAATTACTCATTTGTTACATGAAAGCATCACATGTGTAGATTTCTGGCAAGTATTTCAGAATAACTTCCCTGGAAAAAAGGGCTTTTGTTCATTTTGGGGAAAAAAATAATCTTGCATTCCTGTATCTTGCAACATTTTTACCATTAGAAAATGCCACATGCAACTAATACTGAAGAACTCAGACTCTCTTCTGTGGCAAATTCTGATACATAAACTTCCCAACAAGACAGATTGTTGTGATCATCTACTTTTTTGTTGTCCATGCCAGTATGACTATAGTTGGACTGCCTAATTTTCTGTATTTGTCTTCCTACAAGTAGTCTCTTCGCTTGGACTGTAAACCATTTGGAACATGTATTACTCTAAGAGACATGCAGTCTCTTGAGGGATTACATGATTGTAAATGATGTTTCTGGGGTGCTGCATATTGTTCTGAGATATGGATTAGAGTTTTCTGATAGGAAGGGAGTAGAAGAATTTTGTTTTTTTTTGGTCTGTGATAAATTGGTGTTTTGGTGTATTCTCTACTGTAAATAAGACTGCTAACTTGGTTTTAGGCTGACATTGACCACACAAGCCCAGGAAAGGAGCAGATGCCTTTAATGAGAAGATGGGGGAAGGGAAAAAGGTTGACTTTATCTTAGACAGAAGACACTGCAGGCTGGATTAGGAGACACTTCTTGGCAACACTGGCACTTGGATTTCTCTTGGTTTTACTAACAAGGTTTAACAGTAGCCTTCTTGTAGATGCTATCTGATGTCTTGTATTCACGATGAAAGGGGCAAACTACAACAGTTTAAATTTCAGGTGGACCTTCTGAAAACACTACAAAGTTGCTGTAGTTGACATGAGTGCAGGAACAGAAGACTGTAAGGACTCCATCTCCACAACAAGGCTTCTTTTCCAAAGAAATGTACTTTGCCTCTAAAGTAGAAGCCAGATATGTAGCTAAAATTAGACTGTCATCATTACACAGTAAGGAACTATAGCGTGTAACTCAATTGTTTTTCTGTAAGTCCAGTATGTGTATTTGTGCAAATTTATGTGTTGCAACAAAATGTATTTGCAACTTCTTAACGGCCTATGCAAATTTACACGTGCAAACTTGCTAGCAAATAACAAAATCTAAATATAAATTAATAGCAGTAGATACTACAGATCCAGGTTGCTTCAAGAGCAAGTTGCATTTTGAAGAAAGAGAATTGTCCTTTTCTTTTCTCTCTGGAAATTTGTGTCTTGCACAGTAACCTCCTCTTCCTGTGTGAATAAATAATAAAAAAAAAAATAGACCGTGCTATTTCTGCTCTGCTTGATGTGCAAAATTTTAAGAAATTTGCCTGGTGCTTTAGCATAAAGATACTATTTTGAATTGGGCATAACTGCAGACACATTACTGGAACAAAATGTTAGGCAACACAGCAACTGTGATGTGGTGGAACACTGCTACCTTATTTGATAAAGCACAAGCAGTACAACTTAAGTATCCAAATGCTTCAGGCAATTTGTATTGCTCCTTTTGTTGCATCCTGGGTCTAACTGTAATATAAGTAAATCCCTTTGCAATAAAAAGTGTAACTGATCATAATATAAAATACAAAATGTGTTTGGAATAAAATTTCCTTGAAAAGCCCAAGTGTTACTGTTGGGAAAACTGGAAGCTTTTATCACTGCTCAGAAGAGTTACCTTCCCTCTCAAGTGCAGCAAGTTCTGTACACTCAGGGTGCATTAGCCAAATGCTAGCAAAGGTGGTCCTTTTTTTCCAGTCAAGAGGCTTTAAGTGGTAAAACAGTTGCTATGACATTTAAAGATATGCAATATTTCATCTATCTTCTGGTATCTTTAATCTGGATTTAGAGTTAGAATAAATATGCTTTTGGGGGGCCAGGGTGGTTGTGGTGTTTGCCTCAGATCCCCATAGGGTGTCTACAACTCTCTACAGGTTGACCAGCCTTCCTCCCTTGTCTCAGGTCTCCTGCTCTGCTTTGGTTCATTTCAAGTGAAGTAATAGAGCTGAGCAGACTGTGAAAATGATGAAGTCACAAGTCTCAAATCCCTATTCTGATTATATATTCATGACTCATACTAGAAATCAGGGGAAAAATATTATTTAAGGACTAGACTGAAAAATGATGGATTTCCTTCTTTTCAACAACTGCATTGATCTGAAGCTCCATACTTTGGCTATGAAAACCAATGAGCAGTTTCAGTGTTACAATCAGCAATAGTCTGAGAAGCTATGAAAGCTGTGGAGTGTCTCTTTGGGAGGAGGGGTACAACAGGTGGTGTGACAATATTTTATATTGCTTTTTCTTCTGCTGCCACTTACTTGGAGCATGCCATTCCCTTTCCAAGAACTTCTGACAAATCCATATGTTTCACTATAGGCATTTAGGAACAATGAGAAAACACTCTATACTGCTTTCTGGCATTATCTTTAGGGCTGTCCCTGTGGGAAATCAAATTTTCTGTTTATAAAGACACAAGTAGGGGGCTAGTTTGCCAGCTAGCACTGATGGCACAGCTGCTGAGCAAAACCACCTCTCCAAAGGAGTCTGCTCTCAAAATCCAACTTCACCCATCTCTGAAAGTGTGAGTATGGTGGCATAAGATTTGAGCTAATCCATCCTAAAGAGATGGCTTGTTTTCAACTTGGTTCACATCTGCCACTTGTTGCTGGCCATTTTATCCAGAGTTCAATACCAGCAGGATGGCCATTGCTTTTCTAGCTCTGCTTTCTGGCTGCAAGTGGTGTAAACAATAGTACTGAAGTGGTACTAAAAGTGCTACTTACCAGCTGCTGCTAGACTAGAACTAAGAGTAAGAGAAACACCAAGAGAAGGGCAAAACACATAAGCTGAGTACTAGGTTTTCTTCTCCTATCCACAGATTACACTTAAAAATAATCTAAGTTCAAATGTCGTACAGATGAACTTCCAAGAAAAAAAAAGGGATCACAGAACAAGAAGAAATTATAGACTTGAAATCAATAGTCTCTCACCTCTTATTTCAGTAGCTGCTGTACCATTTGACCATGCTGTCCACTTATTTCTGTGTTTGCCAATTTCTTGGACTTTGCATATATAATGTCCTTGATCTGTTTGCTGGAGGCTTAAAATAAGGAATTTGTACATAGTTCCATGTTTCTCTTTGAGAAGATGAAGTCTTTGCTTATGAAAATGATGAGTATAATTTCCATAATACTGGACAGACCCAAACTTTGTCATTTTGATCATCAGATGCTCCTGGGTAGGTGATGCAGCGAAGACCCACCGCACAGCCAGCAAATTGTCTGTCTTTCTCTTTTGAGAAATGTGGCAGTAAAGGGTAGCATTATCCCCCTCGGAGTATTGCACTGTTGGTCCAGGAGAGACTGTCACATTTAAAGCCTCACAAACATCTGCAAAGGAAAGAAAAGATGGTGAGAATCCTCCATATAGGCACAACAGCACCATGATCTGTCCCAGCATGCAAGCCCACAGCAGGTAAACTGACGGTATCTGTTTAGTGTGCAGCAATTTAATGACCTTGTAGACCCTGACAGCATCTGTCTGTGAATGTTAAAGATGGCATGAGGCCCTCCTTCAGTGAGCCTGCCCTAGCATTTTTTCTGTCACTAATCAATAACACAGAGCTGACATGGAGACCTTGTTACTGTCAGAGGACCAACTTTATATAATCTTTTATCAGTCTGAACAAACGTATTGGAAAGCTGTTCCGTGACCAGCCCTTCCGATGGCTTGCATCCTTCTTAGGACTCCCAGGCTAAATGGTTTCAATAGCCAGTTTATGCTCATTTGTTCCTGTGCCAGCTTTAAGCTTAAAATAGCGTTTTCTTCTCTAGAGCTTACTTCCTGACTCCATATACAAAGCAATTATCTGGCCTCAGCCTTTGCTTTGTTGAGCTAAAGACAAGTTCTGTTAGTCTCCTCTAGTAAAATAGTGTCTTCCCTATTCACCCTAACAGCCCTTCTCTGCATTGGTTACAGTTTAAATTTTGGGTTTGATTGTAATTATTTTAATTTTCTTTTTATTTAATTGACTGCAGTTATAGGCAGTATCTGGAAAGAAGTTCTTCAGTGTCCTGTGGAATACTCACAGTACTTCTCAGATTTGACTGGGATATACCTTGCCTGGTACGTCCCAGAATTAACTTGTTTTTTCCATGATACTTTCATATGTGATTATATGGCAGGTTATATATAGCATACTTGGGTGTTTTCTCTTGTGACTTGCAGTTCAGCTCTCAGTGTATCAAAGAAATTCTTACTAATCCCCAAGTATGTGACTTTGCTGTACTAATTTCTGCTCCACTTCTGTTACCCCATCCTCAGTTTTACCTATGTGCCATCCTTGTCTTATGCTAATTTGATAAGGTCACAATTTCAATGTTCATGCTTCTGTCTACCTCTTTTAGACATCATTTGTGCAAACCTTATTTCATACTTTCCCTAGATTATCACTGGAAGACCACTGAATTCTCTATATCCTACAGTTCTCCATGTCCTCTGTTTTAAGTAATGTTCTCCTTGTCATAATCCAGTGGTCATCTCAAACCTGGGTTAAATCCAGCAGACTAGATTTTCTGGCTACAAATTCAAGTTAATCTGACATTATTTCCATGAAAAAATATGACATGAGATCGTATTGGGACAAATGATTATTCCATTGTTCCATTAATTCTGATTCTTGTCTTTAATGTTCTTCATCCTAAACCTCACTTAGACCAGTTGTTTGCCTCTCTGCTTTACTTCTAACAGTAGCCACTATAGGTGAAGCTTGAAAAAAGTGTCCATAGCTGTTCATTAGAGGAAGATTTCCCTTTCCTAACCTAACTGATTTATACTGGACTGATTTTCTGAGGCATGCGAATCAACACTCATTTTATTTCCTTCCTAACGCACATTAAGAATGTCCTGATTAGTCACATCAGAGAGTGATCTATTTTTGACCAACGGTGTATTGTGGCAATGTGTTCCCTAAATGACTTGTGATGTGTAATCTACCCATCTGAGGGCATCCACTAGAGAGAGAACCATGTTCCAGCAGTGAGCAAGCACTCCCTGCAATGCACTCTGCAAAGCATGAAATGTCCTCTAAACTGTGAACTTCCTGTTATGTGAATACTGTACTGTACTCAAATACTAATGAGAATTGCAACTCTGGGAGAATTATTTTTTCATTTTTGGACACTTTTCTAGCACATCAGCAAGGAACATTTTAACAAAGGGGATGAGAGTTTTGGCAGAGACTATTGTCTGACATCAGCTCCTGAAACACAAACATGTATTTATCTTCAAAATAAGCAAGTAAAGTATTTCCATTCTATTTCTGAAGGAGTACTGGAGACAGAGACACTGGTTTTATGGTCCCAGTGAAGCTGTGAAATGAAGCAGTGAATTATATCACCTTATTTACAGTAAATCCACTAAATTAAAGAAGTTGAATTGCAACTGTTTGCGAAGAATTCTGAAAATTAATAGTATGATAATTATTTTGTGCCACTTCAGTCAAAATCTCCAATGAATGGCAGGTTTATTCCAAGTAGACATTTTTTTTTTTGTTATGAAGGAGAAAATATTTTGTATAAAGAACAGTTTGGCTTTTTAAAAAAAATTTTCTTGAAGAAACTACAGCTAAGCATGGATGAGGTTATTGATAAAATTATTTGTGCATTATGTTTGTGTCTGCAATTCATGCAAATGCCAAAGAAAGAGGTTATTTTGCATTGTAGAAAGCATATAACAGGATGTCAAAATTTTAAATTAAGACTGAATCCCACCAAAAGCTTTCCAGGCACGAAACTTCAGTTATTACTCTCTGGACTTACCAGCCTTGGTGCTTTACCAGCAGAAGGAAAGCCAGTAAATGGCTGTCTCTGCCATTGTGAAGGTTGTGCTGCTTAGTAAATATGGAATAAGTTTAAGATTTTCAACACTTTTGGGGTCCTCAAAAGTACTTAGGCAATAAATCTTTAACAAATAATTTATAAAATTATCGTTTGGGTAAATTAAAAACACAGACCTTTTTTTTACTGAAATTATGAACATGTCGTGAAAACTGTAAAGAAAAACAATTATGTCATTTTCCTGACATGTGAATTTCTTTTTTGAAAAAGCTGGCTAGGAGTAATTGTGAAATAGAGTCCCAAAATAAAAGGCAAAAAGCTCATTGCTTAATTCCAAACTAGGCAGAACACAGTGCCAAGAAGTACCCAAGAGAAAATACAGAGGAAGTCAGATATGGTGATGATGGAAGCCCCTGTGAGAAGATAAAGCGGCATTGTACATGGAGACTCTGATCCCTTTCTAGCTGTTTACACTCATACAAACATTGGTATTTTATACCTAAGGCTTCTACTTTGCCTCTGGGGGCATGCCTTTTTATAAGGATGTATCAAATTTTGCATCCTTCATGTGTTCTGATCAGTGGGAACTTATCTCCTCGTCTTCCTTCCGTGGCTCCTATTGCTGCAGCTGCACAAGTACAGCAATGGGGAGAGTTTTGGAAATCTCATGGTGCTTTTACCATGGTATCAGCTGATGTGGAACAGGGTCAGGCGATGCTTTACATAAAACAGAAAAACAGTATCCATTTGACTTTATCCTCCTACTGCCATTGGAGAAGGAACAGTGGATTTTGAAGGAAAGTTCATTTGCCTCCTATGTGGAAAGGAAAACCCTCATTCAAGGCTCTGAGACACGAGTGGACATGTTTCTCCTGTCTTTAGCAGGCACTGGTCAGCCCCAGCATGAGGTTTACCCTTGTAATGGGCTCCTTGCCAAGAACAGAAGACTTCACAACTTGAGAGCAGGGTTGTGTGCCAACTGTACTGAATTTCTAGACTTCAAATTGCTGTTTCAAGTGAGGATTCACTGCTTTTCTTCTGCCTTCCCAATACAGCATGATGGAGCCATTCAGGTGGAGCTCACCACAAGAGTTTTAGTCTCATTTCCACTTGGAAAGGGAAATTATTTATAGGAAGGGGGAGGAGAGAGAGTCAGAGACTTGGTGATTCCTTTGCAGTGTGCTTAACCATCAAACTTCTCTCCTTTTTGCAATGAGCTCACTTAGTTGCTCCCATCCCAACATTTCAGCTGCTCGCTTCTCTGGTACACTCTACCTGCATGTCTCAGTAGCCTGTGGGGAGTCTGGAAAGGTGACTGCTGACTAAGAGCTGTTTTGAAAAAATCTCACTTTGAAAATAGTCCAGTTCTGCTTACACCAGTTCAAGTCCAAGAATTAGCTAGGTTTGGAGTTTGCTGTCTGCCATACTGCACAGCAACACAGTTTCACAGCACTGTCAGTAGTACCAAAATATACTTCTAGCACCCAGAAACTTGTTTATATTGGGCCTCTCCCCTCTGTCTGTGCTGGAACAGTGGCAAAGGACTTAAAGTGACCACTCGGTCCTTACACGTGGTGAGCATTTTCAGCATGGCTGTGGTTCTGCGGGAGAACCCCAGCTACTTCAGTTGAGATAGGAGTGGAGTTGTTCCTGTGCACAACTGCTCACAGTCCAGCTTTGGTGTTGTACACAGGCCACTCTTCCATCCTCCATGGAGACTGACAGGCAGAATCTTCAACCCAGCGTACAACCCAACCTGCTGAGAGGACTGATAGCTGGGGGACTGGGGTATCTGGGGGGCTAGAGGGGCATACGACTAGGGTGGTTACCTTCTGATCTCAGCTTTCCATGACCAGAAGCATATGGGATGGCTTTTATCTGTGTTGTAGTTTGTTCAGTGAAGCTATGCTACTGTCAAAGCCTGCTTTAGTTTGATTTCTTTACAATTAAAAAGAGCAGATGAGCCAGGAAAAAGCAAAGTTCTTTGTTTAAATGAAAGTAATTAGGAGCTGGCTAGCAAGAGCACCGAAGAACAACCAGCTGTTTGCAGTTGAACAGATCTGTCTGCAAGTTTCACAAGTCAGAGGCTCCCCCTCGGAGAAAGCTTCTGCATTGACTAAAGATGGACTTGAACCAAACCTCTGCCTCCACCATCTCCTGCCGTTCTGCAGTGGAGTTCGAATTCAACTCTTTCATTAGCCTTGAATGAGCAGGGCTTCACCACCCCTCTAAGCTCACTGCACCTGGAATTCAGATCCAGACTATATCTGTCCTGCAGCTTCAGGACACAAAACGCCAATATACCTTTGTTTTTGGAGGCATAAAAGGTCTTAAAAGGGAGGAGACTTTTTACAAGTGACCTACAGGTTCCATTTCCACCTGATGCCAACGGGATTAGGGCACCTGTGGAAAAAAACAATGCCAAATCTCCCTTCACTTCGGCTTTGCCTGGCATACAAGACGGCCGAGGACGCATTTCCATGAACCTGCATGGAAAGGGCTTTCTTTTCTAAAGAGGATCCGATCGCCGTGCAGAAGCGCTGC
>NW_008236478.1:3239825-3240814 GCF_000691975.1 Corvus brachyrhynchos
CGGTCCTCCCTTCTCCCCTTGCTTTTCATCTCCTCCCCTTTCTCCTCCTTTTTTTTTTTCCGCTTTCTTCCTTCCCTCCCTACTCCTTTGCGCTTCCCAGCGTCCTGCCCCCCTTCAATTCTCCTCTTTTTCTTGCCCCTCTTCCCTGTCGTTTCTGTCCGCCCCACGCCTGTAGGGTGGCATTAGGGCTAGACAGGGATGCTCCATCTCTAGCCTCCGCGATACTCCCTGTACGCACACATACGCACCTTGCCCAAAGGACACGGATCTGTGTCGATGGGAAATGGGAAACTCCCTCCCTCCCTGAGCGCAGAAAACCTCTGTACGAGCAGGTAAGGCAGCCCGGCAGCTGGTGGCTGTGGGGTAGACTGCTGGGATGGGGAAGGCATCCTCTCAGGGTTCCTGAAGGTGTTGCAAATTTTGCAGGCACTCATGCCGATTCCACTCATCCCGCTCCGTAACTGGAACAGGACCACCATTCCCTGGCTGTTCTAGTTAACATTATCTCCCATTCCCTGGGTTCAGGTGGTGGCAGCCTGGGGACGAGGAGGTCTGGCAGGCAGGACTATCCCATCAGCAAGCATAGGGATGAATGTTGTAGGCATTTAGGATACCTGTGCCAGGACATTGCATACGGTGCTCTGGTGTTTGCCCTCTGCAGTGACAGCACCTCCTGACCACTGACAATCAGCCTCTAAAAATGTCCTGAATGAATTGATACAGTAGCTTAAGGTGCATCACCCCGAGGTTACCGTCCTTGTCTTCACAAATGGTACTATAGTGCTAGGCCAGAAAGTACAAGGGAAGTTGGCACCTTGCAGTCCATTCTTGCCTTTCCCCGGTGCTCCTTTTGAAGTGTTTATCACTTGAAAGCCTACAAATCTCCACAGACATGGATTTAATACTTCTACCAGCAGGTATGATGGGTTATGCCTGATTATATATTCAGGTTGCACGAAGTGTGGATGATACAAACACACTGGCATTCC